>NC_056746.1:1274572940-1274663242 GCF_019279795.1 Protopterus annectens | reverse complement strand
TTGTTTTAATTTCCATGATAATACATTCCATGGCCTTGCAGATCAGGCATGTCATACTGCTGGGGCTATAGTTCCCAGGATCTAAGGTGGATCCCCCCTTGTGGATTGGGATAACTGTAGCTGTGCACCACATAGTGGGCATGAAGCCTGAGGTGTGGTTATGATTAGACATGGCACATAGGACAGGTGCCAGTCCATTTTGTAGCTCATGTAGTACACAGCCCAGGATGTTGACTGGTCCCATGGCTGTTGTTGTCTTAGCTCTGGAGAGTGTGGTTTTTACCTATGTGGCCATTATTATTGGAATCTGGCAATCTTTCCATGTTGATATGAGCCCTTTGGGGGGTGGGAGGGGGGTGCAGTTGGCACTGAATCGATCTGCCAGGATATTGGCAATATCCTTGGGAGGAGTATATTTAAAACCATCCTGTTGTAGCTCAGAGCAGATCTGAGCATTGTCATTTAGATGCCTCACATAGCTATGGAACGGCTTGCAGATGTCTTTGACATTGGCTATATTATGTTTGTAACTAGCTTTGGTGGATGCTATGCAGGATCTTTGCTTCTTACTGTGGCTGGTAAGGGAGTATTTTGCATCCTAGAAATTTCCCCATTTCTGCAACAGTTTCCTCCTTTTGTTGTACAGTATGTTTATGGCAGGGGGCCACCACATTGGCTTCCTTTTCTTGGTGGAGAGAATCTTGGTCCTATATTGGATGGCACGATTCATGCACGAGTAGATATGCTCATACAGTGCCTTGAATGAGGATTCATCAGTCGTCCTTTCAGTTCCTATCTGCATGGGTGCCATGACATTAGTCACGTCTGGCATGTGTAGCATGACGGCTTTGGAGATGTGCGTTATGGAGGTTTCCTTGCTGGAGTATGGGGAAGGGATGTTTATGTTAATGGTGATTAGCTCATGGGCAGACCTGAGCACTGATGGGGTGACCATAGGTGTGGAGCATTGATTTCCCATGTTGGTAATTGAGCACTGATGGGGTGACCATAGGTGTGGAGCATTGATTTCCAATGTTGGTAATGACCAGGTCTAGGATACCTCAGTCCCTGATGGGACCATGGGTTACTTGATCCAGGGCATTGGGACTTATGACTTCCAAGAATCATTGGCCACACGTGTTGGTACACAAGTAGTTTTCCCAGTTAATGACAGGGTAGTGTAAGTCACCCAGTATTAGGGTGTTTACTTGTATCATAATATTTCACAGTATATTTCAAAAGCTGCAGTGGGAATCATGGGACATGGTGGGGGATCTGTAGTAAGCTATACAATTTGGAGTGCAGTCTAACCTACTGTTAGTTGCTCCGAGGGTATTTCAGACACATTCTGTTGGGCAAGTAGCCTGGTGGTGTGAATATCATTGGTGAATATGGACACTCCTTCACCTTTATCATTTTGGTCCTGGTTTGGTGGCCAACAGGTGTGGTGAGAGCTGTACTGGTTATTGTAGATGTGCTGTCTGGAGCCTTGGATCAGGTCTCTGTTACTGCATAGTTTTCGATGTTCTCCATTTTTAGGTGTGCGTAGTTACTGTGAATGCCCAAAAAACATTGATTCCTAAACACACACAACCAAACACACACACAGAGTTTTCACAGTTGCCATGTCTGGGGATAGAACTCCTACCTATCTAGTATATTACACTACAGCAGTACGCAGTTATAGCACGCATCAGAGAGCTTACTGGGCTACTCTATCTCCAAAGATGTATTTCAAAGTGAATGACATCAGCAGCCCTGCCAAAGTAGGGTATTTGAAATTGTAGTGAGTGTGAATGGCCTAAAAAGCATTGATCCCTACACACACACACACACACACACACACACACACACACACACACACACACACACACACACACACAGCTGCCATGTCTGGGATTAGAACTCCACCCTGACTTGTCTATCACACTATAGCATTGCGCAGTTATAGGACACACCACAGAGATTAGCACATACACACACACACACACACACACACACACACACACACACACACTTGCTATGTTTGGAATTAGAACTCCTACCTAACTAGTACATCACACTACAGCATTACACAGTTATAGGATGCGCCACGGAGATTACTGGGCTACGTCTTCCCCAAAGGTATATTTCAAAGTGAATGACATCAACAGCCCTGTCAAAGTAGGGCATTTGAAATTGTAGTGAGTGTGACTGGTCTAACAAGCATTGATCCCTACACAGAGAAACACACACACAGTTGCCATGTCTGGGATTAGAACTCCTACCTAACTAGTACATCACACTACAGCATCACATGATTATAGGACACACCATGGAGATTACTGGGCCACTACTTCCCCAAAGGCGTATTTCAAGGTGAAGACATCAGCAGGCTTGCCATAGTAAGGCAATGGGGAGTGCAGTGTGTGTGCGTGGGCCATAACCCATTCATCTAGAGGCAGACACACAACACTCAGGCATACACCGGTTTATATTCCACAGGTACGTGTATACAACTGCTAGATGACTACTGACTTGTACAGTCATGTTACATAGTTAGCACAAGCACCACAGACACTATAGTGCTGAGGGATACCAGAGGCAAATGTCTACAGTGATTGACATTTGCACATCATGTGGTTTTAGCCAACTGGATGTGTGCTGGGTGGGACAGGCCTCATGATGGAAGGTTCTTTGTCACTGTCTGTCACTCTCTTCCACACATCTATGTATGTGTAATTTTGGCCTATTATAGTGTGTTGTCCTTGGAAATATGAGTGTATTCCTATCCAATGTGTGTGCAAAGCATGACTGGTGTGTAATGAGGAGTGTGTGCACTAACATCTGTGACTGTCAGATATGTATGGTCCACTGTTGTTACCAGACATGGGCTTCTGTGTGAGCATGCCCAGTATAACCTTTCAGTATTTTGTTGTCTGACATGGCCTTCATTTCTCTAAGTGTGGGAGCATGCCTAGTATGACCGTCTGTACTGAATATGTGAATCCATTCCAAGTAGATTGTACTCCAGTGCAGGCTTTTTTGTTCTACACCTACAGCTAGCAACCTATTTCTGTGGGATATCTGTAGATTGGTTGACAATTTGGGGTCAAACTGGGCAAAGGATAGTGGGTTATTGTAGGTAATTGTGTCTATGCTGCTTCTGCTACATGGTCTTGGTATTAACAGAGATATTCAGACATATGTACTGTTTTACACTGTGATGTTTTATGTCATCAAGTACTGTCAGGTATACATATTTGCTTGCAGTGATGTCCTGGTGAGCACAGGGTGAATGCAGCTGTGTCCAGTATTGTGGTCAGCAGCCTACATATTCTTGCACAATTATGCCATTCTGGAGGGGAAGCTGCAGACACTTGCTGCTGGGTCTGTGTAAATGGTTCAGCTCCTTGGTACAGTGATGGCTGAGGATCCCATGCTTGTACATCCATCGACATGACAGTATGGCCATATCCTGCTGTGGCCATCCATCACAGCTGTACAGAATCACACAGGTTACCCAGAGGCAGAGGTCATAATTCTGGACATTACCCCTTCACATTGAGGTTTATGAGCAGGCTTGTAGCCACCCATTCTTGTGTTTGCAGCAAGGGATAGTATGTGCATATGGCTGAGTTTCGGACTTCACACACACTCTATGCTGCCCATGCTCCTACCCCCCTCTATGATTCTGTCCTCTTCCAAACATTATGCAAACATTATCTGATATGTTACCTATACTTATCACCTCACCCCAACAGTAATTTGGTGTTGATCCACAGTTCATGCAGTAGGACATGGTGGACATGTTACTGGGATTTGTCCACATGGCCTTGCATTTGGGTTCTGTGGACTCTGTTCTGTTGTTATTTGGGAGTCCATAACATAACATACATTGGCAGTACGGGTGAGACACAGGCCTTTGGCAGAGGACTGTAGGCCATTTGGTAGTGATTCAGGCCAGCGGCAGCAGGCCATTGCATTCTGTCACTCCTACAGTCCCGGACTGCAATACACTATATCCCCCTGGGGTGACAGGATAGGTGTGCAAGGTGTTCATGCCAATACTTTCTGTCATTATTGATTCAGTGGTGTGGATGCTGGCAGGGTGCTGCTTACAGCTAGGGACACACCTGCATGGGACGCCTGTTCTGCATGCTGCATTCTTTAGCTATTTCCATAAAGAGGCGGGGGTCATATTGTACTCATTCCCAACAGCAGGGATAAGGCCGGGGAGGTACCTGTGGGTGATGGTGGTGTGAGCTGGGTGCATGTGTGCTATGGACACTACTTCCATCTGACTCACAGATATGGATGGGGCAGTCCACTTATGCTGGCTTGTGCAGGGACATCAGCTGTTTGTCAATACGTCATACCTGTGACCTTTGTGGTCTGCTAGTGTTTGGCCAGACAACATTGGTATTCCCGACTACAAGCCCAAATAATGTGCTGCTAACCTGTATGCACAATTTGAAGAGTGTGTCCATTTGACAGTTATATATTATTCATTGTCTGTCTGGGGTACTTCTCCCTGTGTACTGCTTGTATGTCTGGGCCCACATTCATGCCATGTCCATCTTTCAGATGGTGACACATATTACTTCCAAACATTTACTATGGCTTACTGGTGGAATGTGTTTTGCTGAGAAACATTGTTTTTGGCACTGCAATTGTGAGAACTTGGCCCTGTCATTGGCAGTACTGGCCAATGGCCACCAGGACAAACATCACCATGCATACATACTGACCAGTCTCACACAATATACAACACACACCAACCTAACAGACACAGCCCTGCATAATGTACACATGCTACAATCTATCCGGCTACCTTGGCCAGCTCAGGTAATCTGTGCTCCACTGTTATACCTACACATACATGTTACTACATTTCTACATAGGATTGGGGGGCACACCTGACAGTTACTACATTTCTACATAGGATTGGGGGCGGACCTGACTGTTACTACATTTCTACATAGGATTGGGGAGTACACCTGACTGTTACTACATTTCTACATAAGATCAGGGGGGCACACCTCATACTTGTACACATTTGCTATGACTGTACTGGTATTTCAGGTACTCCATTTCATTCTGCATTCTGACCTATCATGCAGACTAGAGTCATATCAGTGTACTACAGGTCTTAGGTTTGATTGACCTACATTTCAGTTTCTGACTTCTTACCCTTCAGAACTAACATCCCACTGCCTGACCTGTTATTGTCTAAATGTGTAGGTCTGGTTCTCCATAGCCATCAATCAGAGGCCTTAGCACAGCCTTTGTTTGTGTTTATCTATGCTTGTCCTGCTGGCTGAGACTGTTGTTGGGTATGTGAGTCTTCCTGACTGGCATGTGTGTGTGTCCTATGGACACACATGTGGCCCAGCACATTTCCTGCAGTGTGTTTTGTCACCTTGACTAGTACTACTATGGTGACACCAGTATTTGTTACAGATCTCATGCTGCCACTATAGGTGTCTACTATCTACTGGCATCCCATTCAGTCACCAGATTCCCTTGCATGCTCACATCCATACCATAAATACAAGTAACAACACATACTACTCCATTCGGCAATTGATAGGGAGAGTGACTTACCTTGTGGCTGTGCTAGTATTGAGGATGGTCCTGGATGGCTGACTATGTCGGATCCACATAGTACACTCCCTATACATGGTTAAGCACAGGTAGTGTCATGTTTGGCATCCCTTTTACTGTATGTAAGAGTCAGAGAGAGGTGTCTTTCCCTGGGTTCCTACCATGTCAGTGTATGTGCTATGCGTTGCCTCTTTGCCATGGCCTGGGCATACTGGGCACACCTCCTTCTGCCTACTGAGGCAGGCTCAGGTTGTTTCTCCTCTGAGTCACTCTGTGCCTGTGCAGGCCTTGGCAATGGTGGGGGGCTGTGTGGCCCTGTCCCGTGCTGTTCCTGATGCAGCTCTTTCCAGAGGATCATATTGTGTAGCATGGCACATATGATGACAATTTGGGTACATGTAGCTGGTGAGTACTGCAAGGCTCCACCAGATGTGTCCAGGCACTGGAACCATGACTTGAGCATCACAAACACATGCTCTATTATGATTCTGGTCTTTGCATGTGCCTCCTTATGGAGTTCTTGTTCAGGTGTGTGTGCTTTTCTGATGGGTGACATCAGCCAGGGCTCCAGTGCATGACCAGCATCCCCCACTAGGTGGCCCTAAGGGATGTCCTCATTTGCAAATCTCTGGTACAGCTATGTCAGATGCCAGATGTGGGAATCATGACAGCTTCCAGGGCAGCCAGCACACACATTAATTATAATGCCCTGGGCATTGCACACAACATGGCATTTGATGGAGGGGAAGCCCTTGCGGTTGATGTAGACCCTACCCCGCTCACCGGGTGGTGCTTTGATGCATATGTGCGTGCAGTCTATAGCACCCACTACCTCAGAGTATTCTGCTATTTAATGGAAGAGACGCATATTGCTAGCTAATGCTTCACGGCTGTTGTGGAAATATACGTGCTCACCGGCATGTGCTGACATGGCATCCAGGAACTGGTGGAGTACCCTGGATGCTGATGCCTGTGAGATCCCCATGATATCCCCAGTTGGCCTTTGAAAGGTACCTGTGGCTAGTATTCTTAGGCCTACACATACCTTGGTATCCACTGGGATGGGTTCCCCTCTGTTGGTTCTGTGTGTGAGGTGTGGCCGGCACAGCTCAACAATTTGCTGTAGGAGTTCCCTGTCCAACCTATAGCGCTCCACTATCTCCAGCTCATGTGGCCCTGGTAGGTTACCCTGGGTCTGTACAATCTTCTTCTTCTTCTCACTGTGGGTTGGTTGTCAGCATTCTCATCCTCACCACCTTCAGCCTCTTCCACATGTTGAGTTATGATAACTGCTGCAGCCCCTATCATTTTGTTGCTTTTGTTTGGTAAAATTTCCCCACTTGTGTACACCGGTGGTGTAATGTTTGTGGGAAAAAACAGAGAGAAAGGTGTTTGCATAGTTTATAGTGGTGTGCTGGGCTGGGATGGGTTGCTGCCTGTGTAATTGGCTGATTCTGATACATGTCACCTGCCAGCTATGCTAGTTCTCCTTGATTACCTTCCTACTGCTGTTTTCCTTTCCCATAGCCTTCCTGTTTAAGCCCAGGGGCACACTGCTCAAACACAGTGCTCAGATGTGCACAGAGATGCTATTTCCTGGTTTACTTTTTATTTTTTTTCCTTTAAAACACGGTGCATGGCATGCACACCTGCTTAGGCAATGTAAAGAGTGCTAGGCAGCCTCAGACACACACCCTTGCTTAGCTCTGCTAAGCTAAGGGAAAACCCAAGCCACAGGGCTCCAATAAGCTTACAGTATGCCTGACGCACCCCTCTATGATGTCACCTAGCTCTTAAGCTTGCATATGGTCTTCCTGCACTGACAGAGTTGGGTGCAGGCTAACCATGAGGGGGGATCTAGGATTCAGTATCATTCCCCTCATTTGCATAGGATTGCCTGCTAATGCCAAGTTACAAGTCCCACATTGAGCCTTCCCCCTTAGCAATCACTATTCACCGGCCATGTTGTCCTCTGCCTGCCATTGAGTATAATGGCAAAATTGTGATTTTTGGATCGAATGCTTATTTCAAGGGTTTTTTTTGTTTTGTTTTTTTTTGTTTTTTTTTCGGCCCGATCCCATTTGCGCGCCACTGCCCTATGCTTAAACAGCTGAAATCGGCTAAAAAAATAAAAGTTATTTTTTTTATTTTTGCAACTGTTTTCCATGCCAATGGCAATATATTTGGCCATTGGCATGCTTTCCACATTATATACACCCTTTATTTGGAGCTGTCATGGCTCCGTTTTGTAGTTTGCAGAAATGTTCTCAGTTACTAACCAAGTACATTTTTGCAGACTACACTAGTCCTGCACAGCCGGCTGGCAGCTTCCTGGATCACAAATTCAACTCATTTGCATGTTTTTTACCTGCAAATGAGGCAATTTGCATACAGGAGCTGTGTCCATGCAGGAATAGTGCAGGAGCACTCGTGCACATCCTAGGAGCTTATTCCTGGATTGCACGGCGGCCATATTGCCTCCAGCAGCTCCTGCACTATTTCTGCATGCTGTGCAGAGCTTGCTAAATCTTGGGGCATATCTTATATGTGGGTATCAGTTAAAAAGAATGGGAACCACCTTTTCTGTTATCCATCTATGCAACAATATAAAGATGCCTTCTGGAACAGAGTTTTCTTGTCTGCTATAAAATTAATGACTGCAGTTACATTACTTAATAAACATACAGTTTAATGCAGCATAAAAAAAAAATGTTTTCTAGTCTGTTTGTTAACTGAGAAAGTGAACTGTTCCTCCTCAAATTATTTTCAGCAGCAGCACAGACTACAAAGGTATGTAGAACATAGATATCAATGAATTGACTTCAGTATGTCAATACATTTTTTGTTGGACCTCATCTGGCTGGATCATTCTTCTTCGCTTCCCATTGTATTGAACATGGAGTTTTTTCTCAGTATAACTTCTCCAAGTCTTTAGGGGTTGTAATACGATAATGGAAATGGACCCCACCCCTAAGTCAGGGTATAACTAGAGTTCATGAAATTAGTATTGTTTCCATCCTCGATGTTAGATATGAGTGCCTTTCTCAACACCCGCATTGTGCCCAGAACTGCCCCTTCTGTAATTCATATAGAGTTATATGCATTGATAGCATGTCTAAGTATGACTGGAATTGTTTTTATTAGATCCATTGCTCCTACTTCAGTTGGAACTCTGGGTATCTTACTTCCACATTGCTATTGTTTTTGCCTGAAAGTCCTAATATCTTATGACTTTGTGTATCGCTAGACGTAAGAAACTGAAATTACCTGGTGTAGCAATTTCAATTATCAATGCTACTTTTGTCTTTTTTCATGGACTGCTATATCTCATTTCCTCACATCTGTTTTTGAACTGCTGGTAGTGGGTGAGCCCATGTGATGTACACTCCATCATTCTCTATAATGCTTTCTGGTTCAGGTTTCCAATGCTTCACTGCTACTTCAATATTGCAGTCTTAGCACACAATTGTGTCTTTCAGTGTACAGGCTCTCTGCCATAAGTGTATCACAACCAGCAACAAGATGTACAACTGTTTCCAATTCTTTTTTACAGAATCTGCATTTGTCTGTACATAGTTCACTATCCTGGGCAACCATTACTAACCTTTCATCTTTTAGTTTCAACTCACCTCTCCCTAACCATTCCTACATCAAATCCTGATTGATATGAGGTTGTTCCAGGAAATCTATGTACTTGCCACAATATTTATGCCTTTTACACATTTTTCCTTCTCATCTGATCCTTCTCCTTATATTATTTTGTTTTTTGGCACATTCAGTTGCTGCCTGATTTTTGTCTACTTTTGGTTTGATTTCCATTCCCATTTGACACCACAATGCTTCTGCTAGACTAATCAGAGAGGTCATCTTAGACTTCTTCTTTTCATGTTTTAAAACTTTCACTATGTTTGGGTCTGATGAGATCAGCAGGTATGTATGCAGTCCCATGACTGCAAATCTATACATATAATCATTTTTGAAGAGACCCTTACCTCCTTCAGAGTGAGGAATATCTAACTTTGGTATACACCGATTTTTATCTATATGATTTTATTTATTTAGTTATTCATTTGATATCTGTTAACTGAGTTAGTTTGACTGGGTAGCAGAGCCCTTTTTCAGTGGAGACCCAGGAGAAAAGCTCCACAGATAAATAAATACAAAAACAAAACATCATACAATATTAACATACAAATGTATATACACAGGAGAAACAGAATACAACTTATAAATGAACATGTTAGATTACAAGAGTAATATTGAGGGTTTAAACACCTATGATACATATTAACTATATAAAATATAATATAAAAAGTTAGATTCTATGTAACAATTACCATTAGAGAGAAATTCAAGGTTGGTAGAATATCATAAAGACCTTACATGAGTAGTTGTGGTGAAGTGTGAGAGCTGATAGGGGAGGAGGAAGGGGAGAGGGAGCAGGTTAGGTGGTAGTGGTACAACGACAGGTCCAGGAATTAGTAAACAAGTCCTTTAGAAGATTTTTGAAGTTAAGGAAGTTGCCATTTGTTCTTACAGAAAGGGGAAGTTTGTTCTAGACATCAGCGATGGAGTGGCTGTATAAAAGTGTGCCAGTATTTTTATTGGGCTTGTAGATGTCTAAGAGATGTAGATCTGTACTGCGTAGGGTACACTTAGGGGAGTACAGCAGGAGGATTGATTTAAGATAGTATGTGTGAGATGGAGTTGGGGAAGAAGGAGCTGGGTATGTAGCTCAAGCCATTGTAGGATTGTTTAAAGTTATGCAGTGGTGAGAGTAATAGGGGAGGTTGGCAGTGAATCTGGCTATTCTGTTGTAGGTGGTTTCAAGTTTAGCTAATAGATTGGACTGAATATTGATGAGAATAGGGTCTGCATAAAGTAAAGTTGGAAGAAAGAAAGTCTGCTATAGAACGTTTGGTGTTAATAGTGAAGTATTTTTTTATGTCTGTATGAGACCAAGTTTTAGGTGGGTCTTTTTGGTGGCTTGCTGAATACGTATGTCAAACTTTAGTTGGTCATCTATGATTACATTAATTACATTTGAAATGGATGAAGCATTTTTCTTGTTTTCATGTCCATCTTATTCAATATTTTTTGTGGCCAGTCAATGAAACCAAAACTGTAAGTTAGAACAGGAAGATCAAATTGGTTTATGGCATGGCCTTTATTCCTAGATGTCAAGACAGTTTTCAGTGTTAGTTGTACTCTTCTGAAATATTCCTTACTGTGTTTATTGACATTTGTTAATGTTTTATTGACAATCCTACATCAGTTCTCAAATACTTATGCACTCCCTCCTGCTCAAGTTCCTTTAAATCACATTCTTGTCTCAGAATGATATTTTCTTGGTAATGCAGCTTTCCTGCCTTAAATGTCGCTTTTGTGCATTTATCAAGACCAAATTATATTCTTATATAATCTGAGAAAATTTTAACCACTTGCAGTTGCTATCCCCATCTGATGAACTAAATAGTTTTAAGTTATCCACAAAAAGTCAATGAGAAGTCTTAAAGCACGGTTGTTTTGTTTGAACCAAAGTAACCATAGCCTAATATGTGAAGTAAACAGCTCAGTGGATTAAGTTCAAGAAAAACAAGCAGCAGTGAGAAAGCATTGTCCTGGGATATCCCCTTCTGAGTTTTTATCCCTAGATAATAATTTGCCCTTTGTCATGGCTTAACTGCAAAGTGGTTTGCCACTGTTTCATGGTCACTGTAGTGTAATTAATCAATGTAGGGCACATCTTGTACATCTGTAGGCATTCCTTTAACCAGAAATGTGGGATGCATTGAAATGCTTTGTTTGTAGTCTGTCCATACCGTACTTAAATTCTTCCCCTTTTTACAATTCCCTGTTATGGCTTTTCTTTGGCAACAGAGGATCTTTTATTCCATATGACTTTTGTGTTACCCTATTGTTCTATTGCCATGATTCAGTTTTTTTTTCTTAAATGGCTATAAACTCTATCTGCATCAATTCCAATTTATAGTTTGTATATCGTCTGAAGGCAAGTTATTGGTCTATAGCATTTAGGATGGCTTGCAAGTTCAGTCTTAAAGAGAAGTATCATTTTTTCACATTGTTATCCAGGTTGCTGTCTGTTTGGTAAGCATCTATAAGTAATTCTCACTCAGGGCTAAATCTTTGTGTAAAGATGTTAAGACTTCTAGCCAGAAGTTAGGTATAGTATCTGGGCCCGGGGTTTTCCATTTAGGTGCTTTTCTTAATTTTGTTTCAATTACTTTGGCCATTACTTCATCCTTTTTCATATCCTGTACATTTGAACTCCTTAATGTTTCTTTTATTTTTTCTATCCATTCAGCATCTTTGTTATATTCCACAGTCTCCATAAATATTTCTCCAAAGTATATTTCTTCCTTTTTTTTTGGCGGTGTTCCTGTTCATTTTGTTTTTTTTTTTTCTCAGTTCTCTATAAAACTTTACTGGGTCATCAATGAATTGCATATGTTGTCTTTTTCCTTTACATTTATCTTCATATCTTCTACGTATTTCTGCTTGTGCTGATATCTTTAGTTTATTATTTGTAATAGTGTATGATGCATCCTAGTCTGATTTGATACTGTGCATTGCTTTAATCAAATCTATTTTTCTAAGTAGTTTTGATGATCTGTTCTGTCTTGTATATTCTTGTGACAGTGACACTTCTTGTCTTAACTGCTTTAAAATTATCGCTGTTTCATGCTTTCATGATGGCATTTTCCTTCTTCCCTTCTTTTCCTTTATTCCGCTATGTTTTTTTTGTAACACTTTATCTGTTATTAATTTAGCTGCACAGTAATATATCCTATTTACTTAAGTTATATCACAACAATTTCTCTTAATAGTCTTAATTACTGTGCTCATCTGTTTTATCAAACGTCTAACATTTGGGTCTTACTTAATTTCTCTAATGAATTTTTTTCATCAATCTTAATATGTCTATCCATCTCTATTAAATTAAGCAGTTCTTCCCTTAGATCATTTTCTTCTACACTGAGGATACCTTTTTTTTGCCCACTGTTTCCTGCAAATATTCTACAGAAAGTTACAGAATATCTTCCTCTGACATATCCTCTTCGGATACCCCCTGCATCATCCGTTGATCCTTCATGTGGGATCTCATGGGCCAATCACTCCACAACGTTGCCTGCATCAGAGTTGCCACTGTTTCCTGCTCCTTTTGCACTAGTTTCCTACAGAAGGCTTCAGAATATTACCATGTGGCAAGCCTTCAGATGCCTACCTGTCCACCTATTTCTCTTTAATTTAGGGACTCGTTGTTCCATCATACTGTGATATGGCCTGTGTTGGATTATATACACTAAATCCTTCACTTTGTAGATAATCCAATTTCTATTTCTTTACAATTTCCATTGCTAATCCTCTTTTCTACTTTCCTATTTGTTTTCTTATTTTTTTGTATTGTGAAATTTTTCATATCTGGATATCCTTGCCTGTATTTCTCTTCAAATATCTTTAGAGCTACTTTTCACTATTGATTAATTTAGCTTTATTTCCATAAATATTGTACTTTATCAGATCTCTTTTTCTTTCCCATGTTCATGTTTCTTTTTTATACATTTTAAACATCTGTGAGTTTTGTTCTTTATGTTTTTGTGCATCCTCTGTCACTTCTTTTTCCAGGCAGCCCAAAGTTTCTTTGCGTAATATTTGTCATGGATCTATTGTATTATTGATTATAGTTTTTTTTTTTTATTTGAGGCTTTTGACAGTTTTTTTTGGGCAAGACTTTCCTCTGATTTCTGTCATAAAAAGTATTTCGGCTTTTACCGGTTAGGGGTCGCCACAGCAGAACTCCGGTCTGCTAATGATTGGCAGTAGATTTTACGGTGCAGAGCTGCCAGCCCAATGCCCAACCTTCAAAGAAGGTACACCCATTCACGCATGCACCTACCTGCATGTCTTTAAACATCACTCGACTGTGGGGAGGACATGCAGACTCCACACAGAAGGTGTTCCAGCCGAGAATCGAACAGGAGAACTTCTTGCTGTGAGGCGACAATGCTAACCACTGCACCACCACCATTCTGAATACCTTCTATCTGGAAATTCTGGGTTTCTTTCCTAATTGCAACAATACTTAATTTCCTCCTTATCCTCAATAGTCTACTCTGTCATCTTTATGTTTTTTTTTTTTTTGGCCTGTCAGTTTTTTTGGAAAACTACTTCCTTCTACCATGTGAGGGGGGTATCTTCTGATCCTTGCCTCTCCCCATTATAGGACTGTTTCTGTGTCTTGAGAATTCTACACTGCCATTTTTCCTATCCTGACACATGTATGTACACCAGGACTGGGCACATTTTTACCCTGTATACTCATGTGCACCCAGATGTCTTTTTTATTTTTTAACATACCTCTCAACATGATATCTAAAACACAGTCTATATATTAATGACATCTTAGAGAGGTTTTGTGAAAGCAGGGTCCACCACGTGAAGGTTCTCAGCAAGACTTGAGGATGAATTCCTGCATGTATTCTGCACAAAGTTTCAGAACATCTTCCTGTCCCAACAGTACTCCTCTCCTTTTTTTGGTGATTTCATTGTGATGTCTCCATATATGCATGTGTATGCATGTTTATGTGTATAAAACTATGAGAAAGAGCCAACAAAACTGGAGTCTTCACTGTGTAATAACTTAAAACTTCTTGTTATGGGCATCAGGCTTGTTTTTAAGCTCTGCGTGTCTAACATAAAGCCAAACTGTCAAAATATACTGTGCTGACAAAATCAGAAAAGAGTAAAACATGACATGTCAACAGCTAAAAAACAAAGTAGAAAGTCATGAGAATTCAGAAGCCACGTAGCTGAAACCTAGGTATGTCTTTAAAATGTAATTTTTGTATATATCCTATAGGCCAACATTAAAGGTGGTTTAAGGTGTTAAATAGTGAGGACTCTAGCATTGCTATGTCTTTCTTGCAGTTTTTACTCAATTATCAGTGTGTGTGTGTGTGTGTGTGTGTGTGTGTGTGTGTGTGTGTGTGTGTGTGTGTGTGTGTCTGTTCTTGACATTTGACCTACATTTCCAAACTGTTATAAAGAAAAGAAAGAAAAACACCAAATGTGTGGCCTTATATACAGAATCCTACCTAACAGAGAGAACTAGAGAAACCATTCCTAAAGTCTATCTCCTACCTAAACTACAGTATGCTTCCCCACTCTTTAGTAACTTACAGATTTTCAAATAAACATAGCTGGAACAATAAAATTGCTTATTTTGCTGCAAATTGCCACCTTAGAACTCATCACTGTTCTGCCCATAAAGAACTAAATTGGACTGAACTCCCACATCACCTTCACTGTAGTCACTACTACTAGATCATACTTTGATAGACTACCCCGATAAGTATCCAGCACTAAAAGACATGCTTCAACATTGCAACCTCACCAAGCTCTTCAGTCTAAAAACAAAGCCATCCTCTCCATCAATAAGGCCCAAATGTCATTTATTTTGGAGTTTCTTTGGTTTCAGGTTTGTCTTCCTTGAATTAATGTTGGTTTGTCTTTTAAATGAAGCAGCACTTCAGTCCATATCTTCTGAAGGATTTCATGTTTGTTTATAAGGAAAAAAATAAGAAGCTTCTTCCAGAGTATCAAATATCTTTATACTATCTGAAAGGTGAACCTTTTTCTTGCCAGTAAAAGAATAGTTATTTAATTCTTTCACTAATGGTATGCAGGTTTTCCTTTTACTCATGATTTTTGTACAGTAATCACTATCAAAGTGTATTATGTGTTCTCCTATTTTTATAGGAGGATTTGACCATGCAGTTTTAAGTATTAAGTCTTTTTCCATGCTCAATATGAACTTTACTATGATTGAACATGGTTGAGCATTTTCTTTTCTATTTGAGGAAACTAAAGATCAGTGTCCCCTTTCTATACAAAAAGAAAGAGCTTAAGGAAAGTTCAAAGATTTATGTAACCATGTTGAACGAAAGTTAAACACATTGTCAACCTCATAATTTTCTTGTATTCCATAAATCCATATATAATTTCTTCTGAGTTCATTTTCTAGATCATCTACTTTATCATTAAGCCAATTATTCTGCTTTAAAAGGAATTAAATCTGTATTTCACTTTCCAATACCCTCCCCTCATGGTCATTTAAAGCTTCTTCCATTGTTGTAATTTGTTTTCATTGCATTTTTATTAAGTTTTCCGTATGTTCCATTTGTTTTTTATATTCTTCCTTGAAATTATTCAAATTTGTCCATTTTTAGAGGTATGTCTTGCATATTCTGTTTCAAAGACTGTATATCTTTTTTGAAAAAAGAGGGGTGTGTTGTATTTATCTTTGAATAATTCATCTTCAGGTCTTTCCACCTTTAAGTCCTTACTTGATATTTTTGAGTGGAATATAGTGAGATTGAGATACAGTTTTAAATTGTTAGATTCAGTACAAGTTCAAGAATATATTTCTAAGTGAAATACCCCAGATAAGTAGTTTTTCCACAAATATAGTCAGAAAGAATTTAAAGTTTCAGAGCTTCTTTCACATGCTGCTATCATTCTGCCATGTTAGTCACACACCCCACATTTTTCCATACCTATGTGACAACCCACCACTGGACTATTAATCAAGGAGCCTCAATCCTCACTACTGGCAACAGTGGGGGATGTACCCTGAGAGGACAACAAGGTACACACATAGTATTTCCAGATGCAGCTCTCTGCATCAAGTGCAACTTTACTTAGGAGCACACAGAGGCCACAGTCAGTCTGGGGCTGGTTTCTCTGTCTTTCTCCAGATCCCCAGTAAGACTCCCCAGTGGCACAGCTATAGAGTTTAGATCTCAGCTGAGTGGCCAAGCCAAGACCTCCAGCATCCTCTCAGTCTAACCACTGCTTCATGTTCCTGCCCAAGTAGCGGACACACACACTCTTTGAGGTTTGATTTACACACACACACACACACACACACACACACACACACACACACACACACACACACACACACACAAACACACACACACCTACACACACACACACACACACACACACACACACACACACACACACACACACACACACACACACTCGGGAAAGGCTGGCACAGGTTTACTAGCTATGCCCACTTTTGCTAGACTATAGGGTAGTTACCACTACCACCTGTCAACTCCTTATCAGCTACTTTAAGGCCCTTAGCAAAGGGTGTCCAATCTTAGTGTGTAATATTGACCAAGAGCAAGGCTACTAGGAGTGGCCTGTACAGCGTCACCAAATAAATATGTAAGTACTCTCAAAACTTAAATATGTCTCACAAAGATCAGCCACAATGAAAGGTTTAAATATATTTAATAATAAATAATAAAATAACAAGAAAATACTCAGTATATATTCACAATGACATCAGAGTTCAAATCCACAGGAAATATTTAAAACAACATTGCAGGACAGTTTCAAATAAATAAAGAAAAACATCTGAGCTATGCTTCTCTGTATTCCTGACTGAATCTAAGAGAATTACTATACCCTAGCTAACTTACTTAAGAGCAAGACAGATGTGGCAAATGGATCTTCTAGTTGTTGTCAGGTCAGAGACAGAATATAGAATGCTGTGTCTCTCTCAGAGAGTTTTCAAAATAATACCTCAAATATAACTGCTGAGATAGTTTGCAGAATGACATATTTTCTTGTCATCTGACTCTATCCCAGGAGAAACCCCCACTGCTGGAAGCTAGTAGTATTTAGCATCTACCTGTGAAAATACATAGACATCAGATCTTTGGCAGATGCTGAAAGTCATATAACAAATGCATTCTTTCACATTCAAAACTAGTAATTATTTCACCTTAAAGACAATACAGAGAGCTCCCTATTATAGATGTTCTGTCTCTAGCTGCCATATAGTAATTTAATTTCAGCTA
This sequence comes from Protopterus annectens, assembly GCF_019279795.1. Classification (NCBI taxonomy): domain Eukaryota; kingdom Metazoa; phylum Chordata; order Ceratodontiformes; family Protopteridae; genus Protopterus; species Protopterus annectens. The sequence goes on along the minus strand of NC_056746.1, from coordinate 1,274,645,759 downwards.
TTTTTCTGAAGTTAACATCCTCTATTCAAGTTTCCACTGTTAAAATATATACATATAAACTGTTACAATAGTGTATATTCTACTTCACAACATCCTCTCTAACATAACCACTTTTTACTAATATGGTCTAACTCTCCTCTGCCTTCCTCACTTATCAACTATGGTCTTCTGTACTACCTACAAAATTAACATCTATTATTATTTCTACCTCTATAGTACTCCCTCAGTATCCACTCCCACTAACACCCCCTCCCTAGACTCTCTACTGCCTTCCTCACTTATGAATTCTGGACTTCTGCTGTACTACTTGAATCTAAGCTCTATTATCAATTCTCCCACTACTGTACTCTCTCAGCACCCACTTTCACTAACACCTTACCCCCTTCTACTACTAACTGGCTGATCTGACCACTGTCAACCACCTCTCAAATGTTATGTCACTTTTATATACACCTGTGTTAACCACAATTTGTATACAATGTCTTCTTTGTCCTCATGTTTTGTTAATTCATTTGAAGAGAATCTTATTGTATAAGACATTTACTGTAAAATGTATTATATAATTTAACTTTGGAGCTTTTCTCCCTGGGCCTTTGCTGAAAAGGGCTTCAACCCAGTCATACTATCCCGGTCAACAAATGTAAAATACATAATAAATAAATGTTCTCTTCCAGTAGGTCACACCTGTAAATACATCTTTAAGCTCAGTACTTCACAAAATACCTTTTTTAATACATATGTTTGTACAGACCAGTTTGATATACACATGACATACAGTTCTAATGCATTTGTAAAACAAGCATCTTATACAGGTCATGTTGATATTCACAAATGCCATATAATTATTTACAAAATTCCAGATAGCTGGGCTGGCAGTATCTCCCTTTGTCACATCTATATATAATTTTCCCATCCTTATCAGAAAGAGCAGGATTGGAATTAAGTGCTTAGCAATAGTGGGATCAACTAAGGCTATAGCTGCTGGGTCAGGTTTAGGAATAGTGTATAAAAATTAAAAACACTGAGGAACTTTATACATCCTATCTGCCTTTGTAGGGGGCAGCTGGCTGACTAACAGGAAAATAGGCTGTAAAACACACACACACACACACACACACACACACACACACACACACACACACACACACACACACACACACACACACACACTAAAGCTGACAGAACAGGAGGAATGGGAATATGTTCTAGAAAACCTTTCTGTAACAACTCAGTAGTATTTTTAAGGGACCGGGAAACCTCAGTGTTCTAGCACTGAAAACACTGGGACATTCTAGCAATAGTCTCAGAGAAAGAGAACCCCCCCCCCCCCAAATGGAGAATCAGAATGTGAGCTCTCCTATGAGTCTGAATCAGAACCCCAAGGAAAGAATGAATCCATTACTGCATCTTCCTGTTCAGATTAGGAATCTTTAATCTCTTCAAGAAAAGGGGAATCTTTGTGGTTATTTTACAAATTGAAAATCCAATAAAAACGTAAAAAAGAAAAGAGGAATGTCTCTTTCTTTTATCAGAAACTACTTTACAAGAATGATCAATAGCCTGAATTAAATCCTGAGCCTGACTCAGTAATTACTCCTATCTAAAGAAATTTGAGAAGGAGTAGATACATGCTTAGTTTTCTGGTTCTGTTTGACAGGAAAAATGCGGCCAACTGTGTTACCAATGGTAACCACTGTTTCCCTAGGAATGAGCAAAGCATTCTGGCACAACAGGGAAAGCTTCCCTGTTCCTTCCCCCAGGACTGGCAATAGTGTTTCTCCCTCGCCCACTAAGGGGACTCCAACCACCACTACAGATAGCATGACAATTCCCTGATCCATAGTGGCTGCAGGTGTTACACTAGAGGGCTCCAAGATAAAAGATGAGTGGTCAGAGGTACAGCAAATGGCCACAGCAGAGTCAGCCACTTGTGGCTGAGGCAAAACTCTAGCCTGCTGTAGTGGCAAAGACTGGTTGATTACATTTTTTTTTTGGCTGGAAGAAGGAGCAACAGTGAGACCAGCAGTCTGTTCCATGGCCAGGCTGAAAATGGTGCCCCTTTCTCAGAATGTCAAGGAGCAAATGCCAGTAAAACTACTACCAGTCCACATAGTTAATTTTTTTAACAGAAAAAACACAGTAAAAAGCACTTTTCAAACAGTATGCTAAACCCACCAAGGAAAAATAAATATAATTTATCCACAGAAAATATGTTTTCAGGTAGTTAAAAATGTATGTTACAGTCTCGAGACAGTCAATTAAAACACAACGCTCCTAGCTTTAAAATAACTTTCAGTAGAGGAAATAAATAAATCAATACATTTAAGAAAATGGAACTTTCTCCCCAAAGAGAACTTACCTGCTTAGCAAAGGAGAGCACAAGCTGATTGTTGATCCTACAAAGCCTCAGAGGCGTTCACTCTTCAGATGCAGTGAAGCTCTGAAACTTGTCTTTTAGTCAGCTCAGCTTGAGCTGCTTGATAGTTTGGGGACCTGGAAGGTACCCTGTAACATTGGAAGCTGGCTGGCAATTATATCATTAGCAGGATATAACCCATATCATTAAAGTTACTGCAGTAGTGATCAATATGATGAGCAGTAGTAGGTATTTTTTTTTTTTTTTTTTTGCTTTAAAAGAACCAGGCCTGTGGAATCTACTGTCTTGATGGATTCTGGTGGATTCCATTCTGGAATGTTTTAAGAGTTCATTTAATTCTTACCATTTGACCTTGCTTTTAATGATAATTTTTCAGACCAGATACATTTTATCTTAATAATCTTATCAATTAAAGACTTTCTTTTATGTTTCAAGTAGTCTGTGTTCTGTTTCATTTTGTTTGTTACTATTTGCGTGCTTTGGATCAGAGCATTTAAACTAAACTGAGTAAAGGTCATCAGCATGCACACCTTAACTCCTACTCCACCCAAACTTACATCCCACATACCTACATATGTGGAGGTCCTCACCAGAAACATACCTAAACACTAGAAACCTCCCAAATGCAAACACAAGCATGCTACACATAATACTTCTTCTGCAGAGCGCAGTACACATAATAACTCACATACCAGTGTCTCACCTGTCAAGCCCTTAAGGGAAAACACAAAACCAAACATATTAGTCATAGGTGATTCCATCATGAGGCACACAGATGTCTCGCTCAACAGGCTGGATAAGGAAAAGGTCATGGTCAGCTGTCTGTCAGGTGCCAGGATCTGCCATATCACACAAGCATTCAAGTCACTCACCAACAGGTACTGTTATGACTCTGTCATAATCCATGTTGGTTTGAACGACAGGAGACGTACCTCTCTGGACTATATGAAAAGAGACATTTCTGAGCTCTCAGATTATGTATCTCAGGCTGGTATGTCCCTAGCCTTAAGCCGCATTTTACCTTCACCTAGAATGATGACAAAATACAAACAGAAAATGATTGACTTCAATAATTGGCTTAGTTTCTGGTGTCATTCCAAGGGGATACAATATCTGTCAGCCTGTGATGACATGATCGACAAACCTCAGTGCTTTGCCAGAGATGGTCTTCATCTATCGCTCCTGGGATTTTGGCTACTGGCCAAGGCTCTTGCCACCCCTATTGTCCCTTTTTTAGGCAGTGTGTCAAGGACAAAATTCCCAATGTAAGGTCTCCATCTAAGAATAACTTCAAGGTTTTGCTGCTAAACGCTAGGAGTCTTAACACAAAACTACAGTCACTGGAAGCAGTCTTCACCTTGGAAGACATAGACATTTGTGCACTCACAGAGACCTTGTTCAAGGCTGTGGAGAGCACCCAGGCCATAACAGGCTACACTTCCTTCCACATGTTCAGACCACAAGCTGAAGGTGTGAAAACTAAAGGAGGCCTTGTATCATTAAAGATAAATGCACCTCCAAATTGGTTAGACAGCATGAATCCCTGGAGACACTTCAGATGCAATTAACTGTTGGTAGGACACCTTTTCAAGTCATTGCCAGCTACAGGACCCCATCCATGAATCAGGACACCCACTCTGTCTATTTGGATCTACTTGAGTTTATCAAGATACATCCAAACACCATGTTTTTGGGTGACTTTACACATCCATTGACTGGGGAAATTACTCATGCGGAAACAAACTTGCCTAAAGGTTTCTCAACTTCATTAACTCCAGTGCCCTGGACAAGCTAGTTGACACCCCCCATAAGGGGTGCCAACTTCCTTGATCTGGTGCTTACCAATATGGGGGACCACTGTAGCACCCCCATTGTGAGGTCTTCTCTGGTGAGATCTGATGACCAATCAGTCTCATGTGAAGTTACTATCACACCTGAACCCCCCCTCCATAGCACAAACTAAACTAAAAACTTCTCCAAAACAGATTATAACCTCTTACAGGATGGATTGAATAGCTTCACTGCACCTTCTCCCTCAGATGGAACTGGCAATTATGCTGAGTTTTATACAAATGCTTTATACAAACACCTGAACAACTGCATTCATGCGGCCATATCTGATAGGACCAAAACAAGCTCCTCAAGGAAGAGCAAACTTGTCTGGTGGAAAACTGCCATCAATAGACTTTACAATAAGAGGAAGAAATTGCTATCTAAGAGTAAAAGGGAGTGAGCCCCAAACTGGAAATACTCCCTCCTCAGCTGAAACAAGCAAATAAGACTCCTTGTGAAGTCCTGCAAAGCTAACTATGAATCCAAATTAGCTATCTCAACTAAGGACAACCACAAGGCATTCTTTAGTTACATCCATAACCTAAAAGAAAAGGCTCAGATTTGTGCTGAACTGGTAGTTAATGATACCACATATACCAAGCCTGTGGACATTGCTAACCTGTTTGCCGACAGGTTCTGTGAAAACTTCACTCCTCCTTCCCTGCCACACTTACCCCAAGACATCCTTACCACCTGTTCTCTACCCGGTATATCTACAGAGCAGGTTGTGAATGCCATCTCTAAGATCAAAATCGCAGCATCCATGGGACCTGATAACATCCCAGACTGCATCCTACATGGGCATGGGCTCAAACAAGAATTAGCAACACCATTGTTTACTATTTTCAGTCATAGTTTAAGCACTGGTTTCATCCCAGCTGAATGGAAAAAGGCCATCGTTATCCCCTTGCACAAAGGTAGTACTTCCACTGACCCAAGGAACTATAGACCTATTAGCCTGAGTAGCCTTATCTGCAAGGACATGGAGAGAATCATCATGGACCTTATCAACAAAGACATTAGTAACCCCCAAACACTTGACCCTACTCAATTTGGATTTGTCAAAGGGAGATCATGCCGGTTAAACCTGGTGGACATCTTTGAGACAGTCAACAAGGCCCTTGATGAGGGGAAATCTATACACACAGCCTACCTAGACTTAGCCAAGGCATTTGACACTATCCCCCACTCAGGCATAATTGACAAACTCACCCAGCTAGCTACCAACCCTTATATCATTAGATGGGTCACTACCTAACTCACTGAAATAACCCATATAGTCAAAATAGGAGAGTCCACCTTCAACAGCAGACCTTTAACCAGTGGTGCTTCACAGGGTCAGTCCTACAACCTCTAATGTTTGGAATCTATTTCTCTAAAGTACAAGCAAAAACTAAATGTCTGTGGCTGGCAAAGTTTGCTGATTACTGCAAACTGGGAGTGGTCATAGAATCTCCAAATGATGTCAACATCCTACAAGAGGATCTTAGACAAACAAATGATTGGTGCCAAAGTCATGGCCTTAAACTCAATGCAAAAAAATTCATTATCATCCCTTTTGGTAAGAGTGATGTTCCTGCTAACTACCACAATAATAGCAACACCTTAAGTACGCACTCAGTGGTGAGAGACCGGGGAACACAGGTAGACAACAACTTTACCTTTGACCACCGTGTCTCCACAGTGGTAAGAAGGGCATTCTATATTGCTCATCTAATAAGTAAGGCATTGCCTCCAGAAAAAAAAGAAGTTATAACCTCCCTGTACTCTTCTCTCATCAAGCCGATAATTGAGCACAACGCCCCTTTTGGTATGTACCTTTCTGTGCACCTGCAGCAATTGGAGAGACCACAAAGGACCCTCACAGGGAAAATTCAAGGTCTTCAGCATCTGTCCTATGTGGAACATGTGAAATAACTCTCGCTTTATTCTGTTTCATACAGACTACTCAGAGGTGATCACTGCCTTATCTATAAGGCAATCTCTGACCCTGCTTTATTGGAAATGCTGCATATCTGCAAGTCAAATGGTACAAAGGTTACTCACTCTAAATACCTTAACCTGGTATGTCACATTAATAGAACCTGCTGTAGGGAAAGATTTGTCTCCCAGAGGTTTCCACACTTTTGGAACAGACTCCCACTTCATGTCAAACAGAGCACCTCATTGGCCCTCTTAAACACAATCTGGACAACTGGACGGGTAACCATAAATTCACCTCGAAGCTTCCAGCTGTATCCCTCATGGACAGGGGCAATAGGTGCTGATCATGGAAATAAGGGTAGAACTTGGCTAGGCTTGTAAGGGCCCTAGGGCCATTAGCCTACTAACTTCCTATGATCCTATAATTCTATGATATTTAAGAAAATGGCAACAACAACAGTTCAATAGTACTCGTATACACGTTGAATAAAAACAGCAACATTAAGCCCTTTTGTCTGAACAATTCTATATAGAGGACTGATTTGTTGTTTATTTAACTATGATGAAGTCCATAGAACTACTGGTGTTTTAAGATGCCTTTTTTTGTTTTGTTTTTTTTAATGCTTAATCCATCATGCAGTTATGGAGCCATATTTGTATATCTATCTATCTATCTATCTATCTATCTATCTATCAGTATATACATATACATAGATAAATAAGATATTTCAATATATGTATATATTGTACATATATATAATATATATATATATATATATATATATATATATATATATATATATATATATAGATAGACGTGTATGTATATATATATGAATATATATATATTATATATACATATCGATTGATAGACAGATATGTGTGTGTTTATATATAGATATATGATATATATATATATATATATATATATATATATATATATGTGTCTATATATATGTGTATATATATATATATATATATATCTATGGGGACTGTATGCTCCAGACCAGAAGTGTATCCCTCACTGGTAAGATCAGACCATAAACTAATCTCACTGGATATTCACATCCCGACCCCACCCTCTGCCCAGAAAACCACAGTGAAAACCTTCTCTAAAGCAAATTTCACACTCCTCAAAACCGAGGTGGAATCCTTCAAAGCCCCCTGGCCTGTGGCAAATACGGCCCAGACTGCAGAATCCTTTATAAATGCATTCTATGAACACCTTTAGGAATGCATGGATCTTGCAATCCCAAATAAAACCAAGACCCAATCCTCCAAAGGCAGACGTCCTATCTGGTGGACCCCAGCCATAAACAAACTATACAATAGAAGGAGGAAGCTACTACATGATAGAGCAAAATCCCAAAAAGGGAAGGCATCTCTGATCAGTATTAGCAAAAAACTATGTGCACTCATAAAATCGTCTAAGGCCAGCTTTGAGAGAAAAATTGCACAGGACACTAAGGATAATCACAAGGCTTTCTTTAGTTATGTTAGGAACCTGGGTGGGAATTCCCAGATATGCTCAGAATTAGTCCAAAATGACAAAAAATACACCGAACCCACAGACATTGCCAACATCCTAGCTGACAGGTTCAGTTCACACCCCCCCCTCCCCACCAAAAGGGCAAATATCTATCCGAGCAGAGTGCTGCCCCCCTGACATCTCAGATGCTTAGGTAAGAGCTGCCCTCTCCAAAGCAAAAAACACAGAGTCAATGGGACCAGACGGTGTCCCGGGCTGTGTCCTACATGAACTCCAAGAAGAGCTAAACCCAAACATAAAACTACTGTTCAATCTCAGCCTTACTACAGGATATGTACCCAAAGAGTGGCGTACAGCAACAGTGGTGCCTCTCCACAAAGGTGGTGCCTCAACGGATCCTGGAAACTATTGCCCCATAAGACTGACTAGCTTGGTCTGCAAAGCTATGGAAAGGATCATCATGGACCTCATAAATAAAGATATTGGGGACCTACAGACACTGGATCCTACCCAGTTCGGCTTGGTTAAGGGCAGATCTTACCTCTTAAACCTGGTCGATTTCTTTGAAACAGTCACCAAGGCTATTGACGAGGGGAAGGTGGTCCACACAGCCTACCTGGACCTCGCAAAAGCCTTCGATACAATACCCCACTCGGGCATTATAGATAAGCTCACCAGCTTAAATATAAACCCCTATGTCACTAGATGGGTTGCAAACTGGCTCAAGGACAGAACCCACATGGTTAAAATTACTGGAGCCATGTCAGACTCCAAACCAGTTACAAGTGGCATCCCACAAGGCTCAGTCCTGGGACCTCTCTTGTTCGGTATATATTTCTCGGAGGTACAGGCCAACACGGAAGGACTGTGGCTGACCAAGTTCGCAGATGACTGCAAACTGGATGCCATAATTGACTCTCCAGCCGACACAAGCATCCTCCAAAAGGGCCTCATAGAAACAGACAACTGGTGCCAGAGCCATGGCCACAAGCTAAACGCCAAAAAGTGTATAGTCATCCCCTTTGGCAAAAACAAAGTGCCCACAAATTACCACATAGGTGGTAATCCATTAAGTACAGAAGAAGTAATTAGGGACCTGGGGACCCAAGTTGAGAGCAGTGTCTCATTTGACAACCACGTGGCCAAAGTGGTTAGAAGAACATTTTATATAGCCCACCTAATCATGAAGGGATTCACATCTAGATCAGTGGAGGTCATCGTGACTCTTTACTCATCCCTCATCAGGCCTATAATTGAGTACAATGCCCCTTTTGGGATGTACCTTACCAGACACCTGCAGCAATTGGAAAGACCCCAAAAGTACCTCACCAAGAGGATCAAGGGGCTCAAACAGATGCCATATGCTGCCCTGTTAAAGAAACTCCAGCTCTACTCAGTGGCATACTGCCTGTTCAGAGGCGATCTGTGCCTGACGTATAAAGCAATGTCCAACCCGGAATTAATGGACATGCTGCACCTCAGAAAATCCAAATCCCATCGAGCTACGCTCTCAAGAGACTTGAACCTCAGCACTGAACTAAATAGGACATGCTGGAGGGACAGATTCATAACCCAGGGCTCCCTTCACTCTGGAATAAAATCCCAGTCCAGGTTAGGCAGAGTCCCTCATTGACTCTCTTCAAGAGGAATCTTGATGAGTGGATGGGAGATAGTAGGTTTACCCCGGGTATCACTTCTGTGTCACTGTTAGACAGAGGCACAGTATACTAACCTCGAAAAAGGGCATAGCAAAATTAATTTAAAATGGGTGGCGAAAGCCAAACACACTCTGGCTAGGCTTATAAATGCCCTAGGGTAGATAGCCTAGTATGAACCTATGAACCTGTGAACCTATATATGGGTCTCATTCACAATGCCGAAATTCCAGAATGCCGACAGCCATATGGCCGACAGTCGAAATACCGACAATGTGAAACCGGCATCTCACTATAGTGCGGAATGGAAAGATTTTCATTCCTGCACTGTAGTGCGATCTCGGAGTTAGTATATTAAAGTTACGGGGGGGGTGGAGCCTCCAACAGTGGTGCAGGGGGGCAGAGCCCCCCTGCTAGCAGTTTAAAGGAAATTGAATTTTCCTTCCTATAGATCTACTTGAAATGTCGAGATTCTGAATGTCGGTCATATGGCTGTCGGCATTCTGGAATTTCAAAATTTCGAAGTAGATCCATATATATATATATATATATATATATATATATATATATATATATATATATATATATATCTGTGTGTGTGTGTGTGTGTGTGTGTGTGTGTGTGTGTGTGTGTGTGTGTGTGTGTGTGTGTGTGTGTGTGTGTGTGTGTATGTGTATCCAAACATGACTGAAACCAAGGGATTGCAAGAAACAATAAAAGCAATAAAAACTTAATATGAAACTAGGACGACAAAGACAAGACCTGGTGGTTTGAGGTGATTTGTTTTTACATTAAAGAGAATGAAAGCACTCAAACCACCAGGCCTCCTCCGTGTCTTACAGTCTTAGTTCTGTATTAAGTTTTTATTGTCTACATACATATATATATATATATATATATATATATATATACCGATAGATATATCAATATACATACATATTAGTAAATAGATATGTGTTTTAATATATATATACACACACACACACACACACACACACACACACACACACACACACACACACAGATATGAATGTGTTCATTTATCTTTTTTATCCTTTCTCTACACCCTTTCTTCATTGTTACTGTCTCAGCTCTTATGCCCCATCCATGGTGGGTCTACCAGCTCCTCCATACCCCAGGAATATGCCAGTGATCTGCTGGGGCCAGTCATGGATAGCAGGTTACATGGATCGGCCCGTTTGAGCATCCTTCTACGCGGGCAACTTATTGGTCTATCCTCTTTCCCCACTCCTCTTTGTGTCAGTGTGGTATGGCCCTGGGGTACATGCAGTGTGAGGACCCATGGCATATCACTACACCTTCCTACAGCTTAGCCAATCCCCACTGCCCCTGCTGATCAAGCCTCCTCAGGCAAGGTCCTTGGTTTATCCCAGGGAGTATTGTCAAGAGACTTTCATGTACCACCCTCCCTCCCTCCAGGATGAGCATGCTCATATTTCCTTGTTAGTCCTTTTGTCACCCAGAAGCTAATTGAACCCATACCACTGGAGTCATAGAGCTTTATCCTTCTAGACCATACCTCACAGCTGTCCATATTTTTGCAAAATGTCCAGATTTTTGTCTCATATTTGTGGTCTATTCCTCATAGAATTTGTAATTTTATAGCAAATCAGTAAGGACTGAATTCACTAAATAATGACAGACATTTGAGTTTCAGACTTCATATCCTTCAGAAAATGCATGGTAACACAAAACTTGTTATTCTAGCAACTTTCTAAATATACAAGCAAGCTTTTTGGCCATTGTCCCCCCCATTATTTTTGGCTTTGTCCAGATTTTTTTTTTTGCAATCTGATTTTTTATTAGCATGTTTTTAAAGACACAAGTACATCACAAGTATAAGTCACACAATGCAAATGGGTTCAGAACAAAAAAGTGAAACATTTCATACATTCTGCTTAGGAACAAGTATAGTCAGTTCTGATATAGTAAAAAGAAAAAAGAAATCGACCTTCTTTAAACAAGTGAGTAGGATATTAGCTAACATAGTTGTAACAAAAGTTCACTGACAGGTAATTATTTATGCAGGTGTGTGAAGGTATATCAGTACGCCTAAAACCCATTTGATTTAACTATATACAATATAGACATACGACTGTCACTAAATGAATGGATGTTAGTATAATAAAGTTAGAATATAGTGCCTGCACAACTGTAGGAAAATATATCGTAAGAGGTCATGATAGATGTAATCATTCAGGGGTTCTGTTAGAGATAGCTATTAAAGAGAGAAGATATTTACCACAGAACTAGTATTACACATGGACAAGGTGAGTTGAAGACCAGGGGATTAAGATGAGGCCCAAGGGACAGAGAGAGGGGATGAAAGTCTACCTAAGTAGGATGTTGATTAAGAGCATCTAGGAGGTTACGCCAATACTTCTGGAAGTAGCTTAATTTCTTTTTGCTTGTTGTCTTTAGTTTACTTGCCAAAACATATTTAACATCCATCGATTGGAAGTCCTTCCAGGACATTTTGGCTCTGTCTAGCCAGTTTAACGTAATGTAAGTTTTGAGTAGCGCACACAATGTCACAATAATATGTTTAGTTTCAGATTTAAATGAACTTGGGTAAATATTTAATAACGCCATTTCCCAGGATAGAGTTGACTTCATATATCCCATTTTCTCCAGATGTGCTGTTAAGGAGCACCAAAGTTTATATACGTTTTTACAGGACCAGAATATGTGGACTATGTCTGCAACAGAATTAGGCCAAGTTGGGCATAGAGGTGAGGTGTTTGGGTTAATTTTATTTAGAAAAGATGTTGTGTGATAGACATTATTGTTTATCATGAGCTGGGTATAAATTAGTTTTTTGAATGGGGTTAATTTTATTGTTGCATCAATTGCTCAAGTTTTTGGCTAAGTGTAATTTCCCTGTTTTGTCCATCCCAGTATTTAGGGAATAATATATTGTCTTGGTGTTTTATTTTTGTTACTAGTCTATAGACCTTGGATAACATTTTAGACCTTGATAAAAGTTGGGTTATTAGTGTCTGGTAAAGTTGGTATTCAGGTGGAGAAACAGGCCTCGTATCAGTGACCAAAGAAATTAGGTAAAGTATTTGTTTAATGATTATATAGTATTTTTTATTCACTTCCAGAGAGGATATAATGTCATTAAATGGTAAGTCTTTGACTGTATAGAAGTCCCAAACTGTACAGTTCCTAATGAGAGGGTAACTATCAAGATTTAGCATGTTGTTACCCAATTTGAGATTTGGATTAAGGTGAATTGGTTGGGCCATCGCTAGAGAGTGTCGCAAGCCAAGGGATGTTATGAGTGTTTGAAACCCATTGATATTTTTTATTAATATAGGGTGAATTTTTTGTTCTTTAAGAGTTTTATTGTTAAGAAAGAGAATTGCTCTAGGATTGAGATTGGACGGTTTTATATGTGCATTATAAATTTTTATCCATAGGGGATTCCAGTCCATGTTTGATTGTTGGAAGTTAGCAATGTATATAATACGACTGGCAATAATTATATGGTAATATGTTAAAAAGTCCAGAAGGGCCAGGCCTCCTCTGTCTTTGGGAAGTGCAAGTTTTTTGTAGCTGATTCTAACATTTTTGGGGTGCCACAAAAATTTCCCCAGTGTGACATTTACTTTTGAGAAAAAAGTGTTAGGAATGTTTAGGTTAAGGGTGGAGAAAAAGAAGTTTGGGGAGAATATTCATTTTTATAATAATGCACAAAAAAAACAAAGACAAGCAAAGAATAATCCACGACCTTGAAGAAAGGAACCGGAACTCTGCTAAAGTCCACAAGGCTGTATTTTTATTTCTGAAGTATTCCAAAAGTCACAGATAAAATCACACAAGCGCTTTCGCTCGCAATCCTGAGCTTTATCAAGTGAATAAATAGTGATAAAGCTCAGGATTGCCTGAGCGAAAGCGCTTGTGTGATTTTATCTGTGACTTTTGGAATACTTCAGAAATAAAAATACAGCCTTGTGGACTTTAGCAGAGTTCCGGTTCCTTTCTTCAAGGTCGTGGATTATTCTTTGCTCATTTTTATAATAGCTACTTTTGAGAGAAGAGATAGGTTTAGACTCTTCCATCTTGTGAGATCTTCAGTGACTTTAGACCATGTTTTGTATAAATTACTATTGATTAGCTCTTGTTGAGGGTGAGAAAAGGTTATACCCAAATATTTTAGAGAATAGTTAACTCTGATTAATGTTTCTGGAATAAAGAATTCTTTATGACCAAGGAGGTTTAGCGGAAAGATTATTGATTTGTTAGGGTTGATGGCGTAATTTGAGATTTGTGAAAATTTGTCTATTGAGTTTAGAATTTTTAAGTTCCATTGAGGGAAGTTCTAAATAGATGTTTAAATCGTCTACAAAGGCGGCATAATTCACTTGTATTTTATATAAGTATATTGAGTGGTGGAATGTTTTCTGGCTTAGTTTTAGCAATAATACTTCAAGATAAATATTAAATAGGTAGGGTGAGAACGGACAGCCCTGTCTTGTACCGTTTATAATCTGAATTGGCATGGAGTTTTTTTTTGTTTATATTGAGGGTAGTGCAGGCTTTAGTATAGAGGGTCGTAACCATTTTGATAAATTCATCAGGGATGGAGAGGTATTTCAAGGTTTTAAAGAGGAACTTTAAATTTACCCGATCAAAAGCTTTTTGGGCATCAACAGATAGAGCATATTTGGGGGATTTGTCATGATTTGTTATATATGTTATGGCTTCAATGGTTAAAGTGTTATCACAAACATGTCTATTGTTCATGAAACCCAGTTGGTTATGAGATATAGTATGTGGTAATACGCTTTTTAGTCTATTTGCTAAGTTAGATGATAAAATCTGTATGTCAATGTTAATTAGGGCAATTGGACGGTAGTCATTTGTGCTAACATTATTTATTTGGTTTTGGTATAAAAATGGTCTTGGAATTGTTCAGTTATAAATCCGATATACCAAACTGAATAATAATTATAAACATTAAGAAGAATGGAAGCAAATGTTTGCTTGAAGGGCTTATAGAATTCTGACACATAGCCATCTGGGCCTGGGGCTTTACCTGGTTTCAGCTTGTTTATGGCCAATGGGATTTCATTCCAGGTTATAGGTGCCTTAAGTAATTTAAAGTGATTATCACTTATTTTTGGAAAGTGTAATTCATTTAGGAAAGAGTCCTGAAGGCCTAATGATTCAAGTGTTTGGGGACCATAAATTTCCTCGTATACTTCCTGAAAGACCTGAATGATTTCCTTATCAGTGAAATAGGAGCAGCCCTTATGAATAATATGTTTTATTGTAGTAGGTGGGGGCCTGATATTTATAATCCTAGCCAGGAATTTTGAAGGCGTTTGCACCCATTCAGCATACTTGTGGATATGTCTGGATTTGGTAAGTGAGTATTGATTAAGGTGCAGTTCGTGAAGTTGTTTTTGAATGGTGGATATTTGTTTCTCAATGTCAGGAGAGAACTTGGTTTGGAGTTCTAATTCTAGTTTTTTTAGTTCTGTTTCTAGCACCAAAGTGCGGGATTTTGATTGTTTTTTAATTATAGAGGATTTTTGAATAAGAATACCTCTTAAAGTAGCTTTGGCAGCCGCCCTTTAAATATCTAGAGGTATATCAGACATTTCAAAGGAGCTAAATGTCTGTAACAGGAATTCTTGAATTTCTCTATGTAGAGTCATGTTGTTCAGGCGGTTTGGATTAAGGGACCAACTTGTTGGGATGGAATTCAGATGGATATGTTTACATATATTTAGTTGTAGGTTAATTTTGGCATGGTCAGAGATAGTTCTGGGGTCACTGCTATATATTATATCATAGGAGGCAAAAAAAGTTGATATTAGAAAGAAGTCTATTCTGGTCTAGGATTTATGGTAGGCAGAGAAGAATCTGTAGTTACTAATGTTGGGGATGTTCCTAAACAGTTCAAAAGGATCAAACAAGTTAAAGACTTCCATCATATCTCTCAAAGTATTAGTAATATTTATGGGTTGTTTATTGGTTTTACAGGTTCTGTCTAACTCCGGTCTGATTCTAGTGTTCCAGTCCCCACCAAGGATCAATAGATGATTGTTGAATTTTTCAGTGAGCGAAAAGATTTTGTATAGGAACAAAGACTGATGTATACAGGGACCATAAACATTTAATATAAGTATTTCTTTTTGTAGGACAGAGTAGAGCATGTTAGGTAGCACCATATTCCATTTGGATCCCAGCCAGAGGATGTAATTGAACCTTTGAAAGATGTTTTGATTATTATTGCTACCCCCTTGGAGACCGTGCTATCACCAGCCATTACAATTTGTTTTATCCGTTTCTTTCTAGCATCATTTGTCCATTGGGCCATAGTCATGTGAGTTTCTTGTATAAGAGTAATTTCAAACGAAGATTTTTGGATTAAGTGTAAAACTTGATTCCTTTTTTTATTATTTTGCAACCCTTTTATATTCCATGAGTCTATCAATAACATTTATCCAAGTAACTAGTGGGATGAGAGAGTCGTGTTGTTATTATTAGAGTAGGAAGAGTCTACAGGGAAATGAGTTGTTATCTTAAGTAGAAATAGGCAGTAGGAGTGAAAGCAGACAGGATTGCTTCCCTTGAATGAGGACAATTTAGGACAAAGAATAGGTAAGGTGACAGTCGCCTCTCACAGATCTCTACCCGAGCGTAACCACAATCTACGAATATCTGAAACAAATAAGAAGACGCTATTTACATAATTAACTACTTTACAAAAATGTCTCAACATTCCAAAATCCAACTTACTACACACACACGTGCTTCTTGCGCTAAAGTTTCAGTAATAAAAAAGAACTTTTTTGACATATAGTATACATCAGCAAATGTATTTGGTTCTGACAGAAAGGATTTTTCTTAACATTAGATTAGTGACTGATTGTGCCTAACCCCGTATGACCATACAGCAAAGTCACCCTACTTCACAGCAGCTATTAGACTGTAAACAGAAACGATGCATTTATCTATTTACTGACTCTGAGTCAGAGATCACAGATGAGTGCAAAGCATCGTCATATCTGCAGAGATATTTTGTTTAAAAAGCCTGAATAGGCTGTTATAAAGATGACGCAAGGAGGAGTTTTTATGAAGCTCCTTAGAGCCAAACAACAGTTTCATGCTTGAGTTCTTTCTGTTATTCAGCTGTTCAGGCCGTCTTAGCAGGAAGAAGAAATAATGAGGGATGCAACTGCGGTATTTGAAGCTAAGATATTTGCTCTATCTTAAAATTTGTTGATGTTGCTTGAATTATATATTGCCAGAAAACATTTATCCAGGTATATATGTTGTAATCACCTCTCCAGTCAGACCTCACAACAAGTAGAACTAGGCTGTTGTTAATGCAAGGTTTGGCTGAGGTTTAAAGCAGAATGTATCCGTATGTTAGTCAACATTGAGGACCCTTTCTGGACTTTGGATATAGAAAGCACGGGCTTTAGTATACAATAATACCCTAACTAACTGACTGACTTTTGCGAGACCCCTTAAGCCTTATGATCATATACAATATTCTGTCTGTGTTTGCTGAATCTAGTGAGCATACATTATTTTGCCACAGATACAGTGCTATGTCCTCCTTTGTTTTCTCCTTATATAGTGCTTCACCACAGTATTGTTACAAACTCCATCTGTAACTGACTCTGGTTAAAATAACCTGGTAGAACCTAAAATTTAATACTTGCTTTCTTGCACTGGTATGTCAGTGAATGGAGGCCACATTATACTTCCCCCATATTCCCTGTTATATTTAAACTGCAGCGTTCATCATGTTAATGATGTAGCTACATTGGGTTTGAATAAAATTGGGACAGCAATACTTTTGCGATCTTTCTAGCTTATTCATATCTTTTTACAAGCGCTTCTGACTTTATTAGAAATTTAATTAAATCAGGTAATTAGAGCCAAAATATATCCTTGTACAGATATTAGCCCTAACCCCAGCATTGAGGCATTGGTCTCATAAAGAAATCAAGTGAACATTCCTTAAAGAGATTAAGTGTAACAGTATAACAGATCATTTGACCACACTGTGCTTTAAAACAATTTAAATGACATCCAAGGTTTAAACTATGGATAGTTAAAATCTAGGGCTAAAAGATAAACATTAATAGACAGTAGTGGGAGTATGAACATACTAAGTAGATGTACACATAATTAAATAGATCTGATAGTGTAGCACTAAAGATAAGCTAATGAAATGTAGTTGATAATGACTTTCCTCATTTATGTACATAAAAAAAATTAGTATTATTCCTTTGTTACACAGATATTTATGAAATCAGACACTGCCCTATGTTCAAATTAATAAAAACTGTCAAAATACATTCTACGTTGACATGGACAATACACACACACACACACACACACACACACACACACACACACACACACACACACACACACACACACACACACACACACACACACACACACACATAGACATCCTTCCCTAACATTTGCCCACAAATAGTACTGACCCCTGTTCTCCACTCTCCTTTCTTCTCCCTTACTGTGCATAACCTTCAACTATTTCCTAGATCTGTATCTTCTGTTTACTTTCTGAATCATAGAAAACCTTATAATCTGTCATATTATGAGTTGCTACTTGTGAAAACATGTATAGCAGAGTGAAAAATTATTTATTTGTTTAAGCTATATGTAGTTCCATGAATATATGACTTTTATATATTGTATGTTGTGCATACGACTTAGTTTAGTAAACTGTAAATCACTGTAAAACTAATTAGTATATTTATGCATTACTAGATTCACTTGTATGTTTGAGTGGTAGGTAAGTTAGCAGTGTGTTAGTATACTTTTTTCTTTTTATTCACTGTAACTGATCAGGCATTGATGGTTTGCAGTACCACCCCCATCATGGAACATGGTGACCAATCTGGCACTGATGGTGATTAAATCCCACAAGGGACAACCAGCTGTTGTACTGGAAATTTGAAGAACAGGAGTTATGACTACTGGAAACCCTCTTCTACCCACAAAAAGGTCTGGTCACTACCAGTGTGATGGTCTGGCAAGTCATACCACTAGCACTCAACCTAATCACCAAATATATCTAGGCCTTAGCTGAAAGCAACAACTATGCACTGCAGCTCTGGGTGTTGGCTTTCAGCATCCAGCTGAAGACTAGCGATTCATATATACTATTTATCATGCTGTGGTTTTTGCTTAGCTCCCCAGGCCTCTGTCCAGCTACTTGGTGAGTGCACGTTTTATAGACATGTACCTGCCATTTTAATCTTGATAGATATGGCTTCCTCACAGATCTTCAATGACTTTCATAAAATAGAAAAAACATTCAGGTTATTGTGCTTTCTGTTATTAGTTCTGCAGTACAGAGCATATTCCATCCATTAATATACATGTCTATCATGGCGTGTCATTTAAGACATTACGTATCAAGTATACAATGACTTTTTTATTTGCACTTTTTAATTAACTTATAGGAGGATGAACAGTAATGTTTATGCATGTAGTTAATGTGAATCTTTTTTGAATTTTCTCATTTCAGGATAGGCAACAGTTTTGCTTCTAACATTATTAGCTTTCTACCTGACACAGCCTGTGAGAGGTGTCATCAACTAAAGATCATTTTAATACTGCCTTATTTATTTTTCTTAGATCTACTCATTCTAAAATTGATTAATAAAATACATTGGCATTTTCATTTCTTTTCTACTTTGCTAGGATCTATGTACATTGAAACTAACATTTATTCATTTCTGAATGACATACTATATAGAAAGTTGTATTGATGTGTCTTGTTGTTTTGTTATTTTCATTTTACTTGTGTTCGTAGAGACACCAAAATGATCTAGACTCTTAAGACTGCAAAGGTGACTGAGATCTGAAAGAAACTAGATTTTGTCAAGCGCATTGCACTTCATGCCTGATACTACCATTAGAATTCCAAACATTTTCAATGTCCCTTACCCATGACAATTTCTTACAGAACAAATCATTACCCATACACACATCACAATTCCCTGGGAATGCAGGTATAGGTTACCAGTTCCCCATAACATTTATCATGACAAGCTAGAAATATTTCCAGTCTAGGTTATTGAGCTAGAGAATCAACCTGTCTGCTGCTGTTTCGACCTTGATCGGTAGTCAACTAGCCATAGTAAAAACATATATTTTCATACACGCACTCACACACACACTCACGCACACACATACACACGCACACACCATACCTATCAACCTGGAAACATCAAAAATCTGGACAAGACCCATGAAAAATAGGTACAAATCTGTACGCTGATTACCATCTAATTTGCATACATAATTACATAACCCCACCCACTCCAATGGAATTGTGGGATACCAACATTCAAACGCAAACTGAAGAACAGACCACCAAAATATAGCCCCAGAGTCCCCCTGCAGCCATTCCAGTGTCCCATTACCTGGCTATTTCGTCCCATTTACCATAAACACTAATGTGCACACTGCTTTACTTCTACAATGATTATTTGGATATTATTTTACATTTTATAGCACAAACACTAAGACATCTGCTAAACAAAAGCAACACACTATACAGTCACACAACGAATAGACTTGGCATTAAAACTTCTCTGCCCTTGAAACTCATATTAATTGAAACAGAATTGAAACCCACATCCAAAGAAAATGCATCTGACCAGTGGTGGATAAAGATTATCTTTGGGCTTTTTTCAAATCATAGGCCCCTTGTAAGAAACATACATGTGTTCTTTGATACATCTTCCTGAGTTTATTAAATTATATTCCTTTTTTCCTTGTATAATAAAGCGAACACACTTGTTAAAGTGCATTTTAAATTTGTTTGTTTCATTGCTTACTAGAAACATTTTCAAAATGCATGAACCAATAATGACAAAACTGCCCAGTTCAGAACATTTCCATCATAAAAGTCCACTCAAACTTCTACAGTCCACCAGTATCAGTAAATATGCACAAGTACAAATTTCTGATGCATTCAAGCATGCCTGACACAGCCAAAAGACAATTTGTGTGGGGGTAGGAAACATTAGCTATTGGTTTAGTAGTGTCTTTAGGTTATCAGGCTGGCAGTGTAAGAGAACAGGAAGTCTAGAGGGAAAGGAAATCCTTATCTGCTGTCAAATTCTATGCTTCAAATAATTTATTTTGCTTTTTCCCTTTTTTCCTTGGTGTAACTGTTACCTTAAAAAATGCTGTGCTACAACCTTATGCACTATGCAGCAGGAAGTAAAGAAAGTGCCAGCAAGTACTAATGTTTGAATCTATTAACAGCCAAGTGATAAAATGATCTATGCTAGCAACATATCGCAAAGGGACGGCAGTGTCTGTAACATAAAAGCCTTTTGGCAACAAGTTTGCCAGTGCAGAATAACATAACAGTTATACATATTATAGAGTTAGAGTGTACCAGGGTTAATGGCATTTAACATTCAAATGCAGGAGTGGAAATCTAATTCAACATTCAAATGTTCAAATCTGGGATGCAAAACTCAGTTAACATTTTCTGTTAGCAGACTGTACATTTATACGGTGTGTATAACATAAGACACTTGGGCCCTCTGTGATATAGTAACACCCACTGGCTTCTGAATAAAGATAACCCCTTTACAAAGTATTAGCATTACCTTGTACACACCCATTCATATTGTAGAACGTCCCTATAATACTTAGTAATCTGTAACATACTGCAATTGTCTGTTCTAACAGAATGTTTAGTAGACTTTTGTGTGCATAGTCTACATCTTATATGCTATTTATACGGCAGGACTTTGTAATATAATTTCTAACCATAGTATTAGCAAGAGCAATACACATGGAGAGACATTTCTTTAGACCTGACCACAGTCATGTGGAAGTTTGTTTAAATGTTTCAGAAAGCAAAACTGTTAATTGTTATACATTATTTTGAATTAAGTTCTATTAGGCAAGGATTACTCTGAGACTTCAACACGTACTCTATGAGTAAATGACAGAACAAGTGAAACGCTCACTCCGGATAGTAGAACCACAATCTTGCCTGGAAGTTACTTGTAAAAGATTATCTTGGGACGAAAGTGCTTAAGGTAAAATTGTTCTACTATCCAGAGTGAGCATTTCACTTGTTCTGTAGTTTTGGACTTTTTCTCTATTAGTAAATCTCAGATAATATGTACAACAGGAATTCCAGCATGCGAGATTGCAGAATTAACATTGTATGAGTCTGTGGCCATAAAATATGTTATGACATCAGTTTTTGCCAATAATTATTACTGTCTTCCAGATTAAACAGTAATAACAAATCATCAATCATCATATTCATAGCAGGATTACAAGTTGGACACTCATATTCACACACACCGATACTTCAAATGAATAAAACAATATAGATCCATGAAGTGTGGGCAACAACTAGTAATGAATAAACGCACAGACCTGGGAAGTGTCGGGAATCATGTACTGCACAGAGCTACACACACACACAGTCCCCAAGTATTCACTCAGGAGATGCAGAGATAAGTATTCACGCCCGGCATGGTTAAATCTGTCCAATGAGTACTCCATATTCAAACAGAGGCAGAGCACGGCATTTGAAAGCAGCATTTAAACAGAGGGACACATTAAATGAAAGCAGCATGGCTTAAAATCCTACCCGAAGTCCGAATTAATTGAGTATTCAAACAGACAACTCTCCATATTCAAACAGACGCGCGCAAAATGAGTAACGCACGTCTGAGCTTAATTCCGACAGGCTGATGGAGCTGACGTCATCGCGCACGTGATGACGTCAGCTCCGACAGTGCGGAATCTAAAGCATAGCTTTAAAAAATCGGAAATGAAGGGGTGCCACTCGGGAATCGTGGCACCCCTTCATTGGGACCCCAAAACTCAGTAAAAACCGAGTAATTCGGGATGGTTGGGAGGTTTGACACACACACACACACACACACACACACACACACACAGACACACACAGACACATATGCACATAAATGCTATAATATAACCTGCAAAAAAGATCAATACATTCTACTTTTGAGTGTATTTATCAAAACTTCTTTACAGTACTAAATAATTTCTATTTTTCTACTTCCGAGTGCATTTCAGGAATGAACCGTTCAGTTCCATACATTTTTTTTTATAGTTCAGTTATTTTTTGTACAGATGTCATCATTATCAAGCTTTTTGGGCTCACATTCTCCAGAATGGCGCTTCTCCACGTACCGGAGATAAGGAGTTATGGTCTATGCGGTTACTATTCCAGTGAGGCGCTTCTTCCTTCTACTCGGTAGCAAACTCCTATTTTCCTTTTCAGCGAGTAGAGGGAGAAAGGCGGAAGTCCCGATTTTGCGGTGGGACTCATTTGAGTCGGGTCAGGCCTGCGCATTTGAAGAGGGAAGAGGATTCCTGTAGGACCAGTTAGCTTGTTGCACACAGAGGACACAAGGGATAACTGAGCACACAGATTCTTGGCCTAGCATTCGAATGTTGAGACGGGAGCCTGGATATGGCCTCGAGATACTGAATACACTCAAAGGTAAGGAACGTGGTATTCTGTTAGGTCTAAATGTTTGAGCAGTTGATATGAACGCTGAGGTTTCAGTCCATTTTGTATTGAACATTTCCTCAAAACTTGGATGCATTAGGAGCTTAAATTCTTTTTTTCCCCTGAAAATCATGTGTTTGAATGAATTATCGCTTAAAAGAAGAGGGACACATATGTAACCTTGCTTACTGTTTTTTATGAGGATGTCGGAGTTTCACCAAAAGCCTTAAGGAATGTAGCTTTTGCTTCTTGTAGGTTTTTTTATAGAGTACATTACACTTTTGTGCTGGAAAGATAAGGTGGCTGGATATTTCATCTGGAACTTGATGGATTTGTTTATAAGAAATTTGCAGAAGGGTGAGAGGAATTGTCTTTCTTGTTTAATAGGGAATGGCAAGTCCTGGCCAAATGTAATTTTTGAGCCTCTCCAGATCACAAACTTCTTAGATTTAGCAGCTTGTAAGATTGACTGGGCATGGGAAGCATTCAGTAGCCTTGTATATATTTGTCTGGACATATCCATTGCTTGTGATTTTTTCAGTGCCCTATGGATTCTTTCAATTGAGAATGATTGTGCAAGATCTTTATTATCTAGTAAGAGACCAATAATTTCCTGTTCAATAGAGAGCAGTTGTGATTGTTCAAACTTCTCGGGAACTCCTCTGATCATCACATTATTACGCCTTGTTCTAGCCTCCAGATCAATTATTTTTTGCTGCATTTTTTTTATAGAAGCTTCATTTGTCGAAGTATTTTTTTGAAGTTTCTGTATTTTGATTTTGTTTTCCAAGATTTTTGCATCATTTTGGTCTATTCTAGTAATGATTTGATCTAGGTTGTTTCCAAAGAGGGTTAACCTTGATGAAAATGCTTGTATTTCAGACTGAAGTGGAGATAATGCTGCCTTGAGATCCTCAATTATAAAGGGATGATCTCCCTTGCTTTTTTGTGGCTGTTTGGAAGCCTCAGGCTGTGATTTGGATGTTTTCTGCCTTTTGGTAGATGTTTCCTTTT
Organism: Protopterus annectens; assembly: GCF_019279795.1. NCBI lineage: Eukaryota > Metazoa > Chordata > Ceratodontiformes > Protopteridae > Protopterus > Protopterus annectens. The sequence goes on along the minus strand of NC_056746.1, from coordinate 1,274,621,909 downwards.
CTGGAGATGAAATTAATGAAAGTCTGGTTTTTGAAGATTGTGCTTCCATTTGTTCCATCTTGAGTAGATTTTTTATTTTTTCTCCTTTTTCTTTACGATCCTTTATTTGTTTGTGCTTTTGTAGATTATCTGCAGTGCTGTCCAGCCTAGGCACATGTGGCTGTGAGTGCTATTAGCCCCGTGGATGAAGGGAGGATATATCAGCCTTTCCAAGTCACAAATTCAGCAAAACTTTTTTAAGAGGTAAGTAGATTATATTTAGTTTTGCTTTGTAAAATCCTTTTTTTGCCTTTTTTATGATGTGGCAGCAGGTGATTCAAGTAGATTTTCTGACAGTGGTAAGAGCACACAGAAGACAGTGTTTCCTAGTCAGCAGCCATTTTTAACTTTGTCCAGATTTTTTGAGCCAAGAGGTTGATAGGTGCTCTATACCACCAAAGTGATGCAGGAGCTCTTGTTTTCCAGCACCTTGTATTCATGCTAGGAAGTACAGCCACAAAAACACATCTCACTTGCATCATGCCAGGTGGTCTTCCTTCCACATTTAGACTGTGGTTCATTGCTGTCAGTGTTGGAGAGCTGCATTTTGAAGTTTTGAAATTCTGTAGAAAACAGACTGAAATTTTATTTGATAATTTTAATGAAGAGAATCCTATGATCGGTTTGAGTAAGATTGTTCTTTGTTCTTAATTACCACCCTTAGTACTACTCTAAAAAAAAATACAACAAGTGACTAAAAATGTTTCGGTAATGAGAGAAATAATACTGTGTGTTTGCACTAAACACCTAACAGAGAATGATAAAAATGTAGGATGTATTTAATAGCTACAACAGAGATGTGAAGAGATAGCTTTCCTCAACATTAAGGTGGGGGATGGCCTTCACTTCCTTATTAGTTGTGAAAAAAAAATAAAAACACTTAAAAGTTACAATATTAAAAAACAGTAAAAAACAGTCCAAAACTTCAGATGTTAATTCCTTTTCTATGAAGACACTGAAGAAACAAATTCAAAAAGGCTTAGTGATTGGAATAACTCAGCTTTAATTCAAGATAAGCACTTTCTGGAACATTACCTTATCCTCCCAACCATACATATATGATATATTCACATTATTCCATCCATTCTTATTTATCTTTGTGTGTCACATTTTTATGAGGGGGGGGAGAGGAACCAGCACTAAGGGTAAGTCCCAGCTGCTCAGTTGGTCAGTGATAGAATAGCCAGAATACTAATCTGGAGGGTCTAGGTTTGAGGCCTAGCTGAAGCATGCCCCTGACCTTGAACCCAGGTCTTTGTCTCAATGTGCGCATGTGATGTAGCAGCTCATTTGAGTTCCTATTCAAAAAAGAAACATGTGGATCGTTTCTCTCTATTTTATTACTTTATTCTGTAAGATTGTATAGCAGCAGGAAACTGAAGCCTTCAGTGTCAGGTCCCAACTCCAGTTTACACTAGCTAGAAAACAGTTACTGTAGACAATCAGTTGAATATACAGCATAAATGGCTTGTGTGACTGTAAGTGATTCAGAACTGAGTTTCTGTGTTGGAATGAAAAAAAAAACAATAAAGTGAAAACTCAGCTATAAGAGTTTAATGTCAGATAATGCAGACTTCTCTTCCTGCTACACAGAACATTTCTGGCCAGTAGAGAGAGTCTGTTTTAATGTTGTATGTACCAAAAATAAAGACAATAAACGTCTATTTCCATTCAATTTTTTATTATTACTAGTAGCTGTAAAGTAAGTCTGCTGCTTTGCCTCAAAATACTACACAAACCTTCCACATCATCTCAGTTGTACTAAACCACAAAACAGGCAAATGCACCCCTTCTTTTTAATGACACTTAAGGTGTTAGTTGTCCATTGCTAGAGACAGTTCTGTTTCTTTAGGAAATGGCCATCATTTCTCCTCAAGTATCTCATTAGTGATCTATTGTCCCTTCTAATGCATACATTTATCAGATTTACTATCAAAATGCTGTTCAGACAATGTCCAAATTGGAAAACTCGAATGGCTCAGTTCAACATATCATAATAGCAAAAAAAAATGTTGAAGTCACAATAGCAAATGCACACAAGCATTTGCTGTTATGGATTCAACATTTTGAATGCAGATTGCACAATAGTAGGGTTGAGAAATGTATCCTTTCCCTCACTGTAGTGCGATCTCAGAGTTTGTATGTATAAGTAGCAGGGGGTGTGGGGGGCACAGGGGTGCTTGCCTCCCTACAAAACGTTTGTAGGACATGACTGGAAGTGCAGTATTTTTGGTAAAGTCAACATTCCCGAGTTGTCGACTTTTCTGACATACCTCGTTCAGTCATGTTCCTATTCATACATTTGATTTCCAACATTTCAGGTCAGAAACATGAACACTCACACATTGCAGGTGTGAGATTTTGATAGTAAACCCATTTATCACTAGACATCAGGGGCGGCTCGTGGCATCGGGCTGCCGGACTGCAGCCCCCTCAGTTGTTGAAGAAGTTTGTTTTGTTTTTAATGAAAAAAAAAAATCTTTTTTTCTACTTGACTACTTTAAATTTTGAGTCTGCGACTCGAAAGTACGCGCATGCGCATTGTGCATTTTAATCGCAACAGCGTTTTTTTTTTTTTTTTAATTCTTGCTGCAATGTTTTCATTGCAGCCCGGAGGAGCAAAGAAGGCATCATTGTGATGCCCAGAACCTCCCAGAAATCTATGCGGTTGAGAAACAAACCGCATAGATATGGAAGGGGCTCGGACTGCGACGTCTGCAGGCACGTCATGACGTGCTTGCTGGGCAAATGCTGCTGATTGGTTGTCGCTCTCTTCCTGGACTTTATGTGCTGGGAAAAGAGCGAGAATCAGTCAGTCAGTTTTCGGCGTTGGAGTGGACCTGATCATATTTGACCTATTCATTGTACTATTTAGTTTTAATTAATTTAAACAAAAATTTTTTTTTTATTTTTTGTCACAAGACAAAGTATTTTTAATTAAGTACACAGAGAGCGAGGCAAGGAGCGAAGGAGGACTATCTGTGTGGTGGATTTATTTGCTGCTTGAACCTGCTTCTTTCATCAGGCTGTTCTGGAATCAAAACAGGTGAGTTATTTTATTTCATTCATTACTTTATTTAATTTAAGTAGTTTATACAGGACTAAGGAACTTAAGTGTATATCTATAGCTATCGCTGCTTACATATTATCGAGTTGTTTGGAATGTGGTTGCGGTAAGTAAGTACCGTTTTTTATTAGTCCTCAGTGCTATAGCTTACTTTATCCTGCTCATCATTTAAATGTTACGTATATATACAAAAGGGAGGATCTTCTCAAATAAATGCTGCTGGCGCTCACTTACAAATTTCACCGGCACTGATGTCCGATCGAGTGTGAAGCACTAACAGTATTATTTTTTATACAGTATTAAATAAAAACTTGTTAGACTGCGACAACAACAACATTAAATAAACACTTGTTGGCATTGCTTTTTCGCTGTTGCCCGGGCACGAAAGTTTGATGGTCTTAGTTTTTACAGCTGATTGTTGGGCGGTGATGTACATGAATAACAACCATGCAGATTTATTAGTGATATCAGGCATACATTGGAACCTTAAACGTTTATGTGGGCAGTGTTTTAAATTTGTCCCTATTTTAGAGCACTTGTCCCCACCGTTATTTCAGGCATTGTCCAGATTTCGTGTACAGACATGTTGAGAGGTACGGTGTCTGTGTTTATAAGAGTAGTTTTAACATCTTCTTTTCTGAAGACCGGCCATTAAAAGTTTAATGTAAGAGAGAAGTTGTTGTTAAGCAAAAGCATTATTAAATTCACCTCTATCAGTTTGTAAGTTCCTAACCACTACTGCACTAAGCTATGAGCTACTAATGAGCTTCGGACCATTTGCCTACTGTGCAAGTCTAACAACAAGTCAAATAACCAGGTAGTGCTACCATCACCCATGAAAAGAGGCATGTGCCTTGGTTTTTTTTTAAGGGTTTAACACATGAAGAAAAAATTAGCAAATGCATAAAATATATGTTGTCAAGTCATACCAATAAAGTAATTAACATGGATGATGTCAAATGATTATTTTTTTGTTTAAAAATTAAAATATTTAGACTTTTTCTTTCATTATACTCAATGCCTGACATGACTTACAATCAACTACTATACATAAAATTATACTTAAAGAAAAAATACAAATAATTGACATAGCAAAACAAGACGACAGTTCACAAAAGGGATTGTTTTTGTACTAAAGCATGTAAATACACACACACACACACACACACACACACACACACACACACACACACACACACACACACACACACACACACAAAACACAACAACATATTGTCAAACTGAAGCACAAGCCAGCTCTGGTGGTGCAGAAGAATAAAGACCTGTCAACGGCTCAGGTGACCCAGGCTGTATTAGCATCTTGGGCTCTTGACTGAGCTAGCTGGGAAGGATGCATATACTCATTCTGGGGGGTGGGGCTGGAGCTGGACATGTATTCCAGAAATCCTTAGAGGAGGGACTGAAATGCATATACGCTGCCTTGGGTTTACCATTTGGCTCAGTAAGCCACTGACTGGTGGATTGGTGGAAACCTTCAAAGTGGGTGTGCAGAAGTTTGCAGTCATGTGGGTAAGGTGCCGCGTTGGCCTCCATAGTAATGCAGATTGCATGTCCTTTGGCCCATAAGTGCAGCTAGGTCACTGAGAAAAAACATCGATTGCTAGGATGTCTGCAAGAACACAAAACACCCTGATGGCTGCTTAAATAACAGCCCCTCTCCATACAGCTCTCACCCTACACTGGAGGGGAGTGCGAATGAATGGGCCATGTCCAATTCGAGGGAGGATTGGTGGGCAGTAGGAACAGGGGGAAAATGACATTATACACACAAACATTTTCTAAAAGCAATGATGTCTTCCAGAGTGGGTAGTGTAAAAATATAATGGACCTTGAAGGGGTGGAGAGCGCTTCCACCTGAATATTAAGTCTCACAGCAGCCCTGGTTCATCCAGTATTTCTATAGAATTCCCATCCTGTTGAGCATTACTGCTTACATGTATGCATTCCTATGGTGCTTAATCACACTTCTTTTTTAGTTGCTGTTTACTTTTTAACATTTTGATTTATATCTAAACAGTACTTTCATATACACTGCTCTTCAGATGTCTCCATTTATTTATTGTACTTTATTGGCTGCATGCAGTCTATTGACACCAGAATTTTTTACACAAGAAACTGAGGGGAAAACTCAACATCATCATCAATACTTTTTTCCCATTTTCTTCATGGGGTCAGGATGTTGCATCAACTTTTGCCACCTTTCTCTATTCAATGCCACCCTCCCACCTTTTTTGACAATCATGTCTGACTGTCACAATTCTTCTCTTACAATTTATCCATCTCGTTTTCTGGATGCTGTAATTTCCTCTTGCCTTTTTCTCTGACTTCATTAATTTTTTTTCATTTCATTTTTCATTTCACGTCTTGTTGGCCACACCCCGTCTTGTTGGCCACACCCCGTCTTGTTGGCCACACCCATCCAGCTGTCTCCTGCAGCCCCCCTATGATTTGAAGTCACCAGCTGCCACTGCTAGACATTGCTGCATTGCCCCCCCCTCTCTCCCCATCCCACCCATACAGAGAAATATTCAACTTTTTTTCATATGCACCAAACTTTTAATGAAGCAAGTGTGGTAATGGCTTGTCTGACCGAATTCTGGTTTAAGTTCAATCAGGCTGTATTTCAACAACTAAACTTGGTTAGTAATTGACATTTTGGTCCCACATTTTCAGCACACTATTGAGTCATTCCAGCCTAAATGAAATATGCAGCCTGCATGCTGATGAAAAGTTTCTTCCAGATAACTATCCACTGAGCACTATAAAGTTTATCATTTAAAGCCTTTATTCATTTGCATTTGTTTATTTATTTGCATTTGTTTACTGGAAAGGTCCACTGGGCTATAGTGAGCCCATTTTCAGTGGAGGCCTGGGTAGAAAAGCTCCGCATTAACTATCACATACAATAGATAATCATGTACAATCACATATAATAAAAGAGTCACAGCTGTGTACATAATATATGAGCAAAGTAAATCATTAGAATACAGTATTTAAGTACAGTATAAGAGATACAATAGTGATTCACCATTAAAATGTCACAGTTAGAGTAATTAAGTTAATCATGTCAGTAACTTAAGTTCTAGCAACATAGTATAAATATAGATACTTACAAAGTTCTAAACTAAGTATAGGAGAGCATATATGACACATAGTACAAGAACTATTGTTGAGTAGATGTTTCGAGATAGAAGACTTTAGAAGAATTATTATGATTAACGATACCGGTAGGTAGAAGATTTTGAATAGATGAAAGTCGTAGTTAATAAAAGTGTAGAAATAATGGTGCAAGACGGAGTCATGTTTTGAGAGGTGCAGTAAAGGCACATGTGCACTGCCATAGGCAGGAAAGGTGTCCCCTCAGGGATTTTTTGAAGAAAATTGCATTGCTTGTAGCCTTAACTGATGATGGGAGGGGGTTGCATAGTTGGCGATAGTAAAGGAGTAGAGCATGTGGCCAATTGAAAGGTTTGTTTTCTACCTTCAGGAACAGTTGGTTTTTGGATTGGAGGGGTCTATTGGATGGTACTGAGTAAGTACAGAAGTAAGGGCAGGGCAGTCGGATGGACCGAATATAATTTTATGTACAGTTGTAAGTATGTAAGATAATGTGTGAGTTCTAGCCAGTTTAGTAAGCGCAAAGAGTAACAATGACGGGATGAGTATTTTGCATTGGATGACAATTGGGCAGTTTTATTGTAGCAAGTCTCAAGCTTGGATTTCATTGAGGACTGGATATTGGTAAGGAGAGGGGAACCATACAGGAGAGGGGGTAGTAGAAATGTAGCGGTCAGGGGTTGTTTTGCGGAGCAGTTGAGGAAGTGTTTGTGTCTATAGAGGATGCCCAGCTTTTGATATGTTTTTTGATACTGTTGTGCATGTGCAGGTTGAATCCTAGGTTTTCATCTGTGATGACACCTAGTAATTTTGTATGTGGTACAACCTCAGTGATAGTTTTGTTTTGAGACTGAATAATGAATTCATCAGTGTTTAGGGAGGAAGTTTGTTTAGGGGTAAACGGCACCAGTTTAGTTTTGTTAGGGTTTAGGGTGAGATGATTATTGGTCTTCCATATTTTGGTAAAAGTGAGGGCACTTTGGTGAAGTTGCAATAGTTCAGAAGTACAGTTAGCAGTGCAGATGATGGCTGAGTCACCTGCATATTGGATAATAATACTTTGACTAAGAGTGGTGTGAAAGCTGTTGATAAAGATGCTAAACAGAAGGGCCCTAGTATGGAGTCTTGGGGAGCACTTGTGGTTATGTTAAGGACTGTAGAGAAAAAAAAGTTGCCACTTGGTTGACTGTTACCTATTTGTGAGATAATTTGATAACCAGCTTAAGGTTGGAGGTGAGATGCCTGGGTTAGAGAGTTTTGTAAGAAGCAGTGGGTGAGAGACAGTATCAAAGGCCTTAGAAAATTCAAGGAAAGAGTGAGGAAACCATTTTTCCTGCATTTCAAGCCAAGTTAATAGTGTCCATGAAGGGCATGAGAGCTGTGCTGGTGCTGTGGCCTGGCCTAAACCCATGCTGAGTGGGGGTAAAGGACTTGGTTATGAAGCAGATGGTTAAGAAGTTGAGTATGAATACATTTTTCGCAGATTTTAGAGATGAGTGAGAGGACAGCAACAGGTCAAAAGTTGGAGATGTTTGTGTTGTTGCCACCTTTATGAAGAGGGAGAATATATGCCTTTTTCCATATTGTGGGTAAGTATGACTCACTGATAGATCTGTTAAGAAGTATGCTTATAGGGTAGGCAATGGAGTTAGCTGACATTTGTAGGTATTTGGGAGGCAGGTTGTCAGGAGCAGTATTGCCAGGTTTGAGTTTCAGAAGTAGTTTTCTTATAGTGCTGGTAGGTATAAGTGAGAAAGAAAAGCTAGGTAGAGGGGGAGTAGTAGTATTTTGCGTGGATGGATTTGAAGGTGCAGGGTTATTACCTAGGTTAATTTGATTAAAGGTGGTGGTGATCATAGCTATGGTGTCGATGAAATATGAATTAAAAAAATGGCTATTTCAGTTGACATTTTATTTGGATTTGGACAAGGGTTATTCTTTGATCCTGGATTTAGCAAGGAAGTAATGGAGTTCCAGAATTTTGTGGGGTTTTGCTTATGGTGATTTCATAGACTTGGGTAGTGTACTTTTTTATCTTTAATGACTAGACACTTTACTTGATTATGGAGTTGTTTGAACTGTATGAGGTCAGAAGGATTTTTATTTTTATGACATCATTTCCATGCTTTGTCCCTAACAGTCATGAGTTGCTTAGTGGGTCTAGTGATCCAGCTGACATAGTTAGTTGTTATTCTTTTTTGTTGATGTGGTGCGAGATTGTTTAGGATCTTGAGAAATGTTGAATTGAAGATCTCTACAGCCTCATCCAGGGGAAGGGTTTTTAGTGCATCCCAGTTGATGTTTTGTAAAGTTTCATTAAGGACGGTTGGGCTAAAATGAGATAGATCTCTTGTTTGTTTATACTGGTGTGTACTTAGTGTTGGAGTGGTTTTACATAGTATATAGATGGGTAAGTGGTCACAGATAATATTGGATAGCGTACATGTGAAGGAGCTTTTATTTGGGTCAGAGACCATAATCCATTCCTAAATTGAGGCACTTTCATTGTTTTTGTTGGGTCTAGTTATGTTGGTAATTAGCTGGGTAAAGTTATACAGGCTGATATTGGAGGAAAGATGTTGGTAGGAGAAATCTAGCCAGTTAATATTTACATCACCCAGGATGATTGTTTCATTTTTTATATTATCTGCAGTCCAGTCAAGGGTTTCTTCTAATATAGGAATGTTATTGCCTGGATGGATATATAGGGCCATAATGCAGAGACTCTTGAAGTTAATCATTTTTAGGAGAGATATTATATTTTTGCTGTGGAAAACTGTGGAACAGTTTTAATATAAGGGGACTGTGATGACCCAATACTGGACCAGTAATCAAGGAGCCTAAATCCTCACCATTAACACCAGTGGGGGACATACACTGGAAGGATAACAGGTACACACACAGTATTTCCAGATGCAGCTGTCTGCATCAAGTGCAATTTTCCTTAAGAGCACACAGAGACCACAGTCAGTCCAGGGCTGATTTCTCCCTCTTTCTCCAGATCCCCCAATAAGAATCCCTACTGACACAGCTACAGAGTTGAGATCTCAGCTGAGTGGCCAAGCCTAGACCTCCAGCACCCTCTCTGTCCAATCAGTGCTTCATGTCCCTGCAAAAATAGCTGACACACACACTCTTTGAGATTTGATTTGGACACAAACACACACCTGGGAAAGGCTGGCACAAGTTTACTATCTATGTCTTCTTTTGCCCAGACTATAAGGTAGTTATCACTGCTGCCAGCCAATTCCTTATCAGCTACTTTAAGGCCCTTAACAAAGGGTGTCCAGTCTTACTGTGTAATATTAATATTAATACAAATGGCAGTTTGACCAAGAGCAAGGCTATTAGGAGTGGCCCACTCAGTGTCACCAAATAAATATGCAAGTACTCTCAAAACTTAAATATTACTGGACAGATCAGCCACAATGAAAGGTTTAAATATATTTAATAATAAATAATAAAAGAACAAGAAAATAGTATATATTCACAGTGACATCAGAGTCCAAAGTCACAGGAAATATTTAAATTAACATTGCAGGACAGTCTCAAGTAAATAAAGAAAAATATCTAAACTAAGCTTTGCAATATTCCTGACTATATCTAAGAGAATTACACTGTTCCCTAGAAACTTACTTCATCAGAGCAAGGAAAGATGTGAATAGTTCTTGTCAGGTGTAAGACAGAATACAGAATGCTGTGCCTCTCTAAGAAACCTCTCAAATTAATATCTCACATATTACTGCTGGAATAGTTTGCAGAATGACATCATTTCTTGTCATCTGACTCTCTCCCAGGTGAAACCCCCACTGCTGGAAGCTGGCAGTATTTAGCACCTACCAGTGAAAATACATAGACCTCAGATCTTTGGCAAATGCTGAAAGTCATAAAACAATTGCATTCCTTCATACTTTCACAGGTAGTAATTAGTTCACTCCAAAGACAATACAGAAAGCTTGTCAGCACAGATATTATGTCTCCCAGTCTGGCCTATAAAGTAATTTAATTTCAGCTATTTTCCTGAAGTTAACCTCCTGTATTCCAATTTCCACTGTTAAAATATACACATTTAAACGGTTACAATAGTGCATGCCAAAAAAGCGTTGTCATCCCCTTTGGGAAAAACTCAGTTCCCACTAATTACCACATCAATGGGAGTCCACTGAACACTGAAGATGTTATAAGAGATCTGGGGACACAGGTTGACAACAACCTTTCCTTCGACCACCACAACGCCACCATGGTCAGAAAGTCCTTCTCTGTGGCGCATCTCATTACCAAGGGTTTTGCATCCAGGAAGAAAGAGGTAATCATCTCTCTCTACTCTTCCCTCATTAGGCCAGTCATCGAGTATAATACCCCATTTGGCATGTACCTCACTAGACACTATGCAACAGCTGGAAAGGCCACAAAGGTACCTCATGAAGAGGATCCTAGGCCTTAAACACATGTCCTATATGGACAGACTCAAAAAAACTCCAGCTATTATCTGTCTCATATTGTTTGAGGCACTCTGTGCTTGACTTACAAAGCCATGTCTGACCCAGCTCTTTTTGAAATGCTAAATCTAAAGAAATCCCAATCCCCCCACACCACATGCTCCAGAGACCTCGACCTCATTACCACAATCAACAGAACATGCTGGAGGAACAGGTTCATAACCCAGAGACTGCCCATGCTCTGGAACAGACTTCCCATACATGTCGAGCAGAGCACCTCACTGGCCATCTTCAAGAGAAATCTTGATGAGTGGCTAGGAAATAGAAAGTTCACCTCGGGGATCACTCTAGTGACTCTACTTGATAGAGCAACTAATGTCAGGCGGCAAGATGTCAGGGCACTTCTATGGGCTAGGCTTGTAAAGGCTCCAGGGTCATTAGCCTAGTACACACCTATGAACCTATGAACCTATGTACATTTCTGTCCTATTCCAGTAGGGCACACTGAGATTACATATTAAGAACAAGCACTTTATAAAATACCTTCTTAGCACACATGTCTGTACAGACCAGTTTGATATACACATGACATATAGTTCTAATACATTTGTAACACAAGCACCTTATATACATTTATTTATTTATTTATTTATCTATTGTCATTTGTTAACCGGGTTGGTCCAGCTGAGCCAAAGGCCCGTTTTCAGTGGAGACCCAAGGAGAAAAGCTCCAGTTACAATTAAAGTCATTTGAGACAAACATTTCTATCAGAGAAAACATATAACAAGACAACTATACAACAAAGTGAAAATAATCAGTTTAACAGTTATGTACAGGTTTAAGTGTGTATCTATACAGTAGTATTCGTAATAAGACCACAGCACTGAGACCAGATCGGTTCCAAATTTAACTTTAATAGCTGACAAATCAAATAAATGATAAACACTTGTCAAAGACATTAAAAACAATAAAAACAAAAAATGATAAGCATTTTTGTCCATTAAAATAATAAACTTCTTCAGATTATCAAACCAAAAACCTCTAAACTTTAAATATAGTGCAAAATGTCTTCATTGGCAGTCACAGCCTAGCAAAAAATTCAAGAACTATAGAAAACCAAAATCCAGTTAAAAGTGTGCAACTATATATAACTACCAAAATTGTTAACCCATTGGTAAATAAATGCTTATAATACCCAAATTGTTAACTCCCAAGTCCAGACTGGTTGGTTAAACACTAAACCTTACAACCAATGGTTCAAAAGTTGTTCTAGTCTACATATTTAAATACAGTCGAAAATTTTCATCATTGGCTGTCGCAGCTGACCGAAAAATTCATTGATTGGTTTAGAGAAAACCAAAATCCAGTTAAAAGCATGCAAGTCTTTTTTACATAATTACCAAAACTGTTAAACCATAGCTAAATAAATATCATGTTATGATAAAGATCATGTTAATATTCACCGATGACATATAATTATTTACAAAATTCCAGATAGCTGTGCTGGCAGTATCTTCCTTTGTCACAGAGCTTATAGTAAAGTTGTTTGAGTATAGTAGTGCAACTCCTCCACCTTTTTTCTGGGGTCTGTCTGATCTTAAACAAGCATAGCCTGGGGGGAGAAATTTGGAGTCTTTTATTTAATGTTTTAACCATGTTTCAGTAGCAGATAAATTATCAGGTTTGTTATGAGCTAACTAGGCATGTAATGCTGGGATTTTGTTTCTGATGCTTTGAAGGTTTAGAATTGTAATATTTAGTGATTAATAGGAATTAGAGGGGTTAGGAGGGGGAGAGATGGGCCTGGGTTGGGATGTAGGTCTCTGTATTGGGATAAGTTAGAATATTTATGTGGGAAATAGGGGGCAACAGTTTCCTTTTTGTTTTGATTTGATAATGCAGAGCAGAGTTTTTATTGGTGTTGACTTGTAGGGGAAGGAGGTTATAGATGTAGGTTTGTGGGGTAGATATGTTGCTTGGAGTATTGTTACGTTTAGTAGCAGGTGGAAAATAGGGAAAGGTGAGGAGTATTATATTAGAGATGAGTGGCATAATAGAAGAGAGAGGGTGGCTGTGTGTGAATGAATTTAAAGGAATGCATATTAAGAGATAGAATGTATTTGTGGGATGACTCTTGGGCTGTTGATGGGGTGGAGTAGAAGTACCATTTGGTTGGCCAATTAATGGATGTTTTGTGAGTATGAGGTGTTGTTGAGGGAATGGATTAATTTGAGAGTGATTTGAAGATGTGTATGATTGGTGCTGTAATGTGTGGAGCTATGGTGAGAATAAATGTAATTGAAATGGGGGTACGGTAGGGAAGTGGAGTGAACCTGAGTGTAGCAAGCGTTAACAGAGTGGGTTGAGCCATTTGAAGTCATGCACTATTCCAGAAACTATCAATAAGGTATCAGTTGGCTTCTACTTTACTGTTTCTAATTTGTATATGTTCAGTTTTAAAGAGGGTTTGAACTGATTATAATTTTAATAGTTTAGCTAATTGATCAAAGGGCCCTTAGGGGTTTTAGTACAGCTTGTGTACAGTAGCCCCCTTTATAGCATGGATTGTATAGCTTAACATGAACTGGGCTTTGTAAAAAGGGAAGGAGACAGGGTTCCTTGCTGCTGACCCAGGAGGTATTCGTTCCACTAAAAATATATACAAGAGTGATTGCTTGCTGTAAATTTAAAGGAAAAACATAGCATTTAACCTACAGTGAAATTATAAAAACTTTCTTTGTGCCTGATTCAATTCCAGGTCACTTACCAACAGATGAGACAACCATGGTAGTGGAAAAAATCAGGGTTGTGTTTTCTTTTAAATGATGCTGGGCTGTAGACAGAGGGTTATGGGGCTAACTGAAATAAAGAGGAAACAGAACAGTGTAAGGAAAGCTCACAGTCAGTAATGTGGTAAGAAGATACCATGCAATATCACACATATATATCAATCCCTCAGTTAGTATGTCTTTTGCTCCCAAGTAGCTAACTAATTAACAAGTTAGACTGCAATATCATTCACATAAATCAATCCCTATGTTACAATGGTATTTGCTTCTTTGAAACACTAACCACATAACACAGCTACATCTGGGTAACTGAACAGTTAGTCAATAATCACTATACATAGATACATCCAGGTTGCTGAGCACTTATTACTGATGCTTTGATATTGCAACTATACAGCTGGAAAGTAGCCTAAACCAAACAACCAAGCCAACAAAATAACATGAGAACTTACAGAGTTGGAGATGCTATGAGTTTTGGCAGCAAGGGAGTGCTTTGAAAATGGTGCCCGCTGTTCATGTAAGATTTATCACCTCACATTGGTTGTTAGGGGAGAGTTTAGCAATTAGCTAACATGAGATGACAAAAGACAAAGTGCATTAGTACAGCTAATCTGAGTCACACTATGACAGAAATTATCAATAAGGTATCAGTTGTCTTTTAGCTTTAGCTGATCTGATTTTGTGAGTCTCACCTGACTATCAAACCCACATTAGGTATATATAAGACACTTTTGAATCAGATGTTCCCCTTTTTACATTGCTGGTTCTCCTTTTTCAATCTAGAAGATCTAATTTTAAAGGATTTGACATATTTTTCTCTTTTTTGACTTAATTACTTCATATTGTTCAATACAGGCAAATGTTTGATCTACTCTGCCACTCTGATCACCTTGCTGAAATCTGTAATGCAATGCATTCAGGAATAGCTGGAAGAAGCTTTTTTTTTCTGAATCTACATTTAATTAATTTCATTTGCAGGTCAGCAGAATGCTGCATGCAGCTGGAGTCATAGTTTGGTTTTGTCTTAACTTCCGGTTCACTTTCATGCCCTCAAGGGATTATATAAAATCATGATATTCTGCTTTATTCTAGACTGAAGTTCCTCCTTTATCTGTTTTTCTGTTCTGTACACAAATTTGCACAGCCTGGTTAGTTCTACAATCATCTTCTGCTTTTGTTTGACAAAGCCAGGCATTCTTTTTTAATATTTACTACTGCCTCCAGTCTAATGAAAGCTTAAAGAAAGAATCTCGGACTTTTCTTTTGCTACTTATACATTTGCTGATGTATAGCCTCCCATTTTCCTACACCTGTGATACTGTAGTTGATGCCATCAGTACGCATGTTAAATATTGTTTTGCTTCTTGGTTTACCGATATTTTCCTCAAGTGTCCCATATCATACACAGTGCCATAGGGAGTGCCATTAACAGACCTTCAAAAATAAATCTTACTGCTTTTGACTGATCAAGTAATAGCTACAGGGAGTGCTAGATTCACTCTTGCTAAATTTGATCTCCTCATCCACTTTATTTGCACTAAAGTATAGAATGAATTTGCTCAGACACACCAACGCAATGTTGACTACCAATCTGCTCATCGTTGCTGCCAGGCTGATTTCTTATTATGCCTCTTTAGTATGTAAATTAGTGCTTGTTCCCTTCTCCCTATTGATCTTGTCCATGGTATCCCTGAAGTAAACATTATTCTGTTTTCACTATTGTATTGATTCTTTCCAGGAGATGGACTGGTAGAAAATCTACATTTTCTTATTGCTTTAATAAAGGCTGATGCTTCTCAAACATTATCACTTCGCTTTGTTCTTCTGCATTCCTCGTTTGATCCTTTTTGTGTTTTTTTTTTTTTTTTTACTCTGGAGGTTTCGCTGCAGTAAGAAATCTCCATGTAAATAATTCCTCAGCGACAGCTGGTTCCCCTCCAGATTTGTTTACTTTCTACTTTTGTAAAACATGGTACCATAACTGGAGTATTTTAACATTATGAGCGACATTACATCTCTTAATAGCATTGTTTATCATTATTTTCTAAATAATTGGTCTCACCAATCGGTGTTTGCTACTTAAGAGCAATTAGTAAAAATCTTAGTCTTAAGAGACAACCTGAAATGGGCTTCCAGCTGACTATATGTTTTCCATTAAACAATGAAAGTCAGTAAATAGCAATCAAGAAACATATGTCCTATAATTAATCATTTGGTATTGTTGATAAATACAATAGATATTAAAATATGCAAAAAATGTATGCTGCCTTGCATCTAGCTATTATGCATGTAAGTGTTTTTTTTTCACAGCATTGCTAATAATTAGATTCATTCAGTAATGGTTATTATGTTCCTTTTCCGCAAGGACTTGCCCAGTAAACAAATGATTTGCTCTGCTTTTATGAGCACTGTGCCATTCTTATGTAATGGTATATCCTAATATTTTTTATGCAGATGAACAGCTTTTCATGGAATGCAGATTATAATTTTCAAAATTGCAAACAAAAGATAAAGTTTTATTTGAGTGACTTAACAAACAGAACAGTGTCTGTCTTCATTATTACTGTTTTTCTTTTGTATAACACAAGAAAATTCATTAACCATGGAAAAACGATATCTGTATTTAATTGAATTAATAAAGTACATACTTTAATCTCAAGTATTGCGAAAGTTTCAGTTAAATGAAATAAATATTATAATGAAAAGCGTGAAACATTTTATTTTCTTGTTCAATGGTATGTTGATATTTTTAAAAATAACAACATCTGTTTATCCTGATCTCTAATCTTGATTAAAAAGTTCATTAAAAGGCAAATTTCAAAAATATTTCAGGAAAATAATTACTCTGTGTGCACATTTAGAATGGATTAATTTAATTGCCGTGAACACTTATTCATAGCAAGGTGCTTTAATTGCTGTTTAGTTGTGTTATGAAGATAGATGGTAATTGGCTTTGGATTAACTGATTAATGTGCCTTACTCTTCAAATAAGCAAATCAATTGCAACAATCAATAATAATTGGCTGATCAATAAGCTGTAAAAAGTCTGCACTAATATGGATTGAGACAACTTCATATGTACATTTACTGCATTTGGTAAAAACAATACACAAACATGGCATTTAATAGAATGCAAGGATTTCATAGTCCACTGAATCCACACAAACATTCCTTCTAACACAACTACTCCAAACCATGGTCTGTTATACAGAGTCCTTCTTTTAGTGCAACATTTTTTTATTTTTATTGTATAGATTCAGTGTCCTAGATTTTACTTACTGCAACAATCTGCAGTGTTAGAAGGCTGTTGTTTATATAAATGGTCAGTACATTCAGCATAGTTGACAATAAAAATTATCAAGAAGGAATAGTATATACAGCTAAAGTGCCCTTGTAATAAATTTCATATTGGACAAACCTCCATTCAGGTAAGGAAGAGAGTTTAAAAACATATAAGGGATGTTCAAAATGGAGTCCCCACTAGTACAATTGGCACCCATTTTAAAGACTGTCACATTCACTGACACAGATTTGTTAAAATTTTTTATCATGTTTACCTGCCAGCACTCAATTATATATTTAAATATTTAATAATGTTAAAGAATATTTAAAAATATTTATTAATATCTATTGGGTAGATTGGGTAGATTATTTTAAAGAGTTTTATAAAGCAGAATGTCTTATAAAGTAGAATGTTGGGAATATAAAAGCAGCAACTAATTACCTAACTAATGATGGCTATATAAATTGCTGTTTTATGTAGTAAAGTAAAACTATAGAAAGCTGAATAGCAAAGGCACTAGTTTGTTTTTGAGTGTGTAATAAAGTTTTGATATAGACAAAGTGCCAATGGTACTTTTTTTGAAAGTTTTATTGTTACATTTGCCACTCCTACTGACAGTTTAGTAACTGTTCTGCCACTCTGTTTGCAATAGTAGCTCCACTGATATTTCTTTCTAAGGAGATATTAGAGATTTGAAGTTTGCTATAGTGATGTCATATAATTTCATTAGGTGATTTTGAGTGTCTAGTGTCATTCTTGTTAACTGCCAACAGTGGTCAGTTGTGTTGTCCTCTCTTAAGCCTTTAAACGGTACCTAACAACACGTTTCTGAAATGTAATTCTGTTAGTAACGTACTTGGAATTTTGAAAGCTGCATTCTGAGAAGAAATGCAGACTTTTTTTTTCAAAACACATGTGCCTTTATCATGCTTTTTAAATACTGCATTCTGGAAAAAAAATCTTTCAGAGTTCACAGGACCAGAGAGACAGTAAAATACATGTTTTGCCAGAACAAAAGTATTTCCCTTTTTTCCATAATGGGTCAATTACAGAGTTAAATATATAATTTAAAAGTAGTTTTGGATAGCTTGCTATTTTTCAGATGTTTGTCAGACAAACTGTAGCAATAGCAACAGCTGAGTGTTTATGAGCCAAAATGATCATGATTTTGTTGTAGACTTATGATTTTTCATATAATATTCTAAAAAAATAGATTTATGAAGTAGATAGATACAACATGTATGCAGTCATACCCATGCAGTTTAAAAGCAGCCTATAAGCCACAGATTCTGATTATTTTATACTCCGTTTGGTCTCTTATATTCATAGTTAAGTACAATGCTAGCTACCTTTGTGGGCCATTTTAAACCTAGCCAGTTTACCTTTTTGTGCTCAAAATAACCTATCCCATTTAGTTATAGATTTCCTTACCCATATCATTGTCAATAATTTTATATTACCTCTGATGATTATACTTGGGATCATAGCATAAATAATTTCAGGGAACTCATGTATGGGATAAAGCATTTAGTAACTGCCTCTGTCCATTTTGTAGTACATGGGACAGTCTTGGGGTACGGTTTCTGTTTCCCATCCATAAATCTAAGTTGCACTTGAATATGAATGAGGATGAACTTTGTTTTAGGTAGATAGGAAGCCTGCTCCATATAAGGTGTATTCTTTGGGAGATATATGTGTTCCTCAAAACCACTCTTTTGATGTTGCAGAAGAGGAATGGAACCCCAGACCAAGTATTTCTAATGCCTTTTGACTTGCCAATGTGCAGTAAATCCATCAGTATTGAGTCGGAGGATACCTTGTATGCCAGACTCAGTTCACCTCTTAACAGTCTGTAGGATACTGAGTATAGTGACATAGGCTTGAGTTGGTCCATGTAGGACATGTTGTTTAGGCCTTGTAACCTTTTAGTAATGTATCACTGTGGGTTGTTACATGTGTCTGGACAAATACATGCCAGAGAGGGCATTATATTCAGTGATTAGCTTAATGAGGGATGAGTAAAGTGGGACAATGACATCCCTAGATTTAG
Organism: Protopterus annectens; assembly: GCF_019279795.1. Lineage (NCBI taxonomy): Eukaryota > Metazoa > Chordata > Ceratodontiformes > Protopteridae > Protopterus > Protopterus annectens. The sequence goes on along the minus strand of NC_056746.1, from coordinate 1,274,603,104 downwards.
ACACAATCCCTTTGATTATAAGCTGGCAATATAGAAGGACGTTCTTACAACAATGGACACATATTTATCAAAAGTTAGGTCATTGTCCTAGTACAGGTTAATGACCAGTGGGGCCCCCTTAAGCCTAGCCATGCATCTCAAATCTCTGTAAATTGCTAGCACCCCTGGTAGTGCAAGCAGGGGCTTGAGAGCTGAAATATTTACAAGCAGGGGTCTGGAAGATGAACCATTTACAGGATGTCTGTCTCCATTAGAGACACAGGTGCCAAACCAGGGGTGTTTTTTGGTTCCCACCCAGTTTTCCAAGTTACACTTGCATTTGGTTAGGGAGGATCTCTGCTTTATATGGATGGTGTACCTGTTCCAGAGAAGGGATAGTCACTGGGACATATACCTGTCCCTCCAGAAGGTCTTATTTATATCACAGGCAATATTTAAGTGTTTAGAATTGGTACTTCTAGTGCTGTTTGTTTTGCAGACATGAAGGAGGGGGTTCAGGCGCCTAGGCAGTGAGACATTTCCCTGTAGTACATTTGACTGGGGACACATGGTTGAAGTGACATTCAGCTGCAGATAAATATGGCTGTTTGCAAATTCCCTGTGGGCAAAGAGGAGCATATACTGCCATGCCCACAGCTTTAATAACCAAATGCATAGAGGGAAACCAATGTCCATGGTCCCCAGAGGAACATGAGACAGCAGGCAATATGGCAGGCATCAGCAGCAGGCTGACCAGAGGGCATGTCAGTGGCAGTAAAAATGCAGTGCACAATGGGCAGTGCCTTTATAATTGGAGTGTGTGGACCACTACCCCCCTTCACAGTGTCTAGGGAACATTACCTAAAATGCATACTGGAGCATAAATGTGACTATAGTAGTCTGCAGGATTTCCTCCATGCTGTAGCACACTTATTCATGTTGTAGTTATATAAGTATGTACTATCCACTGAGCACAACACTTATTACTTCTTCTGCTGCCATGCATTTGGCTATTAAAGCTGTGAGCATGGCAGCGTGTGCTTCTCTTTGCCCACAGGGAATTTGTAAACAGCCATATTTCTCTGCAGCTGAATGTCACTTCAGCCATGTGTCCCCAGTCAAATGTACCACAGGGAAATGTCTCGCTGCCTAGGCGCCTGAACCCTTCCAAGAACATAATCTTATAGGCCTTACAACTCGCTCAGCTAACTGGTTCCCCAGATACCTAAACAATCACACCCAGTCTGTAAAATGGAATTACCCCCACTCCACATTCTTTCCAATCACTACAGGAGTCCCCCAAAGTTCCATACCTGGGACAAAACTTTACAATATCTTCATTAATGACACATAGAAGGAATCAATACTCACCACCATAATGCAATCTGCTGCCGACTCACCTTTTATTTGCTCAGCCCCAAATCTTCCCACCTTAGAAGCTATCAGGAGGCTTTCACCGCTATAGAAAACTGTATAAATAAACTGAATTGATCTTAAACCCCAACAAAAACAAGCTAATCTTATTATTTCCCAAAAACATAAATCAAAACAGCACTGACGTTAATATTATCTCCTCAAAAGCAAAAATTGAAAATATCAACATAAATTCCTAGGAGTTATCACTGATCACAAGTTAAATTTCATTCACACATTGCCACTGCAGTCAGTAAGCACCTGCTATGTCATCGTAGTAAAAAGTATCTGCCAACTCCCTTTTCCTTCCTCTACCCCCATATATGCGTCAGCACCCTCTGCAGATAACGTTCCTACAGAATACCTCAAAACTGCTACCAACACTATTGCATATGTAGTTTACATCTTTATAAAGAGGTCAATACTGGAGTCTTATATTCCTGCCATTAAAAAAATACCATATAATTCCCCTTAACACATATTTAATTTTTGCCCTTTTGCTATTTTATTCCCCACCTGCAAAAAATATTGGAAAATCTGTCCATAAACAACTACCACCATTTCTTAAAGGAACAATTACTGACCAATACTCAACATGGTTTTAGACCTACACATACCATGAGAACTGCCCTACTGCCCCTCCTAATGTTTACATATAACATAAATAAAGCCAGCAATAATGGCAAACTCATATCTTCCTTATTTCTAGAGTTAACAAAAGCTTTCAACACTTTTGTCTCATAAGAAGCTCCTTCTACAACTGTCCACATTGGGTATCAGAACCTGCTCTACTGATGTCAGAATGCTACCAGGCAGTCAAATGCAGTACACCCCTTTCCCTATACTTACCCGTCATTACAGATGTGCTGCGTGGCTCTATCCTTGGTCCTGTTCTATTTACCCATCATTACAGATGTACTGCGTGGCTCTATCCTTGGTCCTGTTCTATTTACCCATCAGTACAGGTGTACTGCGTGGCTCTATCCTTGGTCCTGTTCTATTTATCCATCATTACAGATGTACTGCGTGGCTCTATCCTTGGTCCTGTTCTATTTACCCATCATTACAGATGTGCTGTGTGGCTCTATCCTTGGTCCTGTTCTATTTACCCATCATTACAGATGCACTGCGTGGCTCTATCCTTGGTCCTGTTCTATTTACCCATCATTACAGATGTACTGCGTGGCTCTATCCTTGGTCCTGTTCTATTTACCCATCATTACAGATGTACTGCATGGCTCTATCCTTGGTCCTGTTCTATTTACCCATCATTACAGATGTGCTGTGTGGCTCTATCCTTGGTCCTGTTCTGTTTCACATATTTCTAAACCATCTTCATAATTTTATACAAGAAGCAACCCCTGCACAGTATGCAGATGATTCCACCCTAATCTGACTTCTAGAAAAATTAGAACATATTATAAAAAAATACATTTAACTGCATTGAAAACTGACTTTGTAACCACCATTTTATTCTTAATCCAAAGAAAACCAAACTCCTTTTGTTTTGCCCAAGATCACTTACCCATGAGAAAAATAACTTTTCTATCCCTAAACAATGCACCAAACTACTGTTTCATACAAAACTTCTGGTGGTTACAAAAAAGACAACCTCAAGCATGGCCTCCACATACAGAGCAATAAAGAACTCACAAAAAAACAGGAATGTTATATAGAGCCAAATAATTCCTTAACTCGTTATATCCGAGTGATGCCTCCAGGTGCATTTGCAGTTAACAACTACTGTCGCCTCTAGGCATCAAATATTGCTTGTTCATATTTGCATTGATAATTTTAAAACCATGCTACGTACAAGATTTTAAAAGATTTCATCTTAAGCTTACACAATGGCAAACTCAACTGCATTAATATTTCACATCTGTTGAGTGCAGTTAAAGAGATATTAACTGTTTTTATTATATTAATTTATATAGATATAATTTTCACATTTTTCTAAATATTTCAGCAACCAAGTAACAGAGACCAAACTCCTTTGCCTCATATGAAAGTTCATGGCTAGATGAATAAAATGCTGCTGACAGTATGTGTGTACCTTGAGTGGTTGATGAGATATTGTAAGTTGTTTGCAAAATATTACAAACTTAGGTACTGTGTTTATTGTGACTTACAAAATTCAGTTTAAGACCTAGAACCTAAATAATACTACCACTATAAAAATAGTTTGGGCTGAAGACTTTGCCATTTATACATCTTCCATAACCCCTATGGTCCCAGAGATATAAACATTTTTTTGAAATGTGAGGCCATTATTTGATTCTGTCAAAAGGTTTAAGCCCCTCCCATTGGAAGCTACAGTGTAAACCTACTGAGCTCCACTGGAGTGAATGAGTTAAAGCATCCCCCAGACTCACTCTTGGCACTACTTAGCTAATCCCTTATCTATTGTATGGTTCTCTAATCTTGACTTACCTGTAGGCCACTCTAAAAATCTAAACTACAATAGTGGTACAACAAGGCAGTTAGAGTTACATCTCATACAAGTCACAGAACACATCACTGTTCTGCACTAAAAACTCTAAATTGGCTAGAATTATCCCACCGACTAATTATACCCAACTTCTCTTAACACACAAAATTGCATTGAATGCCACTTCCTGCCCAGCTATAAGTACAATTCTCCAGCACTACCTCCCAAGACATCACCTTCAATCTTCTGATAAAAATCTACTTAATATCTGTAAGCCTTACAAAAACTGTGGTCAAAGTCTTACTCAGACATTGTAGCAAAAGTCTGGGCAAAACATAACAGTTTATTTAAGCTGCAACTAAAACCATTCCTCTCCAACTCCTGGCTTTGCCCATGCGGATCTCCTTCAGTTCATTCTCTAATGCCTATATGCATCGTAGCTATCATTTCCTTGGTTTTATTTCCCTTACTCTTAATCTTGATTTTACTCATTAGGTCTCCTCTCTCCCATATCTGCTCCATTTATTACCTCTAAAATAGTATTTTCAGTCCCCCCTTCTTCTCCTTCTTAGCCACTGTTTGAATTTTCCATTCTAAAATTTGCTTTATGAATGAATAATAAACCCTTGCACTGTTAACATGTCAACTTGTTTCAGTTCTATGTGATATTGTATTTATCTTGTTTTAATGATGGTATACATGTATTATTCTACATGTTATATGCTACATGTTACATGTGTATTAATATTTGCATTAACTTATGTATTTACCGTATATTGTAATACAATGCCAATTTTTGCCTTTATGTATTTTTCGTTCTTTTTCTTATGGAGCTTTTCTCCCCGGGCCTCCACTGAAAACAGATAAAATTAGCCAGTCGGACTTGCCCTGTAAACAAATGTTAATAAATAAATAAATAAATAAATAAATAAAATAAACAATATTCACACATCTCAATTCTTCTACCAATCTACAAACTAGAAAGCTCCTACAGCAAAATTAGCAAATTCAGCTTCCCATTTCACTCCCACCACTGCATGGTGCTTAATACCCACAACTGGCTTGAACTTCCTCAACACATCACCCTCTCCCAACTACTCAAGGCACACAAACTTCCTCAACATCCACAACATCCACTTAAAATACCCTCGCTGTCAGCCAACAGAACTCTAAAATCATCAGAAATTACATTAACTGCTGCTAATAAATCAAATAATTATTATGGTGACTCGCAATTCTCTGTTACATCTCCAAGGAATGGAACACATTTCCAAACCACATCAGGCTTTTAAATAGCATGTAACAATTGAAATCTATCCTATATCACTTGGCAACTAATAAACTATGCAGTTGTGACACACCTACAGTCTGAAGTATGCAATCCTAACTCTGTCCACTATGGATACCTTACAAGTGTAGTAATATAGTATTTTTTATTTTGCTCACAATATCTTGAAATATGCATTTCCTTAATCTGATATGCTTTTAAATAATGTTTGTTAGCCATTTGCTTTGAAATACTTAGCAAATAATGTTTGTTGACTATCTTTCTGTTGAATTGTCAAAAATGTATTTCTAGCCTTGTTTTCTCGGTTTTCTTCTAGGGTGTCTGCTGAAAATGGGAATTTTAGTTCCCAGGTAGACTTCTTCAGTAAGCTAAACCAAATAAATAAAAATAAATAATTACATAAATAATAGATAATGAATACAATCCTGGCTTTGATAAGCTACAGTTTCTAATTGTACGTTTTTGCCATTACTACAGTTTTATTTTTGAATACATAAATAAATACAGAGGAAGTACCAATGCCCATTGTAAATATCAGCATCTCCAAGTCCATATGTAGAGCTCTGCTTTGAAGTACAGTATATAGAGGCAGGAAATGGTTGTGTATGCTACTATACTACAATATGCTAATCACGTTTTTCCAGTTCCAAACCACCGCGGGTTTTAGACATTGTTACAATATAGTTCAGGTACTTAGTACAATCACATTTTGTTGAATCTCAATACACTGAATTCAAATGTCTGAAACTTCACTTAGTAGCATGATTATTTCATCCAAGCATTCCCCAGGATTCAATAATATCCATGTAGGCTTCACATGGAGCCTACATGGAGTTTAATGAACCCCAGGGTTTATATGTTTGTGCGGTATTGTGCAGTGAGCAGCAGAGTGCACCACTGCACAATGCATATTCATGCCACGCAGTGCATCTAAGCTAGGTTTCATGGCTGGCAACAGTGTTGCCAGCCAGGAAACTGTATAAGTGAGCACAGATAGCAATACAGTTTAAAGCACAGCATATACAGTTTGCAGTTTTGCGTGGAATGCCACATTGATCACCAGGTCTTCATAGATAGCTCTCATTCTGTTAGTTCAACGCATCTGCACAAAGGCCAACATAGTACAAGAACAATTAACCAGAAATAGGGACATATTTAACATAGATGTCACATAAAAATGTGGTAGAATTAAACTAAAACATACCTCTTAATCTCTAAGAGTAAGAAATCTGGACAACGCTATAAATAATCATAGGATCATAGGAGGTTACTAGGCTAATAGCCCTGGGGCCCTTACAAGCCTAGCCAAGAGTTTATCCCCAAAAAGAAACCTCAGTCAGCACCTGTCACCCCTGTCAGTGAGGGACACATCTGGCACCCCGGGACAAATTTGTGCTTTTCCATCCACTCATCAAGGTTGTGCTTGAAGATGGTCAGTGAGGTACTCTGTTTGACATGTATGGAAGTCTATTCAAGAGACACGGCAGCCTCTGGGAGACAAACTGTCTGTCCCACAGGTTTTGTTCATGTTGCATATTAGATTCAGGCCTTTCAAGCGGGTAATGCATGAGGAGTTAGCCTTAAGGATATGGAGCATCTCTAGTAGGGCAGGGTCTGAGATTGCCTTGTAGGAGAGATACAGATCACCTCTGAGCAATCTGTATGATACCAAGCAGAGTGATAGCAATTTGAGCCTGTTCACATAGGCCAGGTCTTGGAGGCCATGGATTCTCTTTGTGAAGTATTTCTGTGTCCTTTCCAATTGGTGCAGATGTTTGGAGAGGTACATACCAAATGGGGCATTATACTCAATTGTTGGTCTAATGAGGGAGGAGTATAGAGAAGTAATAACCTCCTTTGTTTTGGATGCAATCTCTTTACTTGTGAAATGAACCAAGTAAAAGGTTTTTCTGACCACTGCCACTACATGATGGTCAGATGTGAGGTTGTTATCAACCTGAGTGCCCAGGTCTCTCATGACAGGTTGTGTGCTTATGGGATGGATGTTGATGTAGTAATCAGTAGGGGTTGTATTTTTTTCCAAATGGTATGATGATATTTTTTTTGCATTTAGCTTGAGGCCATGACTTTAGCACCAGTTATTAGTTGCTGTGAGACCCTCTTGCAGAATGTTAACATCATTTGGGGAGACAATGGCAACACCTAACTTACAGTTGCCCACAAACCTTGCCAGCCACAGGCCTTGTATCTTTGCCTGGACCTCCAAGAAGTAGATGCCAAACAGTAGGGGTCCCAGGACAGATCCCTGGGGAACTCCACTAGTGACAGGTCTGCTATCAGAGGTGGAGGCACCTATTTTGACCTTGAGGTTCCTGTCAGTGAGGCAGTTGGCCACCCACCTGATGAAATAAAGATTTACATCAACTTGTGTTAGCTTTTCGATGATGTCTGAGTGGGGGATTGTGCCAAAGGCCTTGGTTAAGCCAAGGTAAGCTGTATGTACTGACTTTCCTTCATCTAGGGTCTTGGTGACAGTCTCAAAGAAGTCAACCAGGTTTAACAAACAGGCAAGATCTGCCCTTGACGAATCCAAACTGGGTGGGGTCAATGGGGTCAAGTGCTTGCAGATTACCTATGTCCTTGTTTATGAGGTCCATAATAATACACTCCATGGCTTTAAATATCAGACTTGTCAAGTTAATGGGGCAATAGTTTACAGGGTTAGTAGTGCCACCACCTTTGTGCAAGGGTATGGCAATGGCAGTTCTCCAATCTGCTGGGATGAAGCCTGTACTTAGGCTGTGGTTAAATAAGGTGATCAATGGCAAAGCCAGTTCTTGATGGAAACGGTGCAGAATACAGCCTGGGATACTAACAGGTCCCATGAAAGCTATGTTGTTTTTCTTGGATAGGGCCTTTAACACTTGATCTATGGAGATGTGAGGTGCAGAACAAGTATCTGGGATGTTGAAAGGGGGTTCCTGTTATGTTATCGAAGTTCTGAAACTTCGAACACCATAAGGTCAAACTCTTATGTTCGAAGTATCAAAACTTCGATAATGTTAAAAAAAAATAAAAACAAAAGACAAAAAGTAAACTATTGCAAGTAGGGGGGCAAGCCTCCCTGCACCCCCCACACCCCCCCGCTCTTTAACTATGCCAACTCCGAGATTGCACTACAGTGCAGTAAAGGGAAATATTTTTGCAACAGTTAGGTAGGTTTTAGGGTTTCTATTTTTTTTTTACATTTGAATTCCTGAAACTTCGACCATCTAAGTTCGAAGTTCTCAGGTTCAAATTTTCAGGGATTCGACAATGTAATAGGAACCCATTGAAATGGCCTTTGAGAGGGACAGGGGGGGAGTTTGCACTTAACCTATCTGCTCGTAGGTTGGCTAGGTCAACAGGATCAGTGTAAGTGATACTGTTAAGTACTAATTCAGAACAAACCTGGGCTTTGCCATGAAGGTTCCTGATGTAACTTAAGAAGGCTTTGTGTTTTCCCTTTGCTTCAGAGGCTAGTTTCAATTCGTAATTGGCTTTGGAGGTTTTCACTAGTGATCTAATTTTCTTGTTGAGGTTAAGGAGATAGTTTTTCTAATTTGGAATTTGTTCCTTTTTACCCTTCAACAACAGTTTCTTCCTTTTGTTGCAAAGCCTGTTGATAGAGGATGTCTACCAAACAAGTTTGTGTTTCCTTGAGGAGCAGGTTTTAGTTCTTTTGGGTTCTTTTGGGTGTACTGTTCAGCATAGTTGTCTGCATCCTCTGAGGGAGGGGCGGTGGTGTGAAGCTACATATACACCCCTCAGAGATTGTAGTCAGCTTTTCAGATGGGTTTTAGCTTGATTGTGGCTGGCGGGGTTGGGTGGGATTGAAACTTCGAACAAGACAGTCCGATGATCTGATCTCAACAGGGAAAAACATACTATGGGAGTGGTGCAGTTGTCACCCATGTTGGTAAGAATCAAGTTCAGAATGTTATCTCCCCTTGTGGGGATGAGATGAGCTGGTCTAGTGCATTAGAACTGATGAAGTCAAAGAATCATTGAGTGAGTGCATTCATGCAGGAATAGTTCACCCAGGCAATGGTGGGGTAGTGGAAGTCACCAAGGACCAGGGTGTTAAGGGGTACCTTGATGGAGTCAAGTAGATCCAGGTAAGAGGAGTGGGTGTCCTGAGTCATGGAGGGGGTCTATAGATGGCTATAACATGGATGGGTGTCTTGCCAACTGTCAGTTGCACCTGGAGTAGTTCCAGTGCGCCATGCTGGCAACTGCACCACCCTTAGTCTTTCTGACCTCATTTTGGGGTTGGAATGTGTGGAATGAAGTATAGCATAGTAAAGCGGGTTCCTAGTAAATGATCGAAGATGCATTCTTTCGAATGCATCTTGATCTAACTTGAAAGCACAAAAAGGCAAAATAGTGAAACGGAAAGAATTTGCTTGGCCGCTTCCGTTACTTTGCCATTTTCATCACTGTAGTGCGATCTTGGAGTTGGTATATTTAAGTAGGGGGGTGTGGGGAGCACCGTCTTCCACATTGGGTTGGGGGGTGAGGGTGATGAAGCCCCCCACTTTATGTAATGTTTTACATTTTTTTTTTGTGGAACAGTGAAATTGTTCGAGATTGTAAGCTTTCGCTTACATGGGTTCAATAAATCATCATTTGTTTTTTTAAGCATTCGATGATTTAACATAGACCCTAGTAAAGGAGGGCTGCTCTCCACAGCCCTGAACCAAGTTTCCATGACCGCACAGACATCTGCATCTTCCAGTGCAAGGAGAGCCTCCAGTGAGTACATTTTCAGGTTAAGGCTCCTAGTGTTAAGCAGCAAGAACTTCAATTTGCTTTTTGACAGATCTTTTATGTTGGAAGATTTGTCTTTGGGACATTTACTAAAAAAAGCACAATGGGGGAGGTGAGAGCCTTGGCCAGGATCTGGAATCCCATTGGTGACAGGTGGAGGCCATTTATGGCAAAGCATTGAGACCTTTCAACCATGTCATCCCAGGCAAAGAGATACTGAATCCCCTTGGAATGACACCAGAAAGTAAGCTAATTGTTGAAGTAAATTTATTTTTTTTGGTATTGTGGTAACATTCTTGGTGAAGGTAAGATGCTGCTTAGGGCTAGGGTCATACCTGCCTGGGACACATACTCTGAGACCTCAATCATGTCTTCTTTATATAGCCTGGGGAGGTACATCTCAAGTCATTCACACCAACATGGACAATGACAGAGTCATACTTGCACCTGTTGTGGAGAGACTTAACAGTGTGTGTGATGTGGCGGATTCTGGCATCAGACAGACAACTGACCGTGACCTTCTCCTTATTGAGCCTAGTGAGGGGGACATTGGTGTGTTTCACAACTGAGTCACCAATGACTAGTATGTTTGGTTTATTGTTATGCCTTGTGGGTTGTGATGTTTTATTGTTTTGCTTTATGGGCTGTGTTTGTGAGACACTGGTGTGTTTTCTGCTGTGTGTGATGTGGTTGGTGTTGTGTGTGGAATGTTTGTGAGTGTGTTTTGGAGGTCTCTGCTATTTATGTAAGTTTTTATTGAGGACCTCTACATAGGTGGGTGGGTGTCATGCTGGCTATGTGATGTGAGTGGTGTGGTGTTTGTGCTGGCAATCTCCTCTTTGTCAGGAGTGCTGACTGTGGCAGGAGAGAGCATGGATTCCAGGTTACTGATGTACATGCATTTCTCGCAAGTAGAAGAATTATGTGCTAGGAGAAGAGGGCTATCAGTAAACATGAGGCAGTTGCTATACTGTCTCAGTATGTCCATGTTGACCAGGGTGGCAGGAGAAATTGATGTGAATTGTCCAGACATAGTGTTCCGAATACTTGGGTGGACTTATGGAAAGAGGGTTTTGATAAGGGTTTGTCCACAAGAGTGTAGACCACAAAAACCTTCTTAAATGTAAAGTAACTGGCCTGAAGCACCAAAACTAAGATGCTTAAAATAACAGATACATTCAATCAGGCTACTAACAAGCAGTAATAAATGCAGAAGAATAAAAGCAGTTGAACACTTAAGAGCAGAAATACGGTGATAAAGTAGGAAGAGCACAATTACAGTAAAAGCAGCTGAATAAAGTGTGTATTTTTTTTATTATGTGGAGAGGCAGGAAACAGAAGATAGTTCAAGATTAAGAAACTAAGGGGGTTGGCCTTCACAAATGCTCTCTCTGTACTCATTAGACTAAGCTGATGAGATGGGACTGGAAGGAGTGTCCAAAATCAAAGAAGCAAGGGGGGTAGTCCTTCCCAAATGATCTCACTGTACTCAGTTAAGTGAACAAATGAGAAGGAAATGGGAGGAGTGACCAAAATCAATTTTACAGCAAGAGTACACCAACAATTAGGGGGACAGCAGGAAAAAAAAACAACGCAGACAGAATACAGAGGCCAGAGGCCAACAATAAACAATGAAGCAAATATATAAATACAGTGCAGTGCAAGTCAAGTGCAAAAAAGTATACTTATCAATTTGGCATACCAGATGGTTATAGAATCCAACACAACCAGGTAGTTAACTGCTATATTAGCTCTGCACAATTTCACAGAATGTAAGTCTTTGTACTAGAAGTACAACAGAGAAAATAAACCTCAGGCAATCAGATAAACACAGAGGTGTTGACCAATAGCTAACACCTTAGGTGGGCTGACTCCACAGAAAGCAAAACAACCCCCACCTGAAACTAGCTACTGAACTACCCTAAGAAACAAACAATGTAGACAAAATACAGAGGCCAGAGGCCACAACAAACAATGAAGCAAATATATAAATGCAGTACAGTGCAAATCATGTGCAAAAAAGTATACTTATTTTTTTAATTTCTCCAAGTCTTTTGGGTTTCTAATACCATAACAGGAATGGACCCCATTCCTAAGTGAAAGTACGATTAAAGTTCATGAAATTAGTATTGTTTCAATCTTTGATGTCAGCCAAAAGTGGTCTTCGCAGCACCCGCAGTGTGCCCAGTAATGACTCTTTCTGCAATTCGTATGGGATTACATGTATTAGTAAGATATCTAAGTATGATTGTAGATTCTTTTTTATCAGACCCATTGCTTCTACTTCTATTGGAACTGTCTGGGTATCTTTCTTCCACATTGCTCTCGTTTCTGCCTGCAAATCCTGATATTTTATGACTTTGTGTCTCTATGTACGAAAGACACTGCAGTCACTGGGTGTAGAGATTTCAATGGTCAATGCTACTTTTGTATTCTTTTCATGGACCACTATATCTGTTTTTCTAGCATCTATTGTTTGAACTGTTGGTAATGGGTGATCCCATGTGATGTAGACTTCATAATTTTCTATGATTCTTTGCAGTTCATGTATCCAGTGTTTTTCAGACACATCAATACCATAATGTTTGCACAATCCCCAGTGCAAAGGTCTTGCCACATTATTATGCCTTTCAGTATACAGTCCTTCTGCCATTAGTATATCACAACCTGCAACGAGGTGTGCAACTGTTTTCATTTTGGTTTTACAAGACCTACAGTTGTCTATTTCTCCCAGATGTTCAATGGACTTTGTAAACCAGCTTGTACGTAGCCCACTATCTTGAGGCACCAATATTATTATACTTATCAGTTTGTTGTATCAGATGGTTATAGAATCCAACACAGCCAGGTAGTTAGCTCTGCTACAGCTCTGCACAAATTCACAGAATGTAAATCTTTGTAGCAGAAGTACAACAGAAAAAATAAACATCAGGCAATCAGATAACCACATTGGTTTTGGCCAATAGCTAACACCTTAGGTGGGCTTACTCCACAGAAAGCAAAACAAGCCCCACCTGAAACTATCTACTAAACTACCTTGAGAAACAATGCAGACAGAATACAGATGCCAGAGGCCAGCAACAAACAATAAAGCAAATATATAAATAGAGTGCGGTGCAAATTAAGTGCAACAAAGGCCCAAAAATAGGGACAAATTTTAATACAGCCCTTATAAACTTAGAACGTTGATAGAATAATAGGTTTTACAGTAGCATGAATTTACTGAACAGCATGAAGTTTGAAACTCAAATGTCTGTCAATATTTTCTGATTTCCATTTGCAATGACATGCCATTGATTTGCCAGAAAACCAATATTTTATGAGGAAATGATCAATAATATGAGACAAAAACTGGACAGCCTGCAAAAATCAGGACATTTGAGAGGTATGAAAATGTATGTAATACTGAGTAACATCAGTCCTGATGTCATCCCAGTGACATGGCAGAAAGCCACAGATTTTATAAGGAGCACATCTGGACATCCTGTAAATATCTAGACAGTCGAGAGGTATGAATGCTAAGTATATGGTCCAAGTACAGTACAGGACAGTATATCTACAGTGCAGGTTATTGTGATATCCCATTCCTGGCATTTTGTACTGAAGCTGTGTAAATGATCTGTAATGGTACATGGACTGCAATGTAAAATGAACACTCAGGGGAAGTGTGTGTATTGAATAGGGACACACAGATGAATTGTAGGAATGAACACAGGGAAAGAAGACAGGCGAAATAACCAAATGTACAGCAGACCGGTCACATATCTATTTGGTACAGTGGGGACTGTACAGTGAAAATGTGTTTTATGTGACTGTGACACAAGGTGCATAACAGTGGGGAGGATGTATGTGTGAGATAAGCTCCTTACATGCATAATGCAGAGGACATCTATCAGAGATCTGACATACAATTGGTCCTGCTGGAGAGATGGCTATGTATCCCAGAGACTACCATGTCTATGGAACAGGCTCCCCATCCATGTGAAGCAGAGTTCCTCCCTAACCCAATTCAAGTGTAACTTAGACAATTGGATAGGACACCAGAAATTCATCCCTGGTTTGGCACCCATATCTCTAATGGACACAGGTAACCTGTAAATGATCCATCTTCCAAACCACTGCTTGCACTTATTAAGGGTATCTGAACTTGTCAGACATTTGGGATGCATGGCTGGGCTTGCAAAGGCCTTTGTGGTCATTGGCCTAGTAAACACCTATGAACCTAATTGGGGTAGGGTGCATATTGTGAAGCTGTGCAAACTGATATGCCTGAATATGAGTGTAATCTCAGAAGAGGTCTCCAGCAAGTGGGGCACAGGTGAAGGCTCATGGAAAACATTAAAAGAACCAACCACAATCATGGACAATATCAGACTAATACCACCAGTAATACTATACCTCTGACATAACATATATGATTTAGAGTGATAAGAGATGAATCCGCATAAACACACCCGAACAACTATTATGATACATCCACACTCTACAAGGGTAATCATGCATACTGTCCTTGCACTATAACATCTGATATCCATGCCATTAATGTTGTCAAACATCTATGTATGTAGTGTGTGCATCAGCAGAACAAGTAGTACACATGCGTCTGGTGTAAAAACTTGATTGGTGTTCTGCACCATCTGGCTGTCATGTATATTCCACAAAAAGAATACCTAGGTGTGGCCAATAAGCTGTGTGACAGCACACTGTGGCAAAGGTGGTACACGTCAGTGCCACACCACTGGAAGATATGTAAGGAGGTATATGAAGAACAGTACATTGTACTGTAATTGGTGTGATGAAGGCTGGGAGGTAAGAATGTATTATGGCCTCTGATGTGGATGCCCTTCACATACCCAGTACTTATGTCACATTCAAGGGAATAGTCAGCACTGTGACCACATGCTGGTGGATGTACCACTTACCATCTAAGCCAGGACATTGGTCACATAGCTATTGATCTGATTATAGGGTGTGATGTCCACATTATACTTGAGTTGTGTGTTTGTTTTCCTGGCTTAACATAGCCTCCCATTTTTCTTGTCATTGCAGGTGTTGTCATGGCTGTGGCAGCAATTTTTGGTATGTGTTAATACTGTCTGTATTATACTAATATCACAGTTGGAGGCAATAATTGCCTGTAATCTGTAGACCTCCAGGCAGCTGTTTGTAAACAGGCTATGTATGTCATCTGTGATGACCATCACTTAAGTAAAGGACAGGAAAGGGCCCAGCAGACAGCCCTGATGTATGGACCTGATCACTGGGCCCAAGATATAGGTCACTTCACACATTTCCATATAGTGAGATGCCACGTATGTCATACACCGGTCTACCCATTTGGTGATATAGCCATTTATGGCCACATATGACAGTGCTGATTGAATATCTCAATGTGTATTTGTGTCAAATGCCTTGACCTGTTCAAGTTCCACAAGATGATACTGTTGTCATCATGCATGCCCTCAATGACCTCTTTGAGGACATCTATCAGATGTAACAGACATGATGTAGCATCAGTAAATCACACAGGTCTGTTGAACACAGCTGGAGTAAATTTATTATCCCAGTGATTTTTAGTAATATTTAAAAGTTTTTTAATGATTCTAAGATTTATTACAAGCACTATTTATGCTCAGATAGGAGATGTATTCTTCAAGTGAGGGCATTTTAATTTAATTTAATTCAGTGCAATGTTTAACACATCAATTAGAAATCATGTGATCAATTACACAAGTATTTAAACATTTCAGTTGCATTATGTTTTATCTTGAGAAAGCCAAGTATTTACCTGGTGAAAGTGCTTGATTTATTTTACTTTGTTGCTTAATAAAGCTGTTCTCTAGTTCATCCAGTTTGGCCTCCTTCGTTCGTGGAGTTTATTTTACACAGCTGGAGTATTACTAGTGTCCATTTAGACGAGGTACATGATGACATGTTGGTCTACCTCACAGTTGAGGAGAGTCAGAATTTTTCTATAAATGCATGTATCAGGTGCTGTCTCTCCAACTCGGATAGATGCATGTTGATGTACACCTTTCTTCGGGAATATTGCCCATTTGGAGGGTGTGTTGAAGTGCATATTCATCTGTATCAGAAAGGTGTATGTCCTGAATCATGCCACAGGTGATCTGTGATGTTGTCACAGCCCAGTGATTCCATGCATACCTCTCTACCTGGAAACATCAAAAATCTGGAAAAAGGCCCATGAAAAATAGGTACAAATCTGTATGCTGATTAACATAAAAGTTGCATACATAATTATGTAACCCCACCCACTCCAACAGAATTGTGGGATACCCACTTTCAAACACAAACTGTAGAACAGACAACCAAAATATGCCCCCCCCAGACCCTGTAGTATATAGTAACTATTTTGTTTTTAATATGTAGCAATGATGCTCACTGGGAAGGGAAAAGATGATGAACCTTAGGATTTTGTTTTTGGTGATTTGCAGCATGTGAGTATTTTGGCAAAAGAAGGCCATTTACTGGTAGGTGATATTCTAATCTTAGCAAAAGAATATTATAGCTTGCTAGGACCTCCAAAAGTCATTCTACATGGCTACTGATCAGTGGCGTGGCTGGAGTTTGTGCCACCCAGGGCTATCTTTGAGTTTGCCACCCTCCCCCCCTCACAATATCATGGTGAAATGGGCCCCCACCCCATACACAGCCCTCCCCCTGCAGCCATTACAATGTCCAATTACTTGGCTATTTCACCTCATTTACCATAAACACTGTAATGTGCATACTGCTTTACTTCTACTATGATTATTTGGATTTCATTTATAACTTTCATTTTAAATTTTATAGCACAAGCACGGGTTCCTAGTATGAAAGCGAATGCTTAAAGTTGTGAATGCTGTTTAATCGAACGTGTTTACCCAAAATGGTTAAATGCTAAAAGCACGGAACAGCGATTTTTTTCCCAGGGAAAAAAATCACTGGGCCGTTTTCGGGACTTTACCATTTCCTCCACTGTGTTGCAATCTCAGAGTTGGTATATTTAAATAGGAGGGGTGTGGAGGGCACAGCCTCCCACATTGGGGGTTGTGGGGGTGAAGACCCCAATATATTTTGTGGGGGGGTTTTTTTTTGTTTTTTTTTACGGATCAGCGATTTATTTCTCTGGGAAAAAATCGCTGATCCGTGTGTTCAGCATTTTGGATTTTTGAAGTGTTTGGATCGATTATACAGCATTCGCAATTTCTGGCATTTGCTGATATAATATAGACCCCACAAACACTAACAGATATCTGCTAAACAAAACAATACAGTCTCAAAATGAAAATAGGCAATATTAAAACTTCTCTACCCTTGAAACTCGCATTCATTGAAAAAGCACTGAAACCCACATTCAAAAAAAATGCATCTGGTCAGTGGTGGATAAAGATTACATTTGTGTAGTTTTCAAATCATATGCCCCTTTTATAACACGCATATGTTCTTTGATACACCTTCCTGATTGTATTAAATTATATTCTTTGTATAACACAGCACACTTGTTAGAGCAAGTTTTAAATTTATTGTTTTGAACATTTTTTTTCAGTAAGCAATGAAACAAAATGCGTGAACCAATAATGAAAAAACTACCCAATTCAGAACATTTCCATCATAAAAGTCTACTCAAACTTCTACAATCCACCAGTATCAGTAAATATGCATAATCTCTGCAGAAGTAAAAGTCATCTAAATGATTCCACATTAAAGAGATCTGTAACTAATGAAGACGTTGCTGCTAGCAAATAATTTTATATTTCATTGTTTCATCTACAAATACAGTGCTTGTTGCTCCTGAGGAATAAATTGCCTATGTTACATTAAAAAAATGATAAGCTAGTAACATTTCAATAGGGAATGAATGGCAAACTAATAACAGGTTCATAGTTACTAGGTATCTCTGCCAAAGAGAGTATTCTCAGTATGGCAGCATCCAACCCTTTAAAAGTGCAACATAGTACAGTATCAGCAATCCATCTACAGACTGTGGGAGTAGAACCCACAGCCTTCTGCATCAAAAGCAAGTATTCTACCTCTTGTACTACTAAAAACAAATACAAACATACTTGGCATAAGCAGCACTAAACATCCCCCCGAAGAACTATGCAGCACAAGAAATCTGGAAAAAGCCAAAATTTATTAGGGGGGACAAAGGCCTAAAACCAAGGACACATTTTAAACATTTCTTGTATAATCTTAGAAAAGTTGCTAGAATAAAACATTTTGTGTTACCATGCCTTTCCTGAAAGATAGGAAGACTGAAATTTAAATGGCTATCATTATTTAGTGAATTCAGTCCTCATTGATTTGTCAGAAAAACACACATTTTAAGAGGAACAAACCACAAGTATGAGCCAATTATTCCAGACATTATCTAACACTTTGGACAGTTGAGAACTATGGACTTAACTCCTTCAACCACAAGTGGTGGTGGTATGGATAGAGACTTTAGACTCTTGCTCCTTTTCCCTAAGGTACAGGGTTTGAGTCTGAGTAACTATAACCACCAGTTGTACCTAACTGGGGCATTTTACACATCGTTTCAATAAGAAAAGTGATGGAGCACACTTAGTACAAATGCAGACTGACATTTCAATAAGAAAAGCAATGGACACACAGTACAAATGCAGACTGACATTTCAATAAGAAAAGCAATGGACACACAGTACAAATGCAGACTGCCATTTCAATAAGAAAAGCAATGGAGAACACTTAAAAACAAATGCAGACTGTCGTTTCAGCTTAACAGAATTAAGAACTAAGTACTCGCACATAAGACTTAGAATTAAGAACTAAGTACAGGCCTTATTACCTGAAGGGATATGCCATGCACTGCCTAACTGGTCTGACTCTGCAGCAAGTCAAGTTATGGCTCGGCATTCTGACAGGCTGTCTGTCTCATGAAGCTGACATCATCGTTCATGCCGTGTACATGAATATGTCAGGAACCAATTCATCAAAAAAAAAAAAAATACCTTAAAAAAACCTGGGAAATTTAGAAATTAGAGGTGCCACTCGAGAATTCTTGGCGTCCCAATATTTTCCCTCAAAACCAGTATTTACCGAGGAATTTGGTACAGTTGAGAAATATGATTCCATGTGATAGACATGGATGAAGGTAAGACAGTGCATACTGCCTATCCTGATCTGGCCTAGGATTTTGACACAACACCCCACATAGGTATCATTGAGAAATCCTCCCAGCTGGGGATTAATCCTTATGTCACTAGATGGGTAAATAATTGATCACTGACAGAACACATACTGTGAAAGTTGGTGACTCAAACTATACCAGTAGAGCTGTCACTACTGGCAAGCCCCAGGGATCTGTGTTTGGCTCTTCATTGTTTGGACTCTATTTCTTGACAGTTCAGGCTAAAGGTATTTGTCCTTTGGCTTACATAGTTTGCTGATTCTTGCATATTGGGTGCAAGCATTGAGTCCACCAATGATGATAACATAGTACAGAAGGAGGTAACAGAGACAAATGACTGGTGAAAAAGCCACACAATCTACAAATAAATGCAGAAATGTGTTTTTAAGTTGTCTGTCTGAAAAGTGGAATTCCATGTTAATCACAACATTGACAACTGCCCTGCTATGCTGAAACCCAGTGATGCAAGCACTGGGAACACATGTAAATAGCAATCTGACCTTCAATCACCAAGTATCCACACTGGTGTTGAAAGCCTATGCTGTGCCCATTATAGGTCATGCCATCATATTCAGATGATAGGACTGTAGGACATCACTGTATTCAAATCTCATCAGAACACTAATAGAGTATAATGCTCTTTTTTGCATGTACCTCACCAGACACATGCAGCAGTTCACCAGACCACAGGGCTTTCTCATCAAGAAAACACAGGGCCTACAAACCATGCCATGATGTATGTGGAGAGAGTAAAAGCCATGTCACTGTAATATGTCTCACATAGGATGAGGTGACATCTGCCTGACCTTCAGGCCAGTCACTGAGCATGCCTTGCTGGGAGAACTGCATATCCACAAATCTGATATAGTTAATGACACCAGCTGTGTCTATTGATCAGAATATGCAAATAACAGCATTCTGCATGCTGGTGTAAAATGCGCTCTGCAATGTCAGACACACACGCTTGAATTTAGCAAGAATAGAACCTCTACCTAAGTATACAAACTACAGAACTCAGTACTTTACACAAGTGCCATGGCACAAATCTGACTTGGAGTGCCTCAGACAACACTTTATAGCTGAAGACATCAGCAGTGTCTGTTGAGGAGAATATGGTAATAAAAGTGTCCTGTATGTTGGTGTAAAAGAGCCTCAGTAATGTCAAACAAGAGCGCATGTGCGCACACACACACACACACACACACACACACACACACACACACACACACACACACACACACACACACACACACACACACACACACACACACACACACGCACACACACTTGATTGCAGTGAAAATAGAACGACTAGCTAAGTACGCAGACTACAGAACTCAATACTTTATGCAAGTGCCACACCACAAGTCTGACTTTTACAAGATTGCAGGTCAACTTATAGTAGATGACATCACCAGGTCATGTGAAAGACAACATGTTTGTAGGCTTGCATAGGTTCATAGAGTCATATGTTCATAGGATGCTACTAGCTCAATGGCCCTAGGGTGTTTACAAGCCTAGCTATGTAAAAAAACACGTAGCCTTATTGGGCATAGTTAGTCATTGTTAGCAGAGCAATTTTGTGAGCAGTACCAACTAGCCCTGGCCATGAGGGACATAGGTGGCATGTCAGAAGTGACTTTATAATCACCCAACCAGTTGTCAAGTTTGCACTTGAACAGGGTCATTGAGGAGCACTGTTTCACACACAGTTTGAGCCTATTACAAAGGAGTGTCAATTACTGGTGGATATATCTGTCTCCCAGCAAGTTAGCTTTATATCAGAAGCTAGGTTGCAAGTCCTGAAGCAAATTATTCTTGTCCCATTTGATTTGCAGATGTTCAGCATTTCCAATAGGACAGAATCTGAGACGGTTCTGTAGGCCAGGCATAGGACACCTCTCAGATGCCTGCATGATACAGAGTATGACAGGTCTTTCAGTTTTTCCATGTATGTCATGTTTGGTGGCCCTGGATTCTCCCAGCCACAAACCTCTGTATTTCCTCCAATTGCTGCAAGTATCTGGTGAGGTACAGACAGAAAGGAGCATTGTACTCAATTAGTGGTCTGATAAGGGTAGAGTATAGCAGACCTATCATCTCCCTGGTCTTGGATGTGATGTCTATATGTATGAGGTGCACAATACAGAATGTGTGCCTCATCCTGATCTTGGATGTGATGTCCATATGTATAGGTGTGCAATGCAGAATGTGTGTCTCACCACTATGGACACAGTGATGAAAGTGTAGATTGCGATCAACGTGTCTCCCATGTGACATAGCACTGTGTTTGAGCTTAGAGGGGTGCTATGTATATCATAGTTAGCAGAGGTACTTCATTGTCAAAGAGGTCATTGAGGCATTGTTTGTTTTAAGGGTCAATCCATGAGTTCAGCACCAATCATTTCTCTGTGTTAGCCCTTTTTGCAATATGTTACCATCATTGTGGGACTGAATATGAGTGCATCCAGTTGACAGTCATCTGCAATATTGGTAAGCCACAGCCATTTACCATTGCCTGTACTTCAGGGAAGTTGTTTCTAAACAGTTGGAAGCCCAGGACAGATCCTTGTGGTATTCCACTGGCAAGTGGTTAGTGGTAGAGTTGCAGCCCCAACATTGAGAGTGTGTGTGCTCTGTCAGTGCGCCAGCTGGCTATCCCTGTAGTACTGTATGGTTTAATTTCCAGATGGGTGATCTTCACTATGAGACATAAACGGGAATAGCATCAAAGGCCTTGGATAACTCATAGGTGATGTGTCCTGTTATCCCTCATACAGGTTTTTGGGGTTTGGTATCAAAGAAGTCCACATGGTTCAATAAGCAAGATCTACCCTTGACAAAAATAAAATGGGTTTGGTCAAGTGTGTTGAAGGTCACCTATGCCCCTGCGGATAAGGTCCATGCTAATTCTTCTCTGGCCTTGCAGATGAGGCTTTT
This sequence comes from Protopterus annectens, assembly GCF_019279795.1. Classification (NCBI taxonomy): domain Eukaryota; kingdom Metazoa; phylum Chordata; order Ceratodontiformes; family Protopteridae; genus Protopterus; species Protopterus annectens. The sequence goes on along the minus strand of NC_056746.1, from coordinate 1,274,581,132 downwards.
TAGGCTCATGGGTCAATACATGTAGTTCTCAATGTTACCAGATTGATGTGCATTGCATATCACACAACATTTGATATTATTTTCTGTACTGCAGGTTATATATGTATGGAAAAACTACTGAGACTCCAGGGTTGCACTGCTTTCGGGGGTGGCAACACATGGCTGTATTGTAAATATGTGACATATTGTTAGACAAGGCCTTTTGTTTGTAATGTTTCCACATGTTTTCCAAACCAGGTATATCTAATACTTTTAAATACTTTTAATTAACCATTGATAATGCAATGACCTGAATTCCTTCTAGTATGTATGTTGCTGTGTCACAGCGGGATTAAGCAACATTCCACAGAGGTAACCACAGGATTTTGTCACTGCTTACTGTTGCTGTGAGTTGGTATGCGATGTGCACCTCCACACAAACATAAAGTCCAAAAAGTGAAGAGATCCATTGCTTTTTCTTCTAGTTATGTGTATTGTGTGTGATTCTATTTTTTGACCAGATTAAAGGTATTAAAATGGGGTAGATAGGAAAGTGGTGAAATGGGGAGCAAGCAGGGTGAAGAACAAAGGGAAAGCAGGACAGGAATGTGCAGGAAGGAGGGAGGTAGGAAAGAACCATAGCTATCCATTTCTTTAACAGTGTAAACTGAAAATATGTCCAGAATATTAACTGAAGTTGGACTGTCAGTTCCAGGGAGAGGGGATGACCACAATTTAGTCATGTTGTATAGCCAATTGGACAGAATCAAGTGTGTCAAGAAGACATGTGTGTGAAATGAAGGTTATGTATGGGAATTTTTTTTGTGGGATAGGTGCCCATTTATTTTTTATTTGAGAAAGAGAGAGAGAGGAATGTTGGGGATGGGACGTAGGTATGTCTGGGTCAGGTAGGTTGGGTAGATGAAGCAATTACAGACAGACAAGACAAACAAGACAAGAGACAGGGATGGTGATGGACAAAAATGGTTGGGAGATACCATGATTGGGGTGAGGGTGGGGAGAACCTGGGCCCATGGTCGTCAAGCTTGGAGACAGCCAGAATCAAGTCCTCATCCACTGGACTGTCATCACTGTCACCTTACTCCACAGGTGGCTGGAGTGCCTGATGTCTCCTCCTCATTCAGAACTTGAGGGAGAGCAGCCTCCCCATCCCACATAGGTGTACACCAATGGTGCGGTGCACCACCCTATGCACCATCCCTGGCAACTCATTGTTAGTGATGAAATCACCACCTCTGCCACTGCTCCAGGAGGGTGCCACTGGACAAGCTTCCAGGGCAGGACTACCTGAGGATCCAGGTAGTGTAGGGGCAGCAAAAGCAGTACTGCTAGGTTGGTTCCCTGATGTGCTGGGCATCGGTGTTAGAGCAGGTGGAGTGGGGATAGGCTGCTCCACTGGGGATGGCTTACCCTGCTGTGCTGTGGAGCATTTAGTGATGTGGCACACATGGATGACATGGACACATTTTGATGACACATAATTAAGATAAAAATAATAAAAAATAATAAAATAAAAAATAAAAATAAAGAAAATAAAAAGGAGAGATAAGGGCTGGGGTAACAGAAAAAAGAGATAAGATCAGTACAATCTGACGTGACATACCATGCATTAATACAATTACACAACCCTTATCTTACGTTTTACATTTAAGTCTAACTCCTAACAGATTGCTGAATGCAATCCTGGAAATGTGAATTTAATGCACATATTCATGTTCCAGTTATATATACTACAATTTACAGCAGGGCATTTGTGCCACTGGTATAGAGGCTTTAATTTAATATAAATATTATTGAAGAAATACAAGTATTGTAAAGTTGTGAAGTTTTTGGTATTTGAACCCACAACCTCTGCCTAAAGTCTAATATTGGACTTTTACAATTGGTTTGTGCTACAGACTAATGCATGCGTACTCACTATTACAGTTGGAATATGCATGCTCAATTTGTTACAACTCTATAAAGTACCAAAAAAGCTATATTTAACTTTTAATGCTGAAATAACACTTCTCTTCTGCTGCATACATACTACTTGCTTCCCTTAGTCTCTACAATCTAACTCCATGGGTGCAGACATTGAACTCCCGATCACTGGCAGCTGGGGAAAAAACAGAACAGAAGACCATTATGCATACCAGTCTTGACTATATTCAGCTTTCTAAATCTTACAAGTACTGTCTGTAGTTGATGCTTATACAGGTGTTGAATGTCCTCAGCCTAAATTCCTCCAACCAACGGTCGAGACTATCCTTCTTCCTCCTCTGTAGGTCATTAAAATTATGCCTACATTGCTCTCCAGTGCACAGGATACCAGTGGCAGTCAATACAGCCTGGGCTAAACTATTCCACACCTCAGACTTGTACTGGGAGCCAGAATAGTCCCCTTGTAGAAGCCTTTGCTGTGGTGCTTTATTAGGAGTCCAATAAATATCCTGGACTTCTGGACATCCCACCTCTGTCCCCTAAACCTGACATCTTCCTCACTAACACCAGCTGTGTCTACCTGCAGATTTACAGCAATGGAGACTGATGCGTTCTCGCCAATTCCAGTTACCATGTTTACTGGAGTGCGCACACACGAGCAACACATCTGTGCAATGGTAAGGGGAGAGCAGCAGTGCCAAGCAGTGAGGAATGAAATTATTGCAATTGAAAGGTTAATATGATAACTCAATAATAGTGTCTCGTCCCTCATATGTATAATTAATATCAACTCCACAATCTAAAGTGTTATAAGTGAGAGTGAATATAATGGGAAGTGGAACAACAGTAAAAGTGTATGGAATATCCGGTATAAGAACCTAGGACCATGTGTATGGCAGTCCTGCACATATATCTGTTGCCGCAAAAAAGTTGAAATAACAGTTGTTCATATCTCAGATCATTGCTATCACCTGCAATGTCACAACAGTGAAAAAAGGTTGCACACCCTGTACTATAATGCAGGGTCATTTGTACTCCAGCTCTACACTTACACCTGCTGCCACACGACTAGTTACATGACATTTCATAATTTAATAATCATTCTTAAGGTCTTTCTGTTAACTGCCATGCAATGCCACTTAGTGGGTTTATGCAGTGCCCAGTAGGATTTATTGAATGTTTCTATTTTTGGCCATCTGGGTCCTGTCTGCTTTCTGGGTGGTCCAGTTGTCCAGTTTGTGCACTGCTACACTTCATGCAAACAAGATAAGCACAGCCAAACCTGCCATTTGTTTCCTTTGTTCCTGTGATTGTGCTAAGTACCGCATCATGCGAACACTGGCCAAAAAGCTAAATAAATAATGAAAAAATTAAAGAGGAAAAAAGAAAAACAAGGGAAAAGTAGTTTACATGAGAAAAAGCAATGTATGACATAGCCACAAAAACTGGAAGTTAGACTAAGAACAACAGGCACAGATTTAGCATAAACTACAATTTATTTTCCACTTTCATCACTAGACTTCATCAGAAAACAATACATTCAGCAGTAACAAACTTGAACAAATACATATTTAACAGACGTGTATGGCTTTAATAGTTGAGTCTGTGATGTCACTTAATTGTGGGATGAAGATGTTCTTTCTATTGGCTTACAGATATTTTTAAACTGAAAGTTTTTTACTGCTGAATGTATTGGTTTCTGATTTCTCCATTGTATATCATTGACCTTAAAATGTGTGAGGATATTAAATGCTAATAATATCATATTCGGTTGCCAACAAATGAAGGGGAGGTTGGATGTTCACAAAGAGAACGTGTGAATTGTGTATTGCTTATTTACATTTCCAACCTTGACAAAAGTGCATCTAACACTTTGTAAGTCTGCTCCTGGATGTAGAGCAGTCTGCATTGCTGTTGTGTTTACCTTCTCCCAAACACTGAGGGAGTGCCTGCACTATGTTTACATGTGCAACATGGAGCCAAAGATTTGGAATTCAGCAGTTCTAAAGAGTTCACACCTCATTTGAATGTTCACCATGCTGACAGACCTGAATTTACACCAGAAGGCAATGATGTAGCTAGGGAAACTGAAGGTGAGCAGACTTTTTTATGTGGTGAACACAGAAGAGAGAGAGAGAGGCTATTACTTTAGGATATATCTGCACAGAGGACTGCTGATTTTAAGAAGGTATGTCTGCATTTTGTCAGCTGCGTACTACATATACTGACCTGTAATTATGAGTAATAAGTTTAATAGTTTTATGTATATATATTTTGATTAGCACAAGTTTTAACAATTTCACCTGTATGCATTAGTTAAAATTGTTCTGATGGCATGTAGAAGATTGTCAGGGCATTTCACATGTATGCATGATTGGCAATACCTTCACATGGAATATTCTGTATTAAATCTGTAGACATGTTTTAAGGACAGGTCATTTGATAGCACTTTTAGCATTTCAAAAATGCTTTGTTAGCCAAATGTGTCATTTGTCTGTTCTTTTGGGGGTGCATTTCTGTTATGGCACAAACAAGGATATGTTGTTATTGTTAATCTTATTTTTTGCATCCAGCCTACACATCTAAATCAAATACATTCTCTGCTATCACATGTTAAAGTCATTTCTGTACAAATCTTTTACCTGGTTACACTACCAAGTAACAACATGCAAGGACATGTCACTCATTTATAGTATTACACAATACACTCCAGATTCAAGACTTACCTTGTGAATACAGCAGTTGCCACAATTTTAGTTCAGGGCTGACTCTGTCTGATGCAAGAGGTACACAGCCAATACATGAGAGGTAAAGGTAGTGAGTGTTGGCTGGCATCAATGTCACTATATGTATGTGCATAGGGAGGAAGGTTTTAGGCCCATAGGTGGTGAGTAAGTGTGCTTTGCATTGCCTCTTAGCCAATTTGAGAGCATATTCAGCACATCTACATCTGCCTACACCCACATCAGCTGTTAGTTTCCCCTCTGACTCCTCATCTGCCTGTGGCCATGATGACATTGGCATTGGTGATAGAATGCGTGGTCCTTCCTCTTGCTGATCCTGCCAAAGCTGTTTTCTCAAGATGATGTTGTTTAGCATGGCACATACTGTGAATATTTCAGTACATGTCTGTGGATTGTACTGTAGGGCTCCCCCAGATGTATCAACACTGAAACCATGACTTCAGCAGCCCAAACAGATGTTCTATGATATTTCTGGTCTGAGTGTGTGCCTCCTTATGGCATTTTTCAGTGAGTGTGTGCATTTCTGATGGGTGTCATCAGCCACGGTTCCAGTGCATAACCTGCACCCCTCAGTAAATTACCCTGTAGGGCATCTCTCCAAGCAAACATCTGGTGCAGTTGGGAGGTATGCCAGATATGTGAACTATGGTAACTGGCAGGGTTGCCAGTACACACATTCAAGATGATTCCCTTAGCATTACACACAAATTGGCAGTTGGTAGAGTGGTAGCCCTTTTTGTTTATGTAAAACCTACCCTGTTCCCTGGGCAGTGCCTTCATTTCTACATGTGTGCAATCTATGATACCCAGTACTGCAAGGTACTATGCTACACAGTAGAATTCCTGCATATTTCTGGCCCTCTCCTCAGAACTATGGGGAAAATATATGTGATCAGTGACATGTTGGAGCATAGCATTCAGGAACTGATGGAGGATACTGGATGCTGATGCCTGAGACACCCCCAGTATGTCCCCTGTTGGTCTCCGAAAGGTATCTGTAGCTAATATTCTAAGTGCTACACATACATTTGTCTCCATTGGGCTGGGTTCCCTCAGTTGGTCCTGGCTCTGATTTGAGGACAACAGAGGTGGGAGAGTTCTTGTACAGTGTCCCTATCTGCCCTGTAGTGCTCTCCAAGTTCCACATCACGTAGGGTGTGAAAAGTTAAGCAGGGCTTGAAAACTCTTCTCCTTCTTGAACTAGGCCTATTGGCAGCAGCAGCAGCCTCGTAGGCGTCAGCCTGTAGCACATGCAAATGAATTAAAGCAGCAGCACCTAACATTCTGTCCTTGTAGACTCCTTTACATGGCTGTATTCCAATAGGTTTTGGAATTTGCAGGGAAAACCAGCACGGAGTCTACACAGTTGTTTAATAGCTTATTGAATGGCTCCACCATTTTGGATTGGTTGCTTAACATGCAGTTCACCTAAATAAATCAGGAGTAATAATGTCATAGAGCTAGTTATGTCTCCTTAGTAATTATATAAAGAAAATACATATAACAGAGCTTATACAAAGCATAAACAGCTGGGATCCTATAACTAGCTTACCTGAACTGAGAACTAGTTATGTCTCCTTAGTAATTATGTAGAAGAGATACATATAACTAAACTTATATGAAACAAAAATGGCTAAAATATGAGACTAGCTATATGACATTATTGCTCCTGATCTATTTAGGCTGCTTTTATTACTGTGCCATATAGTGGAAGATTTTTGCTTCAATGTTTTTTATTATATGTTAATTTTTCTATTCCAGTCGTATAAGCTTAGATCTATGTATTTTTTATACATTTTTTAGTGTTGATGTATGTATAATTATGTTGGTGCTTGTGCTTTTTATAATTGTTGTAACCTTTTTTATTGTATAAATTGCTTGTGTCACATGATTAGGAAGACTATATAAGACCAGGATATGAGGTATAGGTGTTTTTTGGTCTGATGAAGCTGTATGTGAAAGCACTTACCAGTGTACACCAATAAAGGATTGATTTTTTGAAGAAGATTGGCTGATAGTATTCTACGTGGTTGCCTCTGTCGTATGTTTGCTGCTGTTCTTGTGTTATACTATGTGTGTGTGTGTGTGTGTGTGTGTGTGTGTGTGTGTGTGTGTGTGTGTGTGTGTGTATATATATATATATATATATATATATATATATATATATATATATATATATAGATAAATATATATATATATATGTGTGTGTGTGTGTGTGTGAAAACAAGAAAGTTAAAAAAATGCTATTTACATGATGTTCAGTGTGCAGTTTTCAGTTAACTACCATCTAAAAAAAAAAAACATTTCTGTGATAAATGATTACCCAGTGCATATTTTGCAGAGCTCAAGGTACAGGCAGTGCTTGTTACGATCCAGTGCAGTGATCACTTTTGTCATGGTTCTAACAAAATAGCTGTCAAAAATAAATGGAGCCTGACTTGAAAGACCTCACAAGACTGCATATATCCAGTAGATTTCTCTTTCAGATTTCTCATAAGCAAGGGTAACTTGAAATATTTTCTCTGTGCAGTTACTCCATGGCGAGGATAAATCCAAATGTCTTCTTCTCTAAAGGGCACCAGCTCTCTTCATTGTATGAATGCTTAGTGGATTACCTTACTTCTTCCTTTTACCATATCTAACTCCTTCTTGAATCTTTCCAGGATTATCTTCAGAACCAAAAGTGAATCTGCTCAGAGGTATGGCACTGGGCATTTGATAGGTCAGATAATAGTTGTCGCTTATTAACTTTTACCTTCCTGCCTGTTTCTAAGGTAGCTTTTTTAATGGGAACAGCCTTCACTATGCTACAAGATCACCAAGGATTTATGCCTGGGATAGTCCATCTGCATTTACATGGCTTTGGTCTATAATCTTAAAATTAAAAGGATATGGGGTTTGCTCCCACCATAATAACTTTGGGCTAGTATCTTTTTATTAGTTCAGCCACTTAGGTCAAGTTAGATCAATTAGAAACCTGAAATCCATGCACATCAAGTACTATTTTAAGGTGGTGAGGGTCCACTTAAAAGGTAAGTATTCTCTTTCTGTAGCCAAGTAGTATTTCTCAGTATTAACATAGAAGATGGAGTGTTCCTCCCCCATTCCTCCCAATCTGCATCCTGTGAGAGGTGTTCCTCTCCCATTCCTCCCCTCCAACCTGTGATAAAACTTCAGAGATATCTTTCTGTACCAAGAATTGTTTCTAGAAGGCACCAGCTACGTGTATGGGCTCTAAACCCAGCACATTCTTTACCTACCTAAAAGCATGTTTCATTTAACCTTCCATGAATCTTTACCTTTAACTAGGTCAGTCAGGGGACAAGCTGTGGAGAAAATTGCCACAAATGCCTGGTAATACGCAGTCAAGGACAAATAAAACCTTAGCATGTACTTTTGGTTCACATGGGCCATTTTTGCATTACTACAGCTTTTGAAAATGCTTCAACCTGTTTCACTGTCCTTTTACCATGTTTGCTCTTTTCTCTCACATGAGCACCCTCTGGATTACCTTCCTTCTTTTTG
>NC_056746.1:1274552940-1274567940 GCF_019279795.1 Protopterus annectens | reverse complement strand
TATATTAATTACTCAAAAAACCAAGCACAAATCGTACCAAGCCCAAAAAATGAATGAACAAATCCCAGTGAGGAAGGCAAGACACAATGCTGTAGAAACGGCAATATAATCCAAAGGAAATTGCAGCTCAAAAAGATCTTACATAAAATACTTTTATTGTACAAAAAGTAAGCGCTTTCGCGATGTTATCCACACCGCTTCATCAGACAACACTAAGCACAACTCTTAAGCATATATATTGGGTTGGGAGGGTGGCCTAATGGTTAAGGTGTTTGCCTTACAAACACAAGGTACAGGGTTTGAATCTCACAGGGGATAATTGGCTAGGCTTAAAATGGCTCGCAAGGGCAGTTAGCCTAATATGAACCTATGAACCTATAAGAGAGTTCAAGGCAAGTAAAACAATTATCCAATTAACTACACAGGAAGTAAAGATTTTAAAGGCATAATGCTTTAAAATGCAAGTCACTAGTATTTCATTGATAATACTTACATACAATATATATTCATGCATACAAGAAACATAAAATCATTATAAAAAATCAGTTTAAAAATGTATAAAGAGCTCAAATATGACCTAAAGTTATAGACTACACTATACAAATGTTAATTGTGTAATCCCAAATTATCAAATAAAACTAAATGTATTGCAAGTCCCTACAGCAACTGAAGAATGGTGTGACTGGTAAGCCAACATGCTCTAGTTGTAAAATATGACAACTTGTTCCAGACACGCCGTCTGAATGTGAACCTATAAAACAGATGTAAACCTAACTAAAAACCTAACAAAATCTGGCAAAAAATCTAACAAAATCTGGAAAAATAAATAAATATAAGTGTATAGGAAAACGGAACAACTAATGAAATGATGATGACAGTTACTGAAACAAAATATAATATCAAGTTATGTAGGCTTGTGTCTGCACTTCCTAGAAGCAAGATGTGGCTTGATCGATACATGCTCATTCATACCCCTCCCCCTATGGGATGCTAATCTAAATATCCAGTTCATTTCTGCCTCTTCTGTACGGTTAACTATGTTTCCCAAACGGATATTCTCATGTTCAACATGTAGAACTTGAAACTGAAAAGTGTGTTCAGGTCCTTCATGAAGCATATGCTTGGCCAGCGCACTATATTCCTGTCCACGTGTATAGCAGTAAAAATGGTCCCTTATCCTTTCACGCAATGTTCTATTGGTTTTACCCACATAGAAATAAAAGCAAACTATGCAATGAGCAACATAAACTACATTCTTAGTGCAGCAATTGCTATTGCATCTGATATCTCACAGGCGTCCAGTATCAGGATGCCTGAAGTAGTGTGACTCATCTATATGGATACACTAAACACATTTCCCACATTTCTGAGTAGCTGTAAAGCTATCCCTCTTGAACTGTCTATCACTATTACTAACATTAGCATGACATAAGATTTGCTTTAAATTTACTAACATTAGCATGACATAAGATTTGCTTTAAATTCTTCATATTTCTGTAGACAAAGGTAGGTTGGTCCCCAACCAAATCCTTAACTTTATCATCAACTACTAGAATGTTCCAATTATCTGAAAAAGCTTTCTGCACTACATGCCTATTGTGGCTGAATGGTATTATAATAGGGATAACTTCCTTGTTGCTCCCTCGATTACCCCTCACTCTACTGGATTCAATCTCTTCTCTGGAAAAATATGGTTTAGCCCGGGTGGTCCTTAAACCATCAATACTATGATATGCCCTCAAGATTTCCTCAATTCTGTATCCCCGCTGTTGGAAACCTTTCTCTAATGCATGCAGTTCCTGTTGAAAATGTGAATCGAGACATGATAGTCTCGAAGACCTCATGGCTTGTCCTTTAATGATGTTGGGGAATATCTTGGGGTTATGCATACTATGGCGATGCAAATAAGCAGGCCTGTAACAGGGTTTCCGATATACCTTGGTGGAGAATGTAAGACCAGACTTAAAGATGGTGGTATCTAAAAAATGTATTTGGTCTGCAGAATATTCCATGGTAAATTTCAAAAAAGAACCCAAGTTGTTCAGTTTGTCAAAAAACTCACATAGAGAACTATCACTACCTTTCCAAAGAAGGAATAAATCATCTACAAACCTTCTGTAGAAGAATATATGTGAGTTAGGTGTAATATAGGTCTGTTCAAATGCAACCATCACAAGATTAGCGTAGCTATTGGCACAACTAGTGCCCATCGCTACCCCTTTCGTTTGCCTATAACATACATCATTAAATATGAATACATTATTTTCCAGGACAATCTCCATGAGAAGACACAAAAGATCTACTTTCTTCTCATCTGCCTCCTTTTCTCCAAGCATGAGCTGTTTGATGTACCCAACTCCTGCATCATTGGGAATACATGTAAAAAGGGATACAACATCCAGAGTCACAAGTAACATGTTATCTATATCATTAAGTGTCTCAATGAATGCAAACAAATCACGTAGAAAATGTTCAGTATCTCTGACAACATATGTGTGAGATTTTAATACTTGCTTTAACTCTATATCTAGATAGATGGAAATTGGCTCGGTCAACCATCCAGAGCCTGATACTATAGGTCTGAAGTCAGGTTGATGTAAATTCTTATGTACTTTGGGTAATCCAGTGATCGTAGGTATGAGGGGAAATTCTACCAAGAAATATTTATACAAATCATCCAAAATAAGATGCATGCATTTACATTCATACAGTGTAGAATGGATGTTCTGTTGAAGAGAAAAAACCTGTTCCTTATCAATCATCTCATATGAAGAGTTGTCAAGCATTTGCTCCATTTTAGTAAGATAATATGCAGAATCTAGCACAACCACAGGCCCTCCCTTATCTGCAGGCCTTAGGTTTTGAAATTCGTGCTTCTGAGCTTTCGCTCTTTTCAGGATTCCACTTTATGAGCTCAAAATACTGAATTTCAACATTTCAGTATTTCGAGCTTCTAAAGTGAATCCATAAAAATATATATATATATATATATATATATATATATATATATATATATATATACACACACACACACACACACACACATATATTATACACACACACAGATATATATATATATATGTATGTATACACAATATGTACATATTCAGAAGCATTTGGAAGCAGTGGGCAAGTGGCAATAGTAAAGAGTCTGTGATGCTAGCATCACAAAACTAAAATGATTTTGAGTTACCTGCCGAAGCTCTTAAGGAATGTATTTGCATTTCTTTCTCAGAACAGCGAAACTTTGAAGTTCTGGGCTGTCACCATGGAGTCATCTCCCTATTCTGAGGTATACTGACATCAGCGTTAGCATATTTAGCGTGTGTGTGTGTGTGTGTGTGTGTGTGTGTGTGTGTGTGTGTGTGTGTGTGTGTGTGTGTGTGTGTGTGTGTGTCTGCAAGTGTGCATGTGTACTTTAGCATGTGCACGTGTTTGTGTGTGTGTTCCTGCGTGTGTGCATTTGTCTGTGCACGTGTGTGTGTGTGTGTGTGTGTGTGTGTGTCTGTGTGTGTGTGTGTGTGTGTCTCTGTGTGTGTGTGTGTGTGTGTGTGTGTGTGTGTGTGTGTATATATATATATATATATATATATATATATATATATATATATATATATATATATATATATATACGCAGAGCAGATTATTGTGGCATTATCAGCAAATTGAACTAAAACAGATCCTGAAACAGCTGAGTGGATATCATTAATAAAGAAATCAAAAGGAAAGGGGCCAAAGACAGACCCTTGTGGTACTCCAGTGGATACTGGGTGGGGGAGAAGAGTTCTGCTAATTGACTGTCTGTGATCGGTTATCGAGTCAGTTATTGAACCAGGTGCAGCTAGACCAAGTGAAGAGAGTCTCTGTAGGAGTAGGGAATGTGAGACCATAGCAAAGACTCCATATAGGTTAGGGTAGAGTGCTGAGACAATGTTATTATCCCTTCTTTTCTGCTGTATTGCATTAAAAAAAGGATAGAAGAACTGAAGTGGTACTGTAGCCTAGACAAAAAACATACTGGGTAGGAGAAAGAAGCTTGGTTTTGGTAAAGTAATGAAGGACTTGTGATTGAATGCACTTTTTTAGCATTTTTGATATGGTGGGGGAGTATGGCAATGGGTCTACAGTTTGTTAGGTCCATTGAAGCACTACATGTACGTAAAATGATAAAATATGAGTGTTTCCAAATGGAGGGAACATATGATTATGTTAGTGGCCTATTCATGAGGATGAAAATGGAATAGGCTTTAGCGCCTATGGCTATTTTAAGATAGTCAGTGGTAACATTGTGTTTTAGGTAAAGTTGTTGGTTTAATTTTTTAAAAGTCATTTTTTTTTAAATATGGGCCAGTTTAAAGAAGAATTTGAGTGATGAAGAGGGTTGTTGAGAATGAAGATCATAGCTCTCAACTTTCCATCTCCAAAATTAGGAACAACAGGCCTCATAATGTGGAACAAATGGGCAAAATTGGGAACACATACTAACTGTTTACTAACAACTTCAACCAGATAGGTCACAGGATGGTTAAAATATGCTGCTTTTACTTATAAAAAGGATATTTTAATAAATTAAAATGATTCACTTGTATTTACCTTGACTATCAGTTAAAGACTTCTAACACTGAATGTGTGACAGACCCTTTCAATGTGGAACTTGGAGGAACATGAACTTTTTAAGATGCCAAATGAAGCACATTCCTCATAACGAGGTACACTTGAGAGGTATGATGAAGCTGTTTTTTCAAGGGTTAGGCATAGGAGTGATTAAGGATTGAATTGAATTTATTGAAATCCTTAACAATACTAATGTTGGTGTCATCTGATTTAGGATTTGGCTATGTTGGATTATCTAGTTTCAGAAGCTTATTTACTGAAGACCAGAATAATTTGGGGATGACAGGATAATTTTTTTTAAGTTTGTGAAAGTTTTTATTTGTCATGTCTTATTTGAGATTTGGCTTGTTTTTAGAGTTGCTATATGTATAATGGGCTTGTGGTGTTTTGTTTGTTAGCCAACATTTCCAGGCTTTATCTCTCTTCATGAAAAGTTGTTTGGTTGTAATCTGTAAGCCAGGTTACTGAACCTGCTCTTACCCTTTTCTTGTAATGTCTAGGGCTTAGAATTAAGGATGCTGCCAAAGATTTTGCTAAAAGTATTGACAGCATCATCTAAAGATATGGATCAGGGAAAGGCCCACTACCATTGTTGAAGGCTGGATAGAAAGGATTCTTGATCAAAGTTTTCAGAGATTCCAGGTTAATTTAAATACTTAGTTCTTGGCAGTATTGTATTGTTGACAAACACTGAAGATTGATCAGATCCTGTGAATTATAAAGCCTTTGGGCCAGATTCAGGAAGCCTCTGTGCAAGAGTTATAACTCTTACACGGAGGCTGCAGTTAAACGGTGTGATGTCAGCATGTCATGCATATGCATGAGGTGCATGAGGCATGCTGAATCACACCGTAACTCTTACACGGTCCGTAAGACAGTAGGGGCGTGTCCGTAGGCTAAGCCCTGCAAGCGGACACGCCCCCGGAAGTCTAGAATGGCTGAAAATAAACAGCCATGAGAGAGGCCATGGAAATGTGAATAAACACACTACACAACTCATGCCCCCACAGACCAGCAATGTAAAAAGTGAACAGATGTTATAAAATGAAAATAAAACTGTTTTATTTTTTAAACCCGTAAATGTTTGCTACTGTGTGCGCCATGGTGTGCTACTAGCGCAACTGCAGTTAGCAATCAGTGGAAAAGGATATAAGAACTAAATATGCAAAGTAAGCCAAGAAGTAATAGCATAGCGGTAGAGTTGTCGGCTTAAGAGCAGGCAAGGTTCGAGCCCACACAACAACCTTTTTTTTTGTAAATAAGCACTAAAAAGGCCCCTGACAGTATTGTACAAATGTAAAAGTATTTCCTTTTGTAAAATGGAATGAAATGGAGCATATATTTCAAGTAATACAATAATAAAATTATTTAGAAATGTAGTGATAGCTAAGCTGCTGTGAGACAGAGTGCCCGTAGCTGAGTAGTGTTTCAAAGGCTGCAAATTGCTATAAATGTTTGGTGTGCTACTAGCGCAACTGCAGTTAGCAATCAGTGGAAAAGGATACAAGAACTAAATATGCAAAGTAAGCCAAGAAGTAATAGCATAGCGGTAGAGTTGTCGGCTTAAGAGCAGGCAGGCAAGGTTCGAGCCCACACAACAACCTTTTTTGTAAATAAGCACTAAAAGGCCCCTGACAGTATTGTACAAATGTAAAAGTATTTCCTTTTGTAAAATGGAATGAAATGGAGCATATATTTCAAGTAATACAATAATAAAATTATTTAGAAATGTAGTGATAGCTAAGCTGCTGTGAGACAGAGTGCCCGTAGCTGAGTAGTGTTTCAAAGGCTGCAAATTGCTTGCCCGTAGCTAAGCACCAGTTTAACAGGCTCAAACTGTGTGCAACTAGCTGTGCTAAGCTGAACATGTGTGTTACTAGCCAATTAAGGTTTAACCCAGCGCACACCGTTTGCGCGGAGGTGCGTGCCACGCCCACAAGCTAACCGCCGATGCGCATGTGTTAGCTCCGCGCAAACGAGCGCAGACCTGGTTATAAGTGCTTAAAAGTGCTTTTGGCATGTTTGATTGACAGGTCCTCAACTCATTTCTAGACAGTCATGAAAATTAAAAATCAGTGGTCAGATTCGAACCCAGGATACCATGCACTAGAGTCAAAGTACTAAACCACTAAGCCATGACAGCAGTACTTAGAAATGCAGAAATAGCATATATATAGGATATAATCCAGAATGGAGCATGATAAAGCAGTTTCTGTGAAGTAGATACAATTCCAAAATGGCCAATCATAGAAATGTGCGGGAAAATCGGCATATATAAGCCCCATAGGAGGGAATACACAGCAGAAAAGATTGTAGAATAGACCTGCAGGCAGAATGAGTGGAGTAGGGGAGGGACGTTGCTTTCGAGCACAGCGGTGGGGCATTGAGGAGTCCAGATACATGGTCTGGCTCCTAGTTCACCATCATGAGGCCCAACTCATGCAGGGCCAGGTCTCATGGGGAGCATACAGGGCGGAGGCATGGGACCAGTTGGCTCATGATCTCACTAGTGCTACTGGGATTCCACGTACTGGTGAGCAGGTCCGTCACCACCATGCGGACCTGAAGCGACATAAAGAAGACCAGTTGACCCAATGGATCCAGGAGGCCCGGGATATGCCCAACGCCCCATTACTGAGTAAGTTACATTTTACTTATGTATGTAAGGAATTCAACTAGCTGATACCATGGAGATGTGTATTCCAATATTACTTGTTTTGTATTACAGCTGCAGGTGTCCACTCTATGAATTGAAGGGCGCATGACCGCAGGCTGGTGCGGCTGCGCCACCATGCAGGTTAGTAACCCCACCTAGTACTTGTAAATAAATATTATAGTGTAGCACGTAGCAGAACACTGCAGTGTATTGATTAAAAGTAATAGAATGTGCAAGCAACAAGTGAAAGTCTGCAGGTATGGCTGCAACAAGTTCATCAGTATGCAAGTGAAACTGGAAATATAATTGATAGAAATAAATAGTTCTGTAATACAGATGTCCCACCATTAATTAAATGTAGTATAACCTGCAGTAGTCTCAAGAGTACAGCCTCAGAAGCTGAGTTAATCACATGTGAGATATATCCCCTGTTGAAATGCTGAATCATGACAGAAGTGAGGCTGCTGGAAAGTGTTTGAATCACCACAGGTCTAATATGTGAAAAAAGTCTAGAAGTACCAACCTGAGCTGTGAAATAGCAGGATGTGTGAGTGTGACTGAAAGGATTATGTATCAATAAATAAAGTAGAAATAACCCCTGAATATATAAGCCTCAGTGTGGTTCTACAGAACTACATGCATGTGGGAATTAAAAAGTAACATCCCAAACTGACTGCAGTGTGTTTGAATCTTGAATGTTTAAGCCAAAATCTGTATATGGTGATGACAGTCAACAATTTTCAGATAGAATGAATGATTGCCTGACATACTAACATCCATAGTTGCCCCCTGCCCTGTCATCAAAGTATAGCAGGAGGATGTATCTGATCAAAGTCAAAATAACTAGGATAGTGATGTATCTGTAACAGGTCTAGCATGACAGTCAATAAAGAATCATTTTGAAACTATCACCCACAAGTTAATTGTGTTTCTATTACAAATGT
Organism: Protopterus annectens; assembly: GCF_019279795.1. NCBI lineage: Eukaryota > Metazoa > Chordata > Ceratodontiformes > Protopteridae > Protopterus > Protopterus annectens. Next base: position 1,274,559,726 of record NC_056746.1, on the reverse strand, counting down.
ATATTAATGTATAATGTATGAATGTGTCATCATTTTCTTTCCCCACCCCACACTATAATTGCAAATTAAAAAACTCACTAAATATTGGTATGTGAACATTTCATTAACCATGGACATTTGTCCTGTTGTTTCAAAAATATATGCATGTCCGTTGTTGCATGTGCCCTGTTCATACCTGCAAACCTGATGGCCTGTTGCCATTAATCAACCCTGCATGTTGTTTGATTGTGTATATCTGTTCAAATAATGCATGTGATGTTGATATGCCTGTTGTTCAATGGTGTTAATATCTGGGTGTTTGTTTAATGGGAATACCAATGCATGCTGTTACAACTAATTTCAATGGAATAATATGCTACTAACCCAAACTAACATAACATACTCACAAACCCAGAACGCTTGGGAAGGCAGGTCCCAGCGGACCCACCTCTCCCACCTCAGCTGGCGATTGCACCTGGCACTAGTGCCCAGGCTGGACCCCCCTCAGGTGGCCCTGTGCCACCTTCGGGTGGAAGCACTGCAGGGGATGGGGCCTGTCCCCCCTCTGCAAGCGTGGCCGGAGGAGCCCGAACACTCACCCTCCAAGGTGTCTGGTCTGTGGTGCGAAGGGAGATCCAACACTGTTCTTGGGCCCCTACGCCAGCTTGAGGCCCGGGTGGCACAGCTAACGGGCATGCCCGTTGTCCCACCTGCACAGCCCTCAGCACAGCCCCGTCCTGGGCAGTGAAGGAACAGTGGCAACTGCCTATGGGTAGGGATATCAGTTCCACTGTTGCCATCTGTGGGCTCATGTGCCCTGGATATCCCAACCTCCGTCCCCATCAATTGTGTAACCCCCCCACATGTGTCATACACCGCCCCTGTATGCATCTTGTCTGTCTTGTCTGTTAACCTACCCAACCTACCTCCCCAGCTATACCGACTACCTCACCTGACATACCACTCTCACCTGATAAAAAAAAAGGGCACTCTGTACCCACAAAAAAATTATGCCCCATATATAGCTGTCCATGTTGCACACATGTCCGCTGGACATTGAAACTGTTAATTACAATTGGCTGTACAACAGGTATTAATGTTGTCCTGACACCTCTCTCAGGGGTGGAAGGTTCCAAATGTCACACCAAATTGCATACAAATGCACAGCTGTTGCTGAGAAAGACCTGGGCAGCTATGGGCCTCACCTACATCCTTCCTGCAAATACCAAGCTTGTTTCCCTACTGTTTTACCCTCTTTGTGACCCCTTTTTCACCACTTTCCTGTCACCCCTTTTTCTTTTCTTTCAAAGAAAATAGCGCGGGTGTGCGCTTGTGTGCGCGGAGCTAAACACCAGTGCACATGCGTGAGCTCTGCGCAAACGAGCGCAGACCTGGTTTTAAGTGCTTAAAAGTGCCTTAGGCACTTTTGATTGACAGGTCCTGTACTCAGTTTGAAAGAAAAATAAATTCCCACTGTCAGTCTCGAACGCAGGACCTCGGTAGCACTAGTCTGTTTGACCTACCACTAAGCCATGACTCTCATACAAGAATATAGTGCTAAAATAAATATAACATGTAATAGCAGGAATCAATATAAAGGCAATATAGGATGTGTACTACCCAAAGCATGTCAGGTAGAATTTTAATGCCTGAATTACTGGATTCCCATACTAGTTTAGTGTTAACAGAAACAGCTCTGCTAATTGGTAGCTTGTGCATAATAATGTAAGGTAATGTACATATATGAAAGTATGTATATGTACACATACATATATATATATATATATATATATATATATATATATATATATATATATATATATATATATTAATACATATGAAATATAGTGGTAGGTGTCAGTATTCATACACACTCACTACAGGAAACAGTGAAGATAAATGCAGCAACCAGAATCTGCAACACAGCCTGACTCCTGTGAGACCTACTAACCCTTTTAACTGCTTAAAGGTGCCTCCAGCACTCTGATTGATAGGCCCTGTACTCAATTTGAAAGCAAAATAAAAGCATACTATTAGGCCCTACCACAAGACCAGTGTAACACTAGTCTGTATGAGCTACCAGTAAGCCATGACTCTCATACAGGAATATAGTGCTAAAATAAGTAGAACATGTAATAGTAGGAATGAAGATAAAGGCAATATAGGATGTGTACTACCCAAAGCATGTCAGGTAGACTTATACTGTCCCAATTACTGGATTCCCATACTAGTTTAGTGTTAACAGAAACAGCCCTGCTAATTGCTAGCTTGTACCCAATAATGTCAGCTAATGTACATGTATGAAAGTATGTATATGTGCACACACACACACACACACACACACACACATATATATATATATATATATATATATATATATATATATATATATATATATTTATATTAATACATATGAAATATAGTTGTAGGTGTCAGTATGCATACACACTCACTACAGGGAACAGGTGAGAGAAATGCAGCAACCTGAATTTACAACACAGCATGAAGCATGAGAGACTTACTAACTGTCACACTCACAGAACACTGTCGACAGCATACCAGCATGGTCCACGCCCTTACAATCTGAAAGGGCAATGCCTATCTCACATACCCTTTTATAGCACTGTCCTGAAATCACAGTGAGACATGCAATCAGTACACAACTGGCTGCATGCAATTAGCAAATGCTGCCTTACAATTGGTGCAGAGGCCATCACATGGACCTATGCAGATACCTACAAAAGCATCCAGTACTAACACTCCACACATGCAATACATTCATTGCACAAAACTGATGGAGAAAGAGAGAGAGAGAGAGAGACAGAGAGAGAAAAAAAAGCCAGCAACAAAACCAGCAGCAGCAGCAGCAGCAAACAGCAAGTAGCACCACTGACACAGCAACAGCTGACACAAACACAGGTAATGCAAAGTAGCAGGTTAATACTGTGTTTACTGTGAAACCTCCAAATGTATCATAGTTCACTGTCTATAGGTATGTCCATGAGATAGGTTGTGTGTACATAGTCCTGATATATATACATATGTAATATTGCTGTACATGTCGTCCATACTTAAAACTTCCATAGCTTAGAACACAAGGCCAGTTATGCATATGATGCAGTAGTTCACAGGGTCAGTAGAGGTTCCTCCTCATTGGTGTGGGACCACTGTGTATGTATGGCACTGTTCAGGTACATATCCTGTAGTATGGCCAGGGTTTACTATCAGTCTGTAATGTGGTGCTATGTCATCTAGGGGTGAACGTATCACACATCCAGGGATACCATTTTGTAACAGTGATGCTGTGTGTTCTGCAATGTTGAGGGTGGCCCTCACCTGGACATGTGAGATGATAGGGAGGTTACATTCATCTGTGATAACTAATTCCACTTGTGTAGGAGAATGGGGGGGGATACCTGCACCTAAGCTGTCTGCAACAATGTTGCCAATATCTGTGCATTTGGTGAATGTGAAGCATCTTACCACTGCTGACCACAGATGCCTTGCTGTCATGTGAATCTGCCCTGTGCTGCAGTAGCCTCCTGCTATTGTTATACAATGTGCCTGTATCTGTAGTCCACTGGACAGGATAAATAAGTGGTGTGCATACGGTCTGGGTTAGATATGTGTGTGCATATTACATGCACTATGTGGGATGTCTGTGGTAAGCTTTTGCAAAAGGGCCAGCAGTGTGTGTTGTGGCTTCCACTGGCCCAGTGGGCTGCATGGATAGCATCACAGTCCTAACTAGTGAATAACTGTGTAATTACATACATACATAGCAAGGTAGTGTACTGTGCCTGTGGTGTTGTTGGGATATGTATAGCCAGGCTGAGTAATGTGTGTCCACATCACAGTGTTGGGTGGCAACACACATACAGTATGTTGGGATGAACACCCAGAGTGTTCCAGAAGTGTTACCTGTGTAGAAATATCTGGCCATTACCTGCACATCCCCCACAACACACACACATGCAACATATGGCAGAAGCAGTATAGCAGTACACATAGGTTCATAGGTTCATACTAGGCTATTTGCCCTAGGGCATTGATAAGCCTAGCCAGAATATGTTTGTCTTTTGCCACCCAATTAAAATTTATTTTGCTATGCCCTTTTCCGAGGTTAGTATACTGTGCCTCTGTCTAACAGTGACATAGAAGTGATACCCGGGGTACAACTATGATCTCCCATCCACTCATCCAGATTCCTATGGAATAGGGTCAATGAGGGACTCTACCTAACCTGTACTGTGAGTTCATTACAGAGTGAAGGGAGCCTCTGGGTTATGAATCTGTCCCTCCAGCATGTCCCATTTATTTCAGTGCTAAGGTTCAGGTCTCTTGAGCGTGTGGTCAGATGGGATTCTGATTTCTTGAGGTGCAGCATGTCCATTACTTCTGGGTTGGACATGGCTGTATACGTCAGGCACAGATTGCCTCTGAACAGGCAGTATGCCACTGAGTCCAGCTGGACTTTCTTTAACCGGGCAGTATATGGCATCTGTTTGAGCCCTTTGATCCTCTTGATGAGGTACTGTTGGGGTTTTCCCAGTTGCTGTAGGTGTCTGGTTATGCAGACAGTTGCCCATGGGTTCTCGTGGGGGCATCCGTGGCCGTACTGCCTCTGGCCGACGTGCCCAAGGAGGTATGTCAACCTCCACTATGTTTTGGACTGTTATGCAGGCACAGGTGCGTATGGAAAGGTACACCAGACAGGGTCTGAGGGAGCTGACAGCATGTTGCACAGCCATGACAGATGGCATGCGTGACGTTGCGAATGCTATTCGTAATTTCACAGATGTCATTGACAGACGTTGCGGGGACATACAACAGCTGCTCCACAATCAGATGTCCATGGACCAGGGCGATGGTGTGCATTTGCGATGGTGTGTGTTTGCGGCGTCGACGTGGCCGTATGCTGGCAACAGCAGCAGCTGGCAGTCGCTGCCGATGACAACAGGCCCACTCACACACCTCAAGTGCCAGCAGCAGCCCCAGCAATGCTGGGTTAGTGCTGTAATCAGGACGCCCCAGGAGACCACATGCACGTGGCTCTGGACAGTCCCAACAGGGAACTGTGTCCAGTCAACACACACCCACTTCCGATGACAGTACCCAGTCTGAGTTAGTACCGGATACGGTCCATAGCACCCCTGCCAGGCACAGGTACCGTGTCCGTGCCCACAGACACTGATCTGGATGACCTGACAGGTGCAGTCTGTGGCTGGCCACAAAACCCTGTACATGGCAGCCATTATGTGGGACTGTGTGCATGCTTACACACATGCAGAAATATAACACCTAGGGAAAACACATACACACACACACTGCACCAACACTGGTCCACCCTGTACTGCTGCCCCTCACAAACACACATACACACACATGTCAATTGGCGGTAGCAGTGGCTGGCTTGGGCATACCTAACCCACACCCTGTGCATATGATGACACTGTGCCACCTTTTGCATACTACAACATCAGTGCAGGAAAGGGTAAACACATTGCTGATGCACAGGGTGACTACATAGATGTGTATAAGTAGTAACATGTTGGTAACTGTTCACTGTTCCACTATGATTGTGTGTATATCCCAGCATTCCTGCTGCAGTAACTGCATGAATGTCCTGAATTGTTATATGCACCCTTACTACTTACCAAAGTGTACCAGCTGCACACCATCACATGCTACCATTGACTATGGGAATGTGCATCATGTGCTGTATTGTAGATTCAGCTACATGTATCTGTTCTGTCACACATGCATTTACACACACCCTGCTACCCCCACACATGCACACGCTCACCTGCCATTTCCATTATTTATTACCCTACATGAGTAGCTGTCGACACATGACAGGTACACATTTGAAAAGTGCACTATTCGGAATACTACCAATTTCCTCATCTCTACCTGTACTCACAGGGTGCAGGCAACCTCATTAGTTTAAAAGTGTAATGTGCAGCACCCTGATTGCCACATCCAACATGTTTTCCATATGGAAATGCACACACAGAAACATCCCACATCCACACACTTGCCACATTCAGGTTTCAAAACACTATCTAGGTATATTCTGGTACATGTGCGTGTTACAGTAGCATGTAGCCCTATACTGAGCACTGGCAGTTGTCTGTTGTCATGTTGTTTGTATAGGGTGCTGTCAACATCACTGTTTGTTAAGGGAAATGTGCACCCTGCAGTGCATAGCCCCATTTAGCAAAAGCCACATCCCACCCCCAGCATTGTGCGCACACACTAACCCCACTCACACTAAAACACATACTTTCTATTTGCAAGATTCAAATCCCTACCTAACTGTGTTATGACACTAGAGGCAGACACATTAGCAGAGTGTGTTATTTCCATTAGTGGGAGAAATCCTTTCTAATGCTGTACTTAGAGGGTGCTGACATCATCTGTGTTTAGGAAGAGGGATGTGCACCCTGTAGTGTGTTCTCCCAGTTGGCAAAAGGCACTTTTCCCTCACAGCATTATGCACACACACAAACGCCACTCATATATTCCCGTTGCAGGATTCAAACCCCTACCTAACTATGTTATGACATTGGAGAAAGATGCATTAGCAGAGTGCGCTATACAAATTACTGGAGAACTTTAATTCATCAGTGTTTCAAAAGGGGAATCTGCATCCTGTAGTGTACTGTCACAGTTGCTAATAGGGGCATTTCCCACACACACATCAATGTGTTTGAGGTTTGCATATGTGGGGGATCCAGTACTCCAGTGTGATTAGTATATGGTTCGATTGCAACAATGAGGGATATACTTCAAGTGGTGAGCATT
>NC_056746.1:1274513522-1274552440 GCF_019279795.1 Protopterus annectens | reverse complement strand
CCGTTAAGCCTATACATATATATATATATATATATATATATATATATATATATATATATATATATATATTACAAATAAATGTGTGGACTTAAACTGAATCACAAACTATTGTTGCATGCACCTTGACTACTCAAATGATCGAAAACAACAATCAACAGAATACACATCATGAAAGGAAAAAAAAACAGACTCTTTGTTTAATTGGTAGCAATATAATTAAAAATGTAAATAACAATAACAATTAAAAATAAAAAAAAAACAGCCAAGTTATTTGCAGATGCACTTTGTCTGTATACTGGTAATGTTAGGAAAAAGATATTTACTGACCTAATATTTAAGATTAAGTTAGGGGAAGGGATAGCACCCTCATTTCTTCACAGGGTATGTCGTCCAAGTGACCATGGCCATCTCCTCAAGCATGAGCAGTGTCCTCTCTGATCTAATTCAGGGAGATTGTACCACCCTCTCTGTTTCAAAGCTCACCTCTCAGCTGTACACATTTTCAGAGAATGTCCAGATTTTTGCCTCATATTTCTGGTCTGTTTCTCATAAAATTGTAGTTCTCTGAAAAATCATTGGCAAATCATTGAGGAATGAAGTCAAAAAATAATGACAGACATTTGAATTTCAAGCTTCATACTTTTCACTAAATGTATGTTAATGTAAAACATGTTATTGTATCAACTTTCTAAGTCTGTAAGAGCAATATTTAAAAAATGGCCCTATTTTTAGCCTTTGCCCCCCCCCCATTATTCATGGCTTTGTCCAGATTTCTTGATTTAAGAGGTTGAGAGGTATGTTTCAAAGTATACGCAATCCGTATGTTCCAGCACTGAAAAAGCAAATGATTGACTCCTCTTCCTACCTGCATGGCTCCTTCTGTACCAGGGATAGTAATCAAATCCCAGTCCCTTGAGTTGAAGTCAAGGCTCCAGCCATTTGTGTCATGGAGCCAAGCATTGAAAGTGTTTAGTTAAATGGAGTAAGTGGAATGGAGTGCATTTTGCTGATAACCGTGACCTTTTTTTGGGAAACCATACATGTGTGATGCATGAGGTTCATTCATCCTTCCCTTATAAGTGCCAGAATGTTGGTATCAAGCAATGAACAGCTAAAAGACCAAATCAAAAGGAGATACCTCATGAGATGTAAACATACTTAGACCTTCAAAGGAACATTACCAAAGCTGTGCCTCCTGTTTAGTTAGTTAGTTAGTTAGTTAGTCATTTAGTTAGTCATTTAGTTAGTTAGTTAGTTAGTTAGTTAGTTAGTTAGTTAGTTAGTTAGTTAGTTAGTTAGTTAGTTAGTTAGTTAGTTGTTTGTTTTAGTTTTGTTACAGGGGTAGCACATTCATCACTATAGAGCAGGCATAGCCCAGATGAAGAGATTCACAAAAAAAGACAGGAAAAAAGAAAATAGTACAAATTCCCAAACATTGAGTAATCACAGACTGTAGATAACGCCATAGGCTATTGATACAATATGTACACAACATGTGCAGATTAGAAAATCAAATGTGAATTAATTTTAGTAGTAAATATGAGACGGAAGCAGTGGCTGAGAACAGGGGGTCAAAGGAGAAGTGGTGCAGGTGAGAGGAAGTTAGGTTATGTGTCCACTGGAAAAGAACTTGCAGTTAGATTTTTGATGTAGGTATCTTTTGAGTTGAGCTCTGAAGGAGGGGAAAGAGGAGACTTCTTTAAGGTGAAGGGGGAGGGATTGCTGCAGTTTGGGTACAAGAATGGAGAAGGAATGGTCAGTACTTAAGTGTGGGGTGTCTGTTGCGAGGGAGTTAATTGGAAAAGATTGTGGAGGTTGTAGGGGTGCTTTTATTATGGAGTTTGGTCACAAAAGGTAGAAAGGCACCTGAATGAAGTAGTTTGAAAACAAGAGACCCTAGGAGTAGCTCATCTCTGTAGGAGACTGGTAGTCATTTGGCCTTGGAGAGGGTGATGCAGTGGTGTTCCTGAGGGGAGGAATTGGAAATGGGTCTATAGTAGAACACCGAACATTCAAAATGTCGAATGTTGTAATATTGAACCCTACCAATCGAAAATACTAATCATCGAACATTCAGAACAGCAAATTTTTTTCCTAGGGAAAAAAATTGCTGTTCCAAAACACATACACACAACACAAGCACACCAAACAAACAGCAATCCACACACATACACCTAAACTCTTACACATAACCCTACACTAAACTATACATACACCACTAACTATCCACTTACCTTAACCCAAACCCTAAGGTCCGTCACTTTCGCACATTCACCTCACCTGTGCCCTAACCCTAACTCACCTACCCTGCCCTAACCCTCATGTCCACACAGTCACACACTTACCTGACCCGTGCCCTAACCCTAACTTACCTAACCTGCCCTAACCCTCATGTCCACACAATCGCACACTTACCTGAACCTGACCCATAACTTTCCACCAGAGTGCTGAAAATACCAAAGCAACAGAAACGGACAACCAAATTCTTTCCCTAGGAAAACATTCGGTTTTCTGTTTCTTTGATAATTTCAACGTTCGCTGAAAATGGGTTGATATCAGAACACTCGATATTTTAAATGTTCGGTGTTCTAATATAGACCCTTGGAAATGAATCGCTATATTTTATTTTCAATGGACTGTAGAGTAGATGACTTTTTTCCTAAGAAATGATATGCTGGGTTTGAGTATACTTTATACAAAAGTGAAAAGTCTTTACAAAAAGAAGAAGAAAAGAAGAAAGTATAGAAATCAGGGCTAGTAGAAAATGTTTTTGATATAGGAATACAGATTGAGATGTGGCTGACTCAGGGAAGATGAATAAGAACAAATTTAGCAAATTATACTTCTGTCATTATCAAGCAAAATTCAAGGGATTGTTTTACATTATCATATTAGAAAGATGGGAGCTAAAACAAATAGATACAAATCTAATAATCTCATATTACATCTAAGTTCATGGAGTAAATTTTTAATTCACTGTGAGAAACAGGTGTCTTAATGCCCAAGAAAGAAATGTATTATGGTCACTGACTTTTTATATGGGACATTAACAATATCAAACACTTTGACATGCTTTATTCTGATGAAGCTCTATGTTTACATTTTGGAACAAAAGTGCTAAATAAATACTTAACTGTGACTGCATGAATAGGTGTGGATATTTTTCTTTTTAGTATTTTTCATAATGGTTGAGGTTGTTTTGGTTATTAATGTCAAGCATTATAATTTTGGGTGACTTTAAACTTTAAGGTGTAGAATTGATCAGTTTAGAGTATTCAAGGAAATTCCAGACATCTACATTTTTTTTCAAATGTTATTAAAATAGATGGTTAGAGAGACAGTGTATAAGTTTTCAAACAAGAAGAAACAATGTGCTACTTTCTTACTATTAACTTATGTGTGGATGATGATTGAATCCTCAGACCTCATTTGCTTGAAATTTAACTGTCGAGGATTGGAGTTTCTCCAAAGGAAATTACTGTCAGCATGTTCTGCTGCCAGTGATGTCCTTTTTTGGGGAACACCCCCTTCCCTGAGTTGATAAATATAAAGTTCATAGAGGGGCATGCCCGCATTGGAGGGGTGGGTGGGAAAAGGGAGGGGACATACCTGACTGCAAAAAAGTTTTTTTTTCGGTCACATTTTTCAGGAATTTAGTTCTGGGATTCTGATCCTGGGCAGATTAATCTTTGTCCATTCAAACAGGAAACATTTCTTACCTTTGCTAAGTTAGAGGACCCACAAAACAGTATAAAAATAATGCACTTTTATCAAGATCTGATCACATTCAGATAAAGTTAGTATTCAACTTGGAATAAAAATTTAGGACTGACAAGAAATTAAAATAATAAATTTACAGACTGACAACAAGTGAAAATAAATTTGCAGACTGACTAATGGCTAAGCTTTGTATATCACTTATTTCAGGAGGATTACAATGCATTAAGAAGGATAATGAAGGTGTCAGCACTATATTGGTATATTTCAAGGAGTTTATGGGCAAAGAGAACACACTAAAAATATAATGTATTCCAAATTATAACTGGCCTGCTTTCCATCCCATTGTCACTTCAAAAAAGAATGAAATAGAATGATGAGTTGCTTTTTACACAGCATGCTAGGATTCAAAGCAAAATTCAAGTAGGAGGCAGGATCAGAATATGACATTAAGGAGGATGCAATGGATGATACTCAAGAAAAAAGAAGTAGGCTGGGTAAAATTAATTTTAAGAACAAGGAGTTGAAGGTTGAAATGCACATTACTGGTGATAGAATGTTTTGGAAAAATAAGGACTTCATTACTAGTCATTTATATATCAGAAGAAAAAGTGGACTTAATGAATGCGTGATCTTGACATACATGCCTTGTCCTTTTCATGTAAAATGAGACAATGACTGAATCAAGGATCTGATTAAAATAAAAAAAATCTGTTATGTCCTCTGCTAAAAGCTCCAAGAATATGATTATATAGTGTAGAGTGGGAAAGTGAGATCTAAGCTGTTTTCTGAACATGCAGCAGGTTGATTGAACCCTACATGGCTCACTAAGACCATGTTCATGTCACAGCATGACCCGCACACGATATTGCACAGATTTGTGATCAGTAAGCAGTGCTACATGATGTATAGAGTTGCATACACATGGTAAACGTTGTGGCATGTTAATTACTGCATAAGCAGCTTAATTGTATGCTTATCAACAAATTCAAGATAGCTGAAGTATTCAACAAGCTATAAAGCAATCGTGTAGATTTACTGTAGCCTTCTGCCTTGTATTTCAAAATCTACTGGAATACAGCCACAGAAACTACACTAGAGGAAAGGAATGTTAGGAACTGCTGCTTTTCTGCATGTGTATGTGCAACAGGGTCAAAGCTATGCTGCTTCTGATGATGGGAGACCTTCGTCAAGGAGAAGAAGGGTATTTAGACCCCATTTAACTTTTCATGGTCTGCGTAAGGCAGAAATAGTAGAGTGCTACAGGGTGGATAAAGACACACTCCAGGAACTCTGTGATCTCTCCCACCCTCACCTGAGAGCAAGAGCAAACCAAAGGGAACCAATACCTGTCGAGACCAATGTATGTGTGGCACTCAAAATTTTAGCTACAGGAACCTTGCAATGACACATAGTGGACATGCTGGGGGTGTCACAGGTATCAGCATCCAGGATCCTACACCATTTCCTGAATGCTATGCTACAGCATGAAAGTGACTATACATATTTCCCTTAACCCCAAGGAAAGAGCTAGAACTATACAGGATTTCTACCCCACAGCACTCTTTTCTGCAGTCTTGGGTGCCATAGACTGCACACACTTTGAGATCAAAGTGCCACCAGGTAACAGGGAAGGGTCTACATAAACAGAAAGGATTTCCAATTCATTAACTGCCAGGTCATATGTAATGCTAAGGGAATCAACCTGACTGTGTATGCTGGCAACCCTGGCAATTACCATGGCTTCCATATCTGGCACAACTCACAACTCTACCAGTGGTTTTCCAGGGGTGATGTTCCACATGGTCATTTACTAAGGGATGAAAGGTATGCACTCAAACCTTCACTGATGACACCCATCAGAAATGCACACACATTCATAGAGGAATGCTATAATGAGGCATACACTCAAACAAGAAATATCATAGAGCATATGTTTGGGCAGTTAAAATCATGGTTTCAGTGCCTAGATACATCAGGAGGGTTCTGCAGTATGATCCCAGAACTTTTGCTGAAATTATTACAGTCTGTGCTATCCTACACAATATCATCCTGCAAAAACAGCTGCAACAGGAACACCAAGGGGTAGGAGCAAATGTTCTACCACCACTGGCAAGATCACCACATCCACACGCAGGTGAGAATTCAGAACTTCTATGGGTGTAGGTAGACATAGGCATGAACAATATGCCTTTGCCCTGGACAAGAGGCAATGTATAGTACACATGCTGATCACCTAAGGGGTGCACCTTTCATCCTATGCACATACATACAGTAGAACTGATGCCACAACTGTTGTCTGTAACATACTTATGCAGTCTGCAAAATAACCTGGCCTATGCAACTGAAATACCCAATATAGAAAATGCAGGCCAAAAAGTGTACTTATCCCAACACTCCAAGTGGACAAATAAGCATGATTGAAAACAGTCTCCTCCCCTTCTAGTTCTCTAGCTATATGGTTACCTTTCAGTGTAGATCCAGCCCTTTGAGCACTATGAAGATGCAAATGTGGTGTCAACTCATTAGACTTGCTGAATACCAAACGTTTGACTTCATGTATCTAATGTAAACATAATGTAGCCTCCACACCATTATTAGGTTCTAATGGCTTGCAAATGTGAATGATTACTCTGACTGAAGCAAAACATAGCATTGCACAGGCACCCTTCACTGAAGTGGGTGTGTCAGTGAGCATAAACTTTCAAAGTGTGGAATGAACTACAGAGAGCTTTTAAACCAAATCAATCACCCCACGTGTATATTTCCTTATCACAATAGCGCAGTTTCCTTCCTTTTCTTAAAACTGTTGACTGCCATGTATTTGTATCACATCTTGAAAGAAACATGAGAGAATATGCACTAGAGACTACATGTCTAATAGTATAGCACAGAAAGGGGAATGATTCCAGAATACAAAGAGAAGTTAGAGCTAAAGTTTTGCAAACATATTCTTAAATAATGTGTGCTTACTCATTCCACTAAATATGTTATGTACACATTTACAATCAATCAAGAATGTCCAGATATATGAATTACTTATTACCGGGTATGAAATGTTAATTGCTTGTATGCACATTATTTGACTGCTATTGCAAAGCTTGTTACAAAATTGTATCTGTGGCGAAGAGAGATAATTCACTATAACTGTGTTGTATAAATGCAGTAGTCTGATGATTCAATTCCAGAGCTAATTGTTTAATCTCTGTTTAATTTCAGTTGCCTTACAAAGTGCAAACACACTTAGTGGCATTGTGCGGCAGTTAGCAACACGAATGGCAATGACTGCAGAAATTACACCTGTTACCCAACTGTCTCTGTGGTACAAGATGTAAATACATTGAGCTATGAAAGGAATAAGATATGTAAATAGGGGGTAGAGTCACACAGTACTGATTTTTACTGAGGAATGGTCATAATGAGTAGTTACACAAATAATATATGTGCCTTTTACATTGGCTTGTTGCCTACCTATACACAAAAAGAGGTCAGTACTTAAGGGAAAAAGTGAAACATTTTATTTGGTTTGCTGTCGTTCATGCAAACAAGCTCAACAGTGAGGCACGGCTGCCATCACTCTGGACAGTACTGTGTGGAAAATACACCTCTAGCCTAGCTTTCCCTGTGGAGCCAGGTGTTAAGTGAAACGAATTCAAGGTCAAAACACAGGTGAGACTGGGTTCAAACCCAGCATACTGTCCTTTTTATTAAGGCTGTCCTCACTGTAAATTTTCACAAAACCTTTATTATAAAGGTAATACTACATACCAATAGCTACATATAGCATGTTGATTGACAAAAAGGTATCATTACTGTTTGCATACACATAGTTTTGTAGGTATCATATATATTATCTGTGTAACTGGTTTATCATGACAATGATGATTATGTAACAAAAAATGCAGTAACACATGTCGGATGGACACAATAGTTTGCTGACAATCATCTGCACCAGTCCCATAACTGGGCAGAATGTATTGTGAGGTATGAATCATAACTTCAAACTCTAGTACAAAAGTCATGCAAGTCAATCCATTTCCTGTTATACTGTCAGACATTACTCCTACATCACACATGAGAATGCATGAACCAAGACATTTTAATGTCACACACATGCAGGCTTAATTGAAGTATACCATGGGTCACTCTTTAAGCTGTATATCTGTAATGATGATGGGTGACAAGTGCATTTTCTGTGGCAATGAGGAATATTCACTTATGTGGCAATCTATGCATTGCCTTTTACACAGGTTTAAATCCCAAATTGTACAAATTACTTTTAGCACTGTTTATGTCCCTATAAAATATGTGCCAAGTCATCCAATTTATCCTTCCAAAGTTATAGCTTAAGAGGCAAGTTATTTAGCATTTTACTGTTAACCGCTGGACAGTGTGACTAGGTTTAGCAGCACACATGTCATATAACAGTGCCAAATGTCACATTATTCTTGCTGCTTCCTAAACTCCACTCCTCTTTGTTTGGCAATATTTCTCTTCACTTACCATCATGCAAACATGGCTGACATGCTTGTCCATGTTTGTGCACTGATTGTAAAATGCAATGTCACAAATTTGCAGGAAACTATTGCAACTGTTGTTGGAGGACCATTGCAGACAAGGCATGAGATGGGAAGGATGCTGCCAAATTTCAGGCACAGTGTGGGGGTGTGAAGGAGTTAATAATATTGTATTACACTCCTTGTGAAATGCCAGAGCTGTAAGCTATTGCAGGGGGACTATACTGAGTCTGTGTATAAGGCTGAGGCTTGGAAGAGCCTAGCCAAGGTTTGATCTCTAATGTGACTGGCATACCACACACCATGAAGCAGGGCAGGCAGCACTACAGTGACCAAAAAATGCACAAGTAGGCACAATTTGACCAGTGGCCGGATGAATTTAGAACTGCTAACACCCCTCCCCTGGTTGTGTAAGTATACAGATTAAGCAACTTTAAAAGTTATGAAAAGCTGTAGATAGTGAAGACTGGTATATATAATACTTGCATGTCTCTTCTTTCATTTTGCAATTTACAGTTCAGAGGAAATCTTGGCAAACAGGGTGGCACATGCTGACAGATTGGAGTGAGTCCGAGGGCAAGGGGGATGTCTGCAGTGCATCTGACCCTGATTGTAATAAATGTATTGTGATTCTGTAAATCAGTATCAATAACTGTAACAACAATCATACATGCTGTCTGCTGTAGCTCTTGGTAATAGTAGTAGGCAAGTGTAATAGTGTCTCTAGATTATATGGGTTCAGTTCCCACAAATAACCACGTTTATATCACGTTATGGAAAGATGAAAATAGCGAACTCTATTTCATCAAACCTAAAATATCTAAACCACATAATATCGAACATTCAGAACAGCAAATTTTTTCCTTGGGAAAAAATTTGCTATTCCGAAACACATACACACAACACAAGTACACCTAAAAAACATCAATACACACACATACACTTATAATCCTACAACTAACCCTACACTAAACTATACATACACTATTTATCCACTTACCTTAACCCTAACCCTAAGGTCCGTCACTATCGCACACTCACCTAACCTGCGCCCTAACCCTAACTCACTTAACCCGCTCCTAAACCTAATTCACCTAACCCACGCCCTAACCCTAACTCACCTAACCCGCGCCCTAATCCTAAAAACCACACAATCACACACTTACCTGAACCCGACCAGTAAATCTCCACCACAGTGCTGAAAATAGTGAAGCCAAAGAACCGGCCAACCGAATTCTCTCCCTAGGAAAGAATTTGGTGTTCTGCAGCTTCGCTATTTTTAGCGTTCGATTAAAACGGGTTGATATTAGAACATTCGTAGTTTTAAAACTTCGATGCTCTGATATAGACCCAAGTAACCCATAGACTGACATTCCATGAGTATGATTTCTACTTTTGCTGCACTATTGGCTTAAATACCATGCTGCTGAGTTAATCTGCAGTATCTTTTAAAGCATATTTTCTATGTTTTTATATATATTTCTATGCTTTTATATATATTTTCTATATTTTCTATGTTTTTATATGTTTATATTCTATTCATATCTAATACCTGTTGAGCTTTTGTCCTGAGGCTGCTGCTGAAAAAGGTCGAGTCAGTTGGACTAACCTGGTCAACCAGTGTCAAATAAAAATAATAAATAATCTGCATATTCTTCGGAATATTTGTAACAATCTGCAGTCATTTTTTGGATTTTGAAAGCTTTGTTGCTCGTATAATAATAAAAGGAAATTTATTGTAGTAAAGCATGAATGTGACATATCATATTGCTAATAATTTATTTTCTATTTTTGTCTCACCCCAGCCCTTATCTCTCTTTTTTTTTTTTGGGTTACTTGGAATCACACCATTCTGGTGCCTTACCTTTCTGACAACAAGACAAATGCTTTTCAGCACAAGGAGGTAAAACAACCACTGCAGCTCAACCTGACAATCCTTTACCGGCTGCCACACCAATAACCATCACCTCTGGGATGCAACTTGACAGTGCCAATGCGCTAACTGGCCTATCCATATCAGGTATCATTGCTCTGGCTGCTGGTACATGGGTACCCTCTGGGAGTATTGGTGGAGCTGGTGATTACATCACCTGCCAGAAGCTACCAGGAATGGTGCATGATGTCATAGAAACTGGCCATGTTATCTGCATCAGCTGTCTGGAGAAGTTGCTCATTAAAATAAAAAAGAGACACTCACATCAAGCAGTCTCCCAGGGATCTGATGGGGGGGGGGCAGTGATGACAGTTCTGAGAGTGAGGACTAGATTGTCACTGTCCCCCCTCTTGATGGGTGTGTGCCTCCATTGCCTCCCTAACTATCCCCAATCACAGTGTTCCCCAACCTTTTGTCGGTATCACCATCCCTGTGTCTGTTTTGTTTGCCCTGTTTGTCTGCACCTGCTTCCTTACCTACCCTACTTATCTGATCCTGACATTCCTATGTCCCTTCCCCACATTCCTCTCTTTTTGAAACAAAACAAAAATGGGCACCTGTCAAAAACAAAAACAAATTATACCATACATTGCTTTCTACTTCACATATGTGTTTTCCCAGCACAATTGGCTATACAACCTGATTGCACTGCTGTCACCCATCTGTGTTGTGGTGACCATCCAAATTCATCATATTTTCTCTACATTTGCACTTTACTGTGTTGAAGAAGTAGAGATCTAAGTTGTTTCTTAATTCCTTTTTGCAAATTCGTTTATTATACCTCTTTATTCTTTCCCCATGCTTGCCTCCCCCAATTCACCACTTTCCTATATACCCTATTTTCATACCTTTAATCTAGTCAAGAAAAAGAATCGCTAACTGCGCACATGGCCAGAAATGTCCCATAGTAATATCTTCACTTTTGGTCCTCTCCATTTGTGTGGTGTTTGGCACTGAGCACCAATGCAAGCAGGGGTGAATGACTTTTCATGTCTTTTGGCAAAACTTCGTGAGTTTCTGCCATTGGCCATGCTAGTCTAGTTATCTCTGCTCAATAGTGATTAATCATGCTGCGGTATAGGAATACAGATTTAAGGGAGAGTAAAGGCACCTCTTTGAAACAGTTGGCTTGACAGTTTTGTACACTGCTGGATGCAAACAAGTGCATTTTCCTTTGTGGAATGTTAACCTAAATCTCTTGACTGAAGATTTGTTCTGCCCATAACAGCAAGGGTTCGATTCCAGCTGCCTTTCACATTTTTTATTACATGATGTTATATGTCTATGACATGTTTAATTGCCCACATCTTAATATTTGCCACAGTTATGAGTTCTCATGGAGATATATTGGATACTGGACAAAACAAATTATTTTATTTTTTATTTTTATTTTACATTTGTTGACCGGTCTAGTCCAGCTGGATATATGTCCATTTTCAGTGGAGGCCCGGGGAGAAAAGCTCCGCAAATTACAACAACATAAAAGGTCAAGACAAAGACAATAACAGTATAATTTGGTACATAAGAAGTTTTAACAATTATAGTACAAGCCTAAGATTATATATTTTATATTTCAGTAGGAAAAAGGAAAAATGTATCTAAGAATAGATGAATAAGACTAATACATTTGCATTAGAAATGGTGTAGTACAAATCTTTATAACATATTACAAAATTAGATACACCTAGTAATTTATGAAAAGAGATACTAAGGTCTCACAAAAACCTAAGAAAGAAAAACACTAGAGATCAATAGATAGAGTATAGAAGAGCAGCAAACAAGGATGGGTTTCTAGTGTTATTTAACACATAGGTTGTGATACTATATGAAGGTGTTTGATCATTCCACAGTATATACTTATTTACATGAGAAAAAATCCTAAGGAAGGTTAAGCTCACTAAAAAATAGTGAGACAACACAAGATCATGATCATGGGAGGCTAAGAATTGTGGGAGTCTAGTTAATAGTTAGGTACTTAGTTTGGGTTAACACAGGGGCATAGCCAGTGTGATTTGAGGTAGGGTTTAAGCTTGCTTTTAAATAAGCTGACAGAGGATATTGAGGTTAGCTGGCTTGGGAGGATGTTCCAGGCTTTACCTACTGTATTGGAGAACAAGGTGTCACCAGCTAAGTTGTTGGATTTTGATATTTGTACAAGTAGATTATTTGCTGAGCATAAGGTCTTGAGGTTATTATAGGGGATGACTAGGGATGTAAGTATGGGTGTATTTTGAGGTAAATACAGGATCTTATGGGCTACTATTAATTGATTGAAAAGTATTAAATTTGGCAGCTCTAACCATCCTGATTCAGATTGATACAGTATGTGTTCTATAGGAGGACCCAGCTGCAAATCTGGCAATATTGTTGTAGGAGGATGTAAGTTTACTCAGATTACGTCTACATATTTTGGTATAGATAGGGGAGGCATAGAGCAAGGTAGAGATGAGGTGGGTACGAGCAATAGTAACCCTGGCTGGAGGTGTAAGAAAGGGTTTTATTCTATAGAGGTAACCTAGTTTCTTGTTTACTATTTTTATGGTGTTATTAATGTGAAGTTCAAAGGACAAGTTGTTATCTATTAGTACCCTGAGTAGTTTGGTGGTTGGTTCAGGAGATATTATAGTTCCATCATTTGAAGTAATAGTAAAGTTAAGTGGGGAGGTTCTGCGGGTGGGGGTAAATAATAGCATTTTTGTTTTTTTGGGGTTAAGGATAAGGCGTCTTTGTAGGAGCCAGTTTTCAACTGTACTAAAGGTCATTTGGGTTAGTGACTGAAGTTCTGATTGAGAAGCAGCAGCGCATATGAGTGTGGAGTCGTCAGCGTATTGGATACAGTCAGCTTGAGGAATTACAGAATGAAGGTCATTTGTAAAGATGGAGAAGAGTAATGGGCCTAATATTGATCCTTGCGGGACCCCTAGAGTGACTGGGGACATGGGAAGATAAAGTATTTTCCCATAGTACAGCCTGTTGCCTGTTATGTAGGTATGATTGGAACCACTGTATAGTGTGGTTGTCCAATGGCAGGTTTTTGAGTGTGTCTATAAGGAGGTGGTGATTCACCTTGTCAAATGCTTTGGACAGGTAAATAAAAACAGCTGAGGATAGAGTATCAATATTACGATTACTGTTAATATGGTTAGTGAAGGATAAGAGAGCAGAGGTGGTGCTATGAAATGGTCTAAAGCCATGTTGACAGGGTGCTAATAAATTGTGATCGAGTAGGTAGGTTAACAGTTGTATGTGTATACATTTCTCCATTATTTTTGCCAAAGGAGATAGAATAGCTATGGGCCTATAACTGGACAACTCTTTGGAGTTACCACCCTTATGTAGGGGAATAATGTGAGAGACTTTCCAGGTTAGGGGAATAGATCCTTCAGAAATAGTTCTGTTAATGAGGATGGATATGGGGTAGGCTATGACTTTAGCAGCTTTTTTCAGGTATTCTGCAGGTAATTTATCAGCAGAGAGAGTAGTGGGTTTAAGTTTCTGTATGAGGTTACAGATAAGTGAAGTGGGCACTGGCTGAAAATGAAATTGATGAGAATTATTAGTAAAGATTGTGGCAGAGCCTGGGGTGCTAGGGGATAGCTGGTTGGCTAGGGATTGTATGGTTTCAGTGAAAAAAGTATTAAATGAGTCCGCTATTTGGATGGGATTGTTGTGATCAGAGCCAGAGGGAGAGGAAGTACTTGAGCATCCAGGGTGTAGGAGGTTATTGATACCTCGCCAGAATTTTTGGGGATTATTTTGGTGGGTTTGTTGTAGTTGGTAGTAGTAGTTTCTTTTATTGGCTAATATGGCTTTTTTTGTTTCATTTCTTAGTTGTCTGAATTGCAGGTGGTCTGAGGAGCTTTTTGTTGAGCGCCATTTAGCCCATTGTTTATTTCTTTGGAGGATTTTTTGTTTGGTCGTTTTGGTGAGCCATGGTGCCGGTTTGGTTCTAATTTTAACTTTGTGTAATGGGGCATGGCTGCATTATTTGCATTGACTTCCATTCCCACAACTATGGCATATTTATCCAACCTTGTTCTGCTTGTCATAAGCCTGTCGCCTCCCTCCTAACACTTGTTTACCCCTTATATCAGTCACTTCATGCTGGCAGATTAATAATTAGAACAAACCAACACATGTCCATGAATGTTACATGACACCCAGCAGTGTTATGTGTATGTGCATCTCTCCTTGTATACACCCCTTCATTCTCACACCTCTTTACTGGTATGTATTAGGCTGATGGATATACAGGTCATCTCATGGTTTCTACATACTGACATGACTCTGCTGATGGATAATACAAACTTGTTACCTTGATTCAATAGGTGATCAGTGCTCCTATAGTGAGCAAGGTTTCATTATCTGCTTTAGTATTGCCTTTGGGTCATTTTCATGTGATGATGAATGAAATGTTCACCTAATTTGAAGTAAAAACTGTCCTTACTGTGAAGCAGCAGACTGCACACACTTTTCAGGATATCCAGCCCTACACAAATAGTTAGCATATCTGCTGAGTCATAATAATCATTTCACAAGATGTGCCACCCCATGTCATTTGTAGAAAATCTGTACACACTATTAACTTGTGAATTGCAGTGAGGCCTGCAAAACAGCTACTAACTGTGCAAGTGCATTGAAGTAGGCATTACTAATACAATCTGCGGAAGACACACACACTTTAGTGTTATCACTGATTGTCCATTGATTACCAGATTTGCAGTCCTGATCACCTTTACTTAGCAAATGACACCCTGACTCTATTTGTAAACAAAAAAAAAAGTGAATTATCTGGAATTGAACCCAGGCTTACCTGTGCTCTAACCAGGAACTCACTCTTCTTATACCCTCTGCCGTCAACTATCCATCTGGAAAGAAGTTTACATGAGGATGTGAGTTCACAGCTGTGTGAGATACTCCTACTCAAAAATCATCTTATCACCATACACTGCTGATGTCATCCTCTACAAAGTGCACTCTGACAGTGTTAAAGGCAGACTTATGCAGTGGTGGTGGTGGTGTTAAGTTGTGTGTTCTACAGTTTGTGTAATCTAAATGGACAGGGATCTAATATCACAAGATTCAACTTGTGTGTGTATGTTCATTCAGCTATCAGTCTGGAGCCAATTTTACACCAGGATATGTAAAAGCACAAATAAAAAACATGACACCCAGGAGTTTAAATCTCAAAATACACGTGCTCGAAGCACTCCTCATATGGAGAACGTCAACATCTGTGCAGTAACTGAAACAGTGGTTCAAGGCTCCACAGAGCACCCCAGCACTACCGGGCTACAACTCATACCACAAATTTCGGCCACAGAACATGGACCAAAACACAAAAGGAGGGGATGTGTCCATATTCATCAAGGATACCTACACCTCCAGGTTAGTGGCGCAGCATGATACCTCCGAGATCATCCATGTGCAACTAACATCAGGCAAATCTGCAATGCAAATTGTGGCCTGCTACAGATCACCCTCCATGACCCAGTACCACCACTCCTCCTTTCTGGAGACACTGGAAAACATGAAGGTCCTACCGACCACCCTGATATTGGGCGATTTCAATTACCCTACCATTAACTGGGAAAACTACTCAAGTACAAACTTCCAGGTCCAGCGCTTCCTGGAAATTATCAACTCAAATGCCCTGGATCAGCTGGTAAACTCCCCTACCAGAGGTGAAAACATATTGGACCTGGTCATCACCAACATGGGCGACAGATGTTCCACACCATAGGTCAACCCGTCACTGGTTAGATCAGACCATAAACTAATAACTCTGGATGTCCACATCACACCACCACCTCCAACCAAGGAAACCACAGTGAAAAACTTTTCTATAGCAAACTTCACCTTACTTAAGATAAAGGTGGTAAGTTTCACAGCCTCCACTTTAAAGGATAACAGTGTCCAAGATGCAGGAACCTTTACAAATGCACTCTATGAGCACCTACAAGGATGCATGGATCATGCCATCTCTAGCAAAACCAAGACTCCCTCCCCTAAGAGATGGAAACCAGTCTGGTGGACCCCTGCCATAAACAGGCTATACAATAGGAGGAGGAAACTAGCTCAGAAAAAAGCAAATCCCAAGAAGGAAAGACATCCCTGATCAGTATCAGTAAGAAACTAAGGTCCCTCATAAAATCATCCAAGGCTAACTTCGAAAGAAAAATAGCCAAGGATTCAAAAGATAACCACAAAGCCTTCTTTAGCTATGTCAAGAATGTAAGTGGCAACTCACAGATATGCTCTGAGCTAGTGCAAAATAGCACAAAATATACTGAACTCACTGATATTTTCAACATCCTGGCAGATAGATTCAGTGCAAACTTCACCCCCCTCTCACCCCCAAAAGGGCCCACAACAATACAGAAAAAGTGTAGTGTCCCGGAAATCACAGACGCAGAGGTGAAAACAGCCCTTTCAAAAGCCAAAAGCACAGCATCAATGTGGCCAGATGGTGTCCCAGTCTGTGTCTTGCACGAACTACAGAACGAACTAACCCCCCACCTAAACACGTTGTTCAACCTCAGCCTCTCCACAGGCTATGTGCCCATAGAATAGTGTACAGCAACAGTTATTCCACTCCACAAAGGAAGGGCCACAACTGACCCTGGTAACTATCGCCCCATAAGCCTGACTAGCCTGGTCTGCAAGACTATGGAGCGCATCATCATGGAACTCATTAACAAAGACATTGGGAACCTCCAAACACTTGACCCGACCCAGTTCGGCTTTGTTAAGGGCAGATCATGCATACCAAACCTGGTTGACTTCTTCGAGACAGTCACCAAGGCCATAGATGAGGGAAAGGTAGTTCACACAGCCTACCGTGACCTTGCCAAGGCTTTTGATACCATTGCCCACTCAGGAATTATAGAGAAACTCACCAGCCTGAACATAAACCCCTACGTCACGAGATGGGTTGCCAACTGGCTTACAGACTGAACTCATACGGTAAGAATAGTGGGCTCCAGGTCCGACTCTAAAACAGTCACAAGTGGTGTCCCACAAGGCTTGGTCCTGGGACCTCTACTCTTCGGCATATACTTCTCAGAAGTACAGGCAAACACAGGAGGACAGGAGATGTGCAGTCACTTTATGTAACAACAAGGCTTACTTTTACAGAGCTAATTCAGCTCTGTTTTGGCTTCAACCCACTAATATGCTACTGGTGTAAACAGCATTTCAGTGTCTGCAGATGAAATCCGTAGATCTGGCAGCTTGAGTAGCTGTTGTACCAAAGTTCCATTTCTAGGAAGATTCAGAACCATTACAAATTACAAACTACTTTTGTAGCAAGTAAATTTGACACTGAGGTGGTTTTCAAACTCTGAATTTTTTTGGCTTATTAGGTCATCAAACACACTATTCTGCCCATTACACTCTTACTCAGAGTCAGGAAACATACTGGGACTGCAAAATAATATACCTATTGTCTGACACAGGGATTCACTCCGTTTGGATTGGCAGTATTTATAGCTATTTTTTTTAAATTTTTTTATGTCTAGGTAAGATGCAATCAAAATGTCACCAGCAGGAAATTGCTAAAACAATTTACTGAATTTGGTACAGAAATAGTCCTGTTTTTTTCCAGAATAATTTAAGCAATTCACTTTCGACCTCCCACAGTAGTAACATGGAATTATATAACATCCTCTCCATTAAAAGTTTTCTCCCTTGCCTGCATGGCTTGCTGGACCTTTCACAAACACTGTTTCTTTTAAGCAGCTCAGTTTCATCAAGTCAAATCTGGTTTTAATATGTTGGCTTATGAATGTTTCTACATGTGTTTGACATGTTCCATTAGTTTCCCTTACAGTATTTGACAATTTCTTTATACCTGTCATGAACCTGTCAGATATTCCATTTGTTGTGGAGTTCAGTGGTGTACTATTGCAAAGGATTAAACTATTTTGCTTAACGAAATAGCAAAATACTTCTGAAGCAAAATGGCTTTTTTGTTGTGAATAATGATATGTTCAGTTATACCATAAGCAACAAAAAGTCTTAAAAATATTTTTTTTTTATTTATTTTACATTTGTTGACCGGGATAGTCCGACTGGATGCATGTCCATTTTCAGCGGAGGCCCGGGGAGAAAAGCTCCAAGGGTAAGCAGATACAGCATTACATATTAGACTACTAATGTCCTCTACAAAACGTATCATTCTAAAGCACTTTATAAGATTAACTGGCTAGAATTAGAACACCTTATAACATTTAACCAGATAGAAAACACACATAAAATTCAGTATGAACCCAGCTCTACTTTGCTTCTAAAATATATGCCTCACAGACACCTAATATCTCAGACCAAAAAACCTAGAAAATGTTAAATCAAACAATCATTTTGGTGACTCTGTTCATGTAGCCAAGGTGTGGAATTCCATTTCATAACTGAATCTCATCTCATTCCATCCTGTTCCCAATCCCTATCCATCCTAAATTCTCCTCCACTTTATCTATTTCTTTTAACCACTATACTAACTGCATTATTAACCTAATATTTAACAGTTGCCATATACTGTCAATGCATTTTATTTGTAACCTTCATTACTGATGTTTTATTTTTGTGTAAATATGCATTTTGTAATTGTTTTGTATATGAATTTGAGAATGCACATGTACAGGTGGGGGGACAGGGGTAAGGTTATTTTTAGCAGACATGACTAAGGTAGGCAGGAGGTCTTCACTTACTTTTGTACCCGTAAAAAAAAAAAAACTTGTCAACCAAATATGATTGATATATATATATATATATATATATATATATAGAGAGAGAGAGAGAGAGAGAGAGTTTTATATAGATATACTTATACAGATATGACATATATATTTTTAATGTGTGTATACTGTATTGGGTCCAAATGTCTGTGGGCGTATGCATGCATGTGTGTGTGTGTGTGTGTGTGTGTGTGTGTGTGTGTGTGTGTGTGTGTGTGTGTGTGTGCGTCTGTGGGTGTGTGCGTGTGTGCGCGTGTGTGTGTGTGTGTGTGTGTGTGTGTGTGTGTGTTACATACATCTGTATTTATAGTTGAAGCTGAGTGGATGACAGTGCTCAATATACATGCAGACAGAAACAACATGCTGTCTAATCCTGTGATGGTTAAATAATTATTTCCCTTCATCACCTTTTGTGGAAATGAATGAAGTAGTATGATGGAGAAAAGACGAAATAGATTACATAAAATGTACTAATTTCTAAGGCTTCCTGTTGGTCTCTAATGTTTATCTGTATGCCAGAATGTTAGAAATAAAATATGGTTAATGTAAAGAATTTAAATTTATTTTTACAGAAATGTCATTGTGCACTGCATGGTATAAAAACATGCTTAGAAAAGCCTCAGTGAAACTGTATTACTGCCTCTTTAAGAAAATTGTATAAAACACTCCAGGTTCCTAACTGAAATGGATCACCAGTTACTGAAAAGGTTATATGTGATAATTAGCATATATTACTGTGTCTAAGACGAGACAGCCATTTCTCACTTTGGATCCTTCACGTATGAGCCAGCCATATCCTTCTGAAAGCTGTTGAAATTCACATCACATTTCTCTTCGACGCTTTTTATGTCAGTTATCTGGGAAGTGCTGTCTGGCTACATAGCTACTATTGCCTGACTGTGTTTCTTATTTATGTCTGGCAAGAGGAAGGCTAGAGTGATAACAGTGTGAGCGTCTGCAGAAAAAAAAAATAATAATAATCCTCAAAGAGCAGGATGGCAGGAGTGAAACAAGAAAGAGCAGCTACTTTAAGCACAGAACCATACAGAGTTGCAGAGGAACTGAATACATTTTCCTTGGATTAATATTTGTGTTTGGAGTCACTGGTCCAACACATTAAAGAAAAATTAGAAGTCATAAACTCATACCCTGCCTAGATTTTGTTATCTCAGCAGTTACACATTTGTGACAGGACTGTAGCAGTTTTTAATAGGTTGGGCAAATTTCTGATGGACTTATGAAGCAACTGACATTTTCCATGAAATACAAAGGACAAGCACTGTAAATAGAGTTCCATCTGAATTTCACTTATGTTTCATATGATTGCATTTCTTTTTCATGTAAAGCATACGTGCTAGAATATCCTTTACATGACTAGAAAGAGAAGTAAAAAATAACCATACATGATAGCTTATAGGTTCATAGCTAATTACTATTCTTGCTGCCCTTGTGGTCCATTTTAATCCTAGCCAATTCACTTTTTATAGTTGATATAACCTGTACCATTTGGTTATAGACTCACCTTACCCATCCCATGGTTGATTATTATATATTACCTGTAATAAAAGACCCCGTCACCCCCCCCCCCCCATGCTTGGGATAAAGAATTTAGCAGCTGCCTCTGTCCATTAGTAGCACAGGGGGCAGTCCTGGGGTAATTTTCTGTTTTCCATTCATAGATCTAAGTTGCACTTGAATATGGACAGGGATGAACTTTGTTTTATATAGATAGGGAGCCTGTTCCACAGCAGTGGTATCCTCTGTGAGATATACCTGTCCCTCTAAACCATTCTGTTGACGTTGCAGAAGAGGGTTAGATCCCTAGACCAGGTATTTCTGATGCCACTTGACTTGCTGATGTGCAGTAAATCCATCAGTAATGGACTGGAGAATGCGTGTATGGCAGTCACAGGTCACATCTTACCGGTTTGTAGGATGCTGATGTAGGGATAGGGCTTGAGTCAGTCCATGCAGTACATGTTGTCAAGCTACACCACTATCATCTGGAGCTGATACATTGAAAAAAAAAACATTAATTCCTGATCCACTGAATTAATAATTAAAAAAAAAAATAATATATATATATATATATATATAAAAAATTTTTGGCTCGTGGTAAGCCCAAACACACCCCATACCCACAACTAAGTATATTCTACCTCCTTGAGGTCACCCAACTACTACATTGTTCTACAACTGTGCAGAAGGAAATCCAGACCCAAACTGTCAATAAGTAAATCCTGTATTAACACATCCCATAATCTCCATAACCCATAACCATCCACCTGTACTGTATCTGCAGTATTCTGTACAAATACAACTAGAAAACACAAATCAGACTAGCACACAGTTGATCAGTTTGCACGCTAGCATTACTGTTGAGTAATGTATAACAGAGTGATGCGTAATACACACACGCGCACGCGCGCGCACACACACACACACACACACACACATACACACACACACGCACATGCACACGCAGACGCACACACACACACACACACACACACACACACACACACACACACACACACACACACACACACACACACACACACACACACACACACACACACACACACTCACACACACACACACACACACACACACATGCACACACACACACACACACACACACCCACACACACACTTGCACACACTCACGCGCACACACACACACACACACACACACACACACACACACACACACACACACACACAGACACACAGACTCTCACGTGCACCCATACACACACACACACACACACACACACACACACACACACACACACACACACACACACACACACACACACACACACACACACACACACACACACACACACACACGCACACACACAATTTTCTATATATTTTTTAAACAATCATTATTTGAAATGACTGTAAAGTACAGAGATTAGAAGCTTGTACCTAAAACCATGTAAATGTACTGAAATGCAGGAAACTATAACATTGAGGCATGCATATCAGAATGGATACTTCCATCCATATTTCACAAGATGCAACTGGCTCATACAGTGACCTAGTGAACAGCCATAAAAATCCATGGAGTTTATTAGAGAAGTAAGGAGTAGATGTAGATTGCCAGGCCTTTCTTTCATATGTCACAATCACAAACACGTACACACAGAAATACACAAACACAAAAGCACACATACCATGCACAACCAGGAGAATTTAGATTCAAAATGAATCTACAGCAAGTATTTGGGAGGTGGAAGGAAACTGCAGTATCTGGAGAAAACTCAAAGAAACAGAGGTCTCACAAAGGAGGTACCCCAGTTAAAAACTGAACCGATACCCAAGCTCAGTGTCATAGAAATGAAGGGTTAGAAACCTCAAAGAAACACAGGTCTCACAGAGGAGGTGCCCCAGTCAAGAACTGAACCGATACCCAAGCTTAGTGTCA
Organism: Protopterus annectens; assembly: GCF_019279795.1. Classification (NCBI taxonomy): domain Eukaryota; kingdom Metazoa; phylum Chordata; order Ceratodontiformes; family Protopteridae; genus Protopterus; species Protopterus annectens. The sequence goes on along the minus strand of NC_056746.1, from coordinate 1,274,530,105 downwards.
TAGAAATGAAGGGTTAGAAACCTCAAAGAAACAGAAGTCTCACAGAGGAGGTGCCCCAGTCAAGAACTGAACCGATACCCAAGCTCAGTGTCATAGAAATGAAGGGTTAGAAACCTCAAAGAAACACAGGCCTCACAGAGGAGGTGCCCCAGTCAAGAACTGAACTGATACCCAAGCTCAGTGTCATTACAAATGAAGGGTTAGAAACCTCAAAGAAACAGAGATCTCACAAAGGAGGTGCCCCAGTCAGGGACTGAACCGATACCCAAGCTCAGTGTCATTAGAAATGAAGGCTTATTGCACTCTAAAGATAAGGAGATAAAATTAATGCATTGCAAGACAATAGCAATCAAGCATTCCTGATAAAAGGGATGAGTTATTATAGTCTGAAAACTGCTGCTCAATGCAATACTGATTTTGTGTTACTAATAGGGCAGAAATTAGCAAACGTATTAAATCCTTCTCACCATTTGAATATCGGGAAAAGACTTTGCTATACGGTCATAGTTTACAAGCAACTTACATAAATAACAGAAGTTTTCCCTGTATCCTAAGCACAAATGGATAAACCAGGGTTGCCAGTACCCCAGCGTATACAGTGCTGGTTCTGGACAGATTTCACAAACAATTTTAGGACTGCAATCATATTTAGAGCTGGCACCTCTTTCTACAGGGGAGTGGAAAGAAAGACTGCAATGGAAAGTGAAGCAGAAAACACAATATATTCTCTTTCAACAATATTGTATTTTGTAATACAAAAGAGAAACACAGTGTCTGTCAATATGCAAATGCCTAGCATCAGTTTCAAACACTGTGGTTTAACACATCTGTCTAGAAGGGGCATGTGTTTTAGTCTTCCATTAGAAGCAAATGCCCAAAGCCACTCTGTTTCCCTTGACTGACATAGTTCCTGCATTAGAATTGCTTTAACAAACATAACACTCAATTTCTAAACCAGAAGTTAGCCTATTCAGCTCTCTGTCTTTGTGCAAATAGTTTGACAAACCTCAGAGTAAACCTTTGGTGAAGTCACTGCAGTGCAAATAAACTAACCAAGCAGTTATAGCTTGGCTGAGGCTGCTGGAATTTGAAAAGAACAAAATGTAGCTAGGTTGTTTACATCTTACAAGAGACAAGGAAAGCTGAGTTATATTCCAGTCAGCACAGACAGGATTCTAAATGCATTATTCTGACAAACTCATAACCATTTGAAGATGTGAAGATAAAGTCCTGTGTGCTCTAATAATTTGTGCAGATTCACAACATAATGATTATAGAGATATGTATAATTTATTTATTTATTACACTTTTGATTTCCAGGAAAGTCCGACTGGATATGGGTCCTTTTTCAGTAGAGGCTCGGGGAGAAAATCTCTACAAAGAACATTTACACACACAATAATAGACTTCAATTTGAATTCACACAGTAAGGAACAATAATAAATAAGCAGACATTATTTAATAATTACCATAAAACTGATACAAAATGATATAATAGCACTAACAATTTAAAATATTAGCTTCAATAGAACTATTGTTACAATTTTGCAGCTGTCTGTAAGTAAGGCAGGGCAGGTACATGTAGGAATAAGTATAAGAGATGTGTGGAGACAAGAAAGAAAGTGAAGGATGAAGGTGTGATTATTAAGTACAGAAATAAGGAGAGAGGTCCTAGTTTTAACCTGGACTGTTGCAAGTGCACAGCCACGAGTTCAACAAATTTGTTTTTAAGGACTTTTTAAATTCATATGTAGAAGTTATAGCTGTGAGGGGAGGGGGGACGTTTATTCCATTGTTTGCTAGTGTGTTTGAGTAGAGGCATGAACCAGCGGCATTATTATCTTTAGTTAGTTTGAGGAGAAGTTTGTTAGTGGAGCGGAGCAGAGGTTTCTGCTACAGGAGTATGGAATTAACAGGTCTTGTAGTGGAGGGATTTTCTCAAGATGATCTAAAATTTTATGTGATAGGGTAAGTTAATTATATAGAAGTAGATGGGGAAATTCATACCAATTCAGCTGCTTGAGTGCTAGACAATGGTGTGACCTGTAAGAACTGTTGGTAGCTAATTTGACGATTTTATTATAGCAGGCTTCTAGTTGGTTAAATCTGATTTTCTAAGGTTGGTCAGGATTGGAGAGGTATATAGTAGTGTAGAGATGAGATGAGATGGGTGTGTGGAATAGTGGCCCTAGCAGTGTTTGTTAAGAATTGTTTATTTCTATATAGACTGCCTAGTTTTATTTATGGACTTTCTTTATGGTAAGAGAGAGATGGGTATCGAATTTCATGTTACTGTCTGTCACAACACCTAGAAGCTTTGTGTGGGTAACAAGGGATATGCTAGTTTTCTTATTAGATATGATGTTAAATGATAGGTCAGGATTGGTATGTTGGGTAGGCTGGAAGATGATACGTTTTGTTTTGTTTGGGCTGAATATTAGCTGGTGGTCATTGAGCCAAGATTCAACAGAGAGAAAGGAAGCTTGGTTTGCTGATGTAGTTCCTGGAGGGAAGAGGATGCACAGACACATCATCTGCTTACTGGATGACTGAAGGGGGGGGGGGGTAAATAAAGTTAAAAGTTTAAAAATAAAGGTTATTGGTGAATATTGTAAACAGCAGAGGTCCAAGAATGGAGCCTTGTGGAAGTCCTGTTGTAACTGGGAGCAGAAGTGATCGCTGCTGATGTCATTTAACTGCCAGCTGTCTCCCTGTTAGGTAACTATGAAACTATGCAATAGTAGAATGGCTAAGATTTAGTTCTGAGAGAGCTTTTATAAGCTTGTTATGATTAACCATATCAAAGATCTGGGAGAGGTCTAGGAAGATAGCTGAGACATATTTACCATCATTTCTATGTTCATTAACTAGGTGACTGAATGACATGAGAGCATTGGTTGTGCTATGATATGCACTGAAGCCATGTGGAGTGTTAGTGAGTACTTTTTGAATGTTGAGGTATTCCATAATTTGTAGGGGAATGCACCTTTCCAGTATTTTACAGAGGGGAGACAGTATAGTTATGGGGCGGTCATTTGTTAGTTCTTTTGTGTTGCCTCCTTTATGGAGGAGAATAATATGTAAGACATTCCAGAGGTCTGGGGCTAGTTTTTAGAGATGGAGCAATTGATAAGGACGGTTACTGGATATGTTATTGTGTCAGGGGCAATTTTTAAGAATTCAGCTAGGAGTTCATCTGCAGCCAGTGTTGTTGGTTTTAGCTTTTTGAATAATTTCTTAATCAAATTTACAAAGACAGCTTGAAAGGTAAAGCTGTTTTCATTAGTAAGGTGTTTGTGTTTTTCATTGGGGTCAGAGGAGCTTTGAAAATTTGCTAGTGCAAGTAAGGATTCAGTAAAGAATTTGTTAAATTGTATGGCAATTGTCACTTTCGTGTTTGTACACAAATAAACAACTTTTCGTAGATTCAGTTTAAGTAGCGTTATTCTATGCAAACACATCATTGTAGCGGCTTATTGACTATGACTAAGCAACTTGTATAGAAACTAACCACAGTGATCATACATGCTCACTCACAGGTTGCTTCTACAAAATGGCACTAGGGATCACACGTATCTGGAATTTATGCATGCGATGCTTCTTAAAGACATAGCATACACACATGCTACACTCTGATCTACAACAATATTAGCTGACGTGTCTGTGGTAGTAGGGGATGGAGTCCTAGATTTACCTGGCTGAAGAACATTATTAATAGCTATCCAAAACTTTCTAGGATTATATTAATGTTTCATTTATATGCTATGATAGTAGTTTATTTTGTCTGTTCTGATCATTTTTCTGATTTTGTTTCTGAGTTCAAGGTATGTTTGCTTTGAGTTTATTGATTTTGCTTTGTGCCAGTTGGACCAAACTTTATTTCTTGCATGAAGCAGAGATCTGGTTTTGTTGCTCAACCAGTGTACATAGTTAGACTTAACTCTAATGGTTCTAGGTGGAGCATGGGAGTTCAGTATGTTTACGAATGTGGAGTTGAAGTACTTAACAGCTTCATTAAGGTTGAGCTGCTTGATGGAATTCCAATTACAGGCTTTTAGTTCTGAGGTGAATTTAGATGGGATGAAATTCTTTTTGTTACGTATTTTTTGGAAGGGGGTGTTTTTTTCTATAGTTGGGCAGTGTCTAATTATATATATGTAGGCAAATGGTCACTCAGGCTGTCAGGTAGGCAGCCTGATTTACTTATTTGGGATGGTTTATTTGACAGTATCCAGTCTAGGATAGACTGACTGTTGATTTGTCAGCACTAGTAGGAGATTGGATTAGCTGAGTGAATCCATGGAGGTTGATATGAGTTTTGAGTATTGTTAAGTTACATGGTGTCCAGTCAAGGTTGAAGTTATCTAGAATAATGGCTCTTTGTGGGAGTGTCTCTGATGCTCAGTGGAGTAGGTTCTCAAGGGTGGATATATTATCACCAGCTGGAAAGTAGCATCCGATTATATTACATTTTTTTAGTGTTAATTTTTAGGTTAGCAAGTAAAATTTCTGCAGGACCTAGGGCTGGAGTTGGTATATCTAATGTAGTGGCATTTAGTTGGTCTTTAAATAATATTGCAACACCTCCTCCCTTTTTGTTGATTCAGTCTTTGCATGTTAAATTATAGCCAGAGGCAGTGATTTCCATATTGGTGATGTTAGGTTTTAGCCAAGTTTCCATTAGAAGTACTATATCTGGTAAATAGGGGAAAGATTAGCATGGCGGTCATGGACTTTGTTTGATATACTTCTAATATTAATGTTTAGGATTAGCAGATCAGCAGCATTTCTGGAGAGGTAACATGGACTGTGGGGAGTATTTGTCTGAGAAGGTTGATAGAAGGATTAGGTGGGCCAGGGTTTGAGTGTATGTCTCCACTGAGTGACAACCTGCATGCAATGTGCACAATTAGTTTTATGATTTTGATGATGTACCTGTCATGTAGTAAGGATGGTTTACTTGAGTGCTGGCATGGTGGGGTATATAATATGACGTGGTGATAGGTTACTATGTGAAAGAGAGCTAGGTATATGCAGTCTTTGAGTGAAGTAGATTTAGTAGTATGTGCAGTAGTTGTGATATGGTGAGTAATTGATATTGGCTTAGTATGGTGATAAGAGGTAATATGTGTAAGTAAAGTAAGAGTTGAGAGTGTGAGAATGTGAGACATGAGCATGTTATAGCTTTGTTGTTTAGGCTAGAGAAGTGAGTGGGATTACAGTTGCAGGAGTTAAGGTGATTATACTGCTTACTGCTAAGAATAAGTGTTTGAGTACTCTAAGTGGTGGTGAGTAATCTATACCTGTTTTTTGTTAATTTAAGGCTTGCCAGTTTCGGTAGTCATTTGAGAAGGGTGTAGTTGTGAGTTGGGGCTTGGGTGAGGGAGTTTGTAATGCTTAATTGACAGAATAGAGTGACTGGTCCCAGTAGAGTGGTGGATGTGGTTTAAAATGTGTAAGTGTAAGGAAAGAGGGGGTTAGTGGAAATGGGGGTAGGGTAGGGGAGCGGAATGAGCACGACCATAGCGAGGGACAATGGAGCAGGGCTGAACCATCACCAAGTTTGTGGCCATCTTCAAATAACAATCAGTATGCAGTTAAACCAATGAGTTTTTTCACTAAATTGAACCAATGAATTTTTACTAAGTTTGTACACTTACTTATCATGCTGACAGTAGGTTTGAGAAATGAGTGCTACTGAGTTGAGATCTTTTAATGAAATATAGTGGAGGTTGCCCACAGTTATATGGGTAGCAAGCTTTTTTATCAGAGGAGATATTTACTTCGAGCAGTGGTTTAGTTATGTCTAACAGTCCAAAAGAAAAGGTTAAAATAATTGGGTAGTAGGGAAGGGATTACCGGCAATGTATTGTACCTGACTGAGGTACCAGCAGAAAAACTATGAATATGCAATGTAGGTTTAGACATACATGCAGAGCTATATTACTAATTCTGTGATGAGTCCACACTGACAGGATGCTGGGGTTCTTTGATTGTAAGCCTAGCACAGTTGATGCAATGCAGATTCAGGGCTTAGCACCCAGAAAAAAACAGAAGGAGAGCAACTACATGAGTGCATAGCAGTATATAGTAATGCTGCAACAGTGTAGTTAGGTATAGTGTGACAGAGATGGTATTGGAAGTGTAAGAGAGGAGAGAGAGAGGTTAGCACGGAACAGCAGAAGGTAAGTAGAAGAGGAGAATGCAAGAGAGGACAGTGAAGGGGAGAGGTGGGTGGGTGTTAGCTAGCGAGAGGAAAGAAGGACACATATATGCTTGTAGACTATACAGACAGGGCAGAGGAGTTATTCAGAACAAAGTTAGCATCAGCATTAGTCCATATACAGCATAGTTTGGATTATCAGCAGTTTACCGATTTTAGACTGACATACTTTAACAACATCAAGAATTTACCAGCTCAAGACAAAACGGTGCAATTATAAAGCTATGCTTCAAAATAACATATAGCAGTGTTCTTAGCTATGTTTTAGCTGCAAGTCATTTAGTCAGCAATATTGAAAGGGATCGCACAGTAAACAGCAAGTGCCATATGTTCACAGTTGCAACAGTCGCTAGTTGCTAGAGACACATGCAAACAATAAGGACTCAGGAAAAGCCCTATCACACACTCACTATACAAGAGTCAATGACAAGTGACCTCTAAGACATTAATTAAATAAATGTGCAGCTGAGAAACAGCTCCAGTATATGATGTCTTTTATCAAGCTGCAGGTTACCAGGAAGTTGTGAACACTGTCATGAGTACAGCAGAAAATATATGAGGAAAAGGTTGCAACAGTAGTTATGCTGATAAGCTGCACAAATGTTTAGTACCTGTTTACTTTTATTCTCATAATCTTTTAATTATACCACAGTCAGTTTGAGACACATCTCTGGGGGTCCTGTTGAGCGCTAGTGCAGGGAAGCATGAGAGAAAGATGGTGCGGGATGCCAAACCGTAGTATAAGAATTTTGCACAGCCTTCTGGGAATAGTGCCGAAGGGTAAAAGGGTAAGGACTTTGATACGTCAAGGAATGAGTTTATCTAAGTGACACACTGGAGCTGTGAACCACTACCACGTTTGTGGCTGTCTTCAAATAACAACCAATAAGCAGTTAAAAGGTTTTCATTAAGTTGAACCAATTCATTTTTACTAAGTTTGTACAGTTACTTATCGTGTTGACTGTAGATTTGAGAAATGGCTGCTACTGAGTTGAGATCTATTGGTGAAATATAGTTGAGGTTGTCCCCAGTTATATGGGCAGCAAATTTTTTTATCAGGGTTGATATTTACTTCTAGGAGAGGTTTAGCTAAGTCTAACAGTCCAAAAGAGAAGGTTAAAATAACTGGGCAGTGGGGAAGGGATTACCGGTGATGTACTGTACCAGCAGAATAACAATGAATATGCAATGTAGGTAGAGACATACATGTAGGGCTATCGCACTAATTCTGTGGTGACTCCACATGATGGGATGTTGGGGTCTTCGATTGTAAGCCTGACATAGTTGATGAAGTGCAGATTCAGGGCTTACCACATGCATGGCTATATCACCAATTCACTATTATGTGAAGCATTTTGATAAGGGGATCAGGAAGGTATAAAGAGATTGCTATATATACCTAAAATAAGATTTCAAGAAATAAAATTCCAGTCTCCTAATTATGAAGCAACATATTAAAATATATAAACTACATTTCACATTCTTCTGTATGATTTCAAAGGCAACAGTTATTCCAATAAAATGAAAATGATTGTCTCACATACAGAAAACCCAAATCCTTGTGAGTTTTGTTCTTCATCTTAGTTTAAATACAGACTGACTGTACTGCTGCCCATTATAGCATTGCCCTAACCCACAATGTGTAAGACAATCTTAGTGTAAGCACATTACTGGTTTAATAGCAGAAAAACAAAACCTAGAACTCTGAAAACTGAAAGAATTAAAAAATCCTGCAAAAGTGGGTAACTACAAAAAAATATAATAACAGCTTAAGAAAAAGCACTGCAGTGAGGCGTTGTACATATGTCCCCTAATGTGTGTGGTTTACTGCTATACCCTCAAATTCTGGAAAACTTCTATATCTAAGGGTGTTGCACCTCAAGATAGGGCCAGTCATATAGATGCAGATAATATTTTCAAAACCAATAATTCATTATTAACAACTCACAGTTATAAACTTTCCAAAATCAGTCTTTGAAATAAAGAGAGGCACCCATCACCGGTACAACTCTTGTTCATTATGAAGCTATACCTTAACAGAGTCCTTTTTCTCTGATATAATGAGAAACACCCATCAATCAGTGGGACTCTTTCTCATTATGATCCCTTTAGAAAATGTTATATCCATTCATTTTAGTATTTGTCTCACCAAGACTCTAGTACGTCTCCTGTGGACATGGTTTCTCTTATGAAGACAATGGACGAGATTCCAAGAGAGTTGCTCTCAGTGTAAATCTGTCCTGATTCCAAAAGGCCTGCTGTCAGTATAAGTTACTTAGTCTGGTATAAGGTTTATCTATAAACAGGCTTGCTACATGAACCATATTCCAAAAGACCCACTCTCAGCCTACTCTCAGTGTCAGTGGTCAAGTCTTTTGGAATCAGGACCCTTGTTTTTGGCAATCAACATAGAGAATTAAGACTCTGAGCTGTTACCATGCTGTTTCCTGTAGTCCAGGTTGCAGGATTTGAGGGTTTGATTCCTTTCTCCTCCATTTACTTATTGTGTACACATGGAGGACAGCAATAATCTTATTCTAAACAATAACAATAACAATTTTGCAGTCTTTTAGTTGCAAGCTGCAAGTACAATACAGTAAAGTATTTCAGCCATGTAACTAATTTTATTTATGCATGAATTTATTTATATAGTTATTTTTAGTGGCATTTCTGTATCATGGTAGTCTAACGGGTCAGCAAAGTGACCCATTTTCAGTGGAAGTCTGGGGAGACAAGCTCTACATACAAAGATTTTTTAAACATAAAATCAGACATTACAATGTAAAATAAAGAATAAAAGGTTTACCACAATGAAAGAGATTATAAGAGAACAAATACATAAATAGCAAGAATACCTAACACAATTTAAGAAAGAGTTTAAAATAATGAAACTCATAAGAATTAGTGAGGATATATTTGGTAGTCTGGACAGTGATATACATGCATTAAATTAACTGTTAGAGTCTTACATTAGCTACTGAAGTCAGAATTAGATGCCATGAAAGAACACTTTTGAGTCTAAGGGAGGTTTTGAGATTGAGGTTTTAGTTTAGTTAAAGTTGGTGAGATACTGGTTGACATGAGCTGATAAATTAAATATTACATAAATTGGACAGGAAGTGGAGAGCAAATCTTAAGAGGCATTTAGAGCTGAGGAGGTCCTGGGAGGCAAAGAAAGTGGAGAAGATGCTATAGTAATGGAAAACAGCCTACAGCCTGTTTTCGGACATTTAAGGGACAAAGTACACAGACATAAGTGGAGGAGCATAATAATGTTAAAAAGTAAATGGAAAGGTTTGAAAATAGTTTACATCAAGTTGCACATTATTTAGGACAGAGCCTGGAGTCCATGAGATGCTGTTTGAAATTATGTTTGAACTGTTTGTTTGCATTGTTTTTCTAGCAATATAGTCATACAAGAAGTAGCTGATATGGTTATTAGTGGAGGTTACATGAAGAAACAGTTCATTTGTGGAGCAGCGAGATCTGTCTGGGGAGTACAATTGTAATATGTTACGTAGTGCTGGGCATAGTTCAGGTCTGTAGATGAGTTTAAGAGTTGTGACTAGTTGCAAGAAGGTCGGGGAATGGGGTAGATCTAGTCAGGAGTCTGTTTCTTCAAAACATGACAGTGATGGGCTTTGTAAGCCAAGTTACTCATAACTTTTGTGACTTTATTAAAGCGTTTCTCTAGAAGGTTTACTAGGGATGCCTGTAAATTAAGCATTATGGGAGTAGCTAGAGGAGAGTTGGAAACAAGAATGTTGAAGTAAATCATCTGAGTGATGAGTTGGTTAAGTAGAGAGAGATTCTGAATAGGGAGTCTAGTTCTGACATGTTTTCTATAACTGCTTCTTTTATATGGAGGTAAATTTTACATTTTCATCAATGGTAACCCCCTAAAAACTTTGTACGGGATATCACTTTGATTTGGGTACTGCTTGATAAGGTTACAGTAAAGAGATCCTTTTGGTTAAATACTTATTTAAAGCTGAATACTATTACTTTGTTTTTTTTTGGGGAGGTCTAAAAGAGCTGGGACTTAGGCATGCTTCAATTCCTGTGAAGGATTATTTTGTTGATATCTGGAGTACATCTAGAATTGTTGCTGTGCAGATGAGAGTGGAGTGGAGTCATCTGCATATTTTAAAATGGCAGCTTGTTTGCTAGGTGTATGATGGTGATTGATGAATATATTAAATAGTAGTGGCCAAACAGTGGATCTATGAAGTAATCCAATAGAAATGGAGAGGAAGGAGAAGAAATTGTTATGCCATTCTACCGATTTAAATCTATTAGAGAGGTAGCTTTTAAACTAAGTGATTAATATAAAATCAAGTCCCACTATAGCCAGTTTTGGATAAGCTTATGGAAGGCTGTTCAAATGCTTTTGTCAGTTCTAGGAAAAAGGCTGATTGTGAATTACCCATATTTCTGATTTAATCTCTACTAGTTATAAAACTAAGAACAGCTGTGGAGGAACTGTGATATGTGAAATGTTTCAAAGCCATGTTGTGTGTGACCTAGAAGGTTATTGTCAGTGACATTTGAGAAGTTGGGATTGCACGCATTTCTCTAGTACCTTAAAGGGGGGGGGGGCAGCATGGCAATCAGTCAGTAGTTGGAGATGTCAGTAGAATAACCATCTTTGTGAAGGGGGATAGTATAGGACTTATTTCAAAGTACTGCAACATAATGTTATTTAATGAAACAGTTAACTAGGATAGATACAGGGCATGCTAATCATCTGATTTTTGATAGACTCAACAGCAAGTTATCTGAAGCCAAGGACATGGGCTTTTGTTGGAGACAATATCTTCTGATACTGGCTGTGGAAACAGAATAGAAAGAGAAAAACAAAGAGATTTTTTAGGTTGAGTTAGGGGACTGGTGGCTGGGACTGATGTTATAGAGACAGGGTTGCTTTTGAGAATGAAGGTAACTGTATGAAGAAGGAGATGAATTGTAATGCTGTACTGCATGGTTGCAATATAGTAGTGGGTCAGGTTAGATAGAATGACCTGAGTGCAGTAGATGGTTAATTGAGGACTAGAAGAGTTTGAGATTCTTAAGGTTAGATTTTTGGAAGTTTATGTAGTGTTTTACTTTTACCCTGTTTGTTTCAGTGCTTTTTCTTTTTTTTTCACTTTCTGAGTTGGTTATAGACTTGGAGGCTAGGATCTCTTATATGATTTTTCCAAACTTTATCTTTGTTTCATGAGTGATTGGGTCTGTTTAGATAGCCATGGAGCTGGTCGACTTTTTATGAGTTTGGTTCTAATGGGGTGAGGGACTAAACGTGTTTTTAAAAATTGTGTGAAACAGGGAAATAGCATCACCTAATGAAATCTAATTACTAGCAGCTTAGTAAAAAGTTATTTACTTGCCTAATGTCTTGTTATTTGTGATCTACAATCAAGGATAAAGGATATAAAATTTTAACCTTAAAATATGGTGATTAATGCTCAGGAATATTATCCATTGAAGACAAGTCAAAATAAAATGCTACCTTAGACAAGATGTTTGGACTGTTTCACTATTTCTTTACAAGGGTCTTTCATTGTCTTAGAAGAAAGATTCACAAGGATCAATTTAATGAGGGGCTTGCGGAGAGTATTATCAGGATAAACTCAATGTAGCATTACATGTGTCTTTGTCATAGTTTTTTTTTTAACTACTGAATTCCCTTTCATGCAGGAAAAAAGACATGTAGGCATTGTATATCCTAATTCCATATCTGACTAGGTATCAAGTTATATTATTAGTAGGTGATATCTGAATTAAGAATATCACCTGGAATCTTTCTTTATGAGATTAAATGTGTATCAAATAAATGCAACACATATGTGTGCCTTACAGTTTGGCACTTACAAGAGTGAGTATGCACCTTCTATTTTTAGGGGTTTAGAGTAATGGTTGTAGCATAGCTATTTTGACTGAAAAGACTTCTCTTTTAAAGTACTTCAAATTCAAGAAGATACTTAAAGTAGCTAAGTCATTACTGAATGTATGGGTGTATTTATCATTAACACCTATGTGTTGTGGAATGTTGCACCGTTTACAGCCTACACACATCTCTGCATTCCAGAGCATTTTCTGAAAAATCCGCTTAAAACGCATAATATAATCAAGGCTTATCTACTGTGGGACATCTTAGATTAACAATATAACTGTTATTTTGTTCATAAATTGTTGTTCTTTTTAATCTGGCCTTTCATAAACTGGCAAGGCACTTAATTAAAAAGTTAGACTCAAGAAAGGTCTGGACGCCATAAGGAGCTATGGGTGTTAACTGGAAGTATACAAAAAAGGTGCTATAGGCTTGAATGAGTTAACTCATGCTTTGATTGTGGTCTCAGGTTAGGGTCCCTGCAAGAACAGGTAAACCTTCCTCAGGTGTTCATTTCTTAGTTTATTTTCTTACAGCAAACATAATTTTATCTTAATAGAAGATGGATGTATAACATTGGGTTTGTGATTTGTTAAGCAGGAACCCCTTTGCATTTCATAATATAATAGATTTACAGTTGCTACTTGATTCACATGATCCTTGAGTCTCATGATTGCTTTGATCCTAATTATGCTTTATATCAAACAGATGAAGTCATTATTTTCTTCTGCACGTCCCATGAATCCTGGTTTAGAATAGACTTTTCACTTCTTTTCTTGCGGCCGTGAAAACACAGCATCTGTTTCAAGGTAAAAATCAACATAATTTTCTGATCACTCATTAATGCACCTTAAACTTAACTTTCAAACTCTCTGGGTGTCAGCACTGATCAAAGAATACACCCATAATTGCTGAAACAATCCAGAAAAACAAATTATGATAAAAATTTATTATCAGGTTGAGGAAAATGAAGACAGCAATATTCCATTTGACTTGAGATGGGCAGCGTTAGCAACATAATGTATCTTAAATATGCGAATATAAAAAAAAAAAAACACTTCTCTTGAATCATCCATATTGCAGTTTGATGTGAGCTTCGGTGATCCTGTGGTCCTGATAAAATGTCATTCTTTATTAATTTTACTACATGCACGGTGGGAAGTGATTATAACAAAACTTTTGGCCAGCCTACTTTAACTGAACTGCGGGTTAAATAATATTGCTTAAAAAGACATTTTAAACACAAAACTCTAAAATATTGTTTTGTTTCTTAACAACCTTACGAATAAATCTATGCTTCAAATAATTCACATTTAAAGACATCTGATACAGAAAAAATAAGTTGAATTAAATACCAACATACTTTCAGACAATTTAATCAATACACTAATCAGACTTTCCATTGCAGTAAGTCCAGGAGACGATAACAAAGTTTAATCTGAATAAAGCCCTGAGGGCTAAATGGTTTTGATGCTTCTTCTTATACAAGATACAAGACTCAGCTGTCTCCTATTCTTTTAAAAATAGCTAGTTATACCAAAAGCATTTGGTAACAGTGAAAAATACTCAAAACAATAGAAAACAATGTTTCTTCTAAAGCCAAACTTGGATCCTGTTGTCATAAAAGATAATCACCCTGTTTTATTCATTAACATTGTTGTAAATATGTGTTTTTCCATTTTAAATAAGAGAATTTGGGAGTCTTACAGCTGCTCGAATTTTATTGGCTTGCAACTAGGGGCTCAAATGGCTGTAACTCTTACTGTCCAGCTGCCTGAGGTGATTGAAGTTGGATGTGAGTTTAGAGAAGCAGATGTAAGACTGGCCACATGCAATCAAGTGTTTACTGAAGAACAGGTAAGTAAGGAAGGGAAATGGAGAAGGGTCTTTATGGTTATGGAGGGGAGGTGGAGAAAATTTTAGGTTTAGGGAGTGACTGGCTGGTAGAAGAAGGTAAGGGTTAGGGTAGGGAGGGGGATTTTAGGTTTAAGGAGTGATTGGGAAATTAGGGCCAAGGAGAAGATGAGGATTTTAGCTTAAGGGCGTGAGTGGAGAATATAGGAGGGTTAGGACTGCAGGGAGTGGGAGTTTAGGTTTATGGGATGTATGAGAATTTATAGAGTCAGGGTCAAGGTTCTGGGAAGGATAGTTAGCCTTTGCTATTTTACAGGAACTGAGACAATGGGAGTTAGGGCACTTGCCAACACTAGCAAGTAGCAGCAAGTGTAACATGAGTTAATGGTAAACAAACACTTGTAGAGGGCCCAGAAGATTAATTTATTGACTGTTCAAGTTATTTCCTAATTTTAAATGTTTTTATTGACTAAACCCAAGATAGTAATATCATACTGGAGTTTATTTTGTATCATTATGGAAGTACTGACATTAATTTTGGGTTCTTTGCTTTAGATGAACAAAAAGCCTTTCAACTGAGTTCATGTTTCATTTTTTTGGGTGCATTAAAATAATTTAATAATATAAAAGCTATCAGAGTATTAATGAGATGTCTTTATTTCTGTAACAACTCAGTTTGATATTTCTCAAATGACTTTAAATCATCCAATAAAATAATCTCCAAGTTCCTTTGGAACAATGGCACCTCTCTTGCTACTTTGACTAATATTCCAGATCTGAAAAGGAAAGGAAGGCTTAAACCTTTCATCTTATAGTCTTAGTAATACATCATCTAGGATAGTAAAACTATTTAACATTCCTGGTCACTTTAACTTGAATCTATATAATGGCCCCTCTGGATTAAGATGGTCACATCAGTAATACACAGTTTTGGTAACTCCTTAAAATCAGTTCCTTTTATTGAGAAAACATCATATATTTTTCTCAAATTTCCTCATAATCTCCCAATGAAGTTTAATATGTTAAAGTATTTGCTACTGTGAAAAAACTCTAACAATGCAACATTTTTTATCAATAATAATAACAAACTCTTGAACTTAGTACAATGTCTTCTTATATTTGCTTGTATGGCAGTACTGGAAAAAAAAAACATTATCAACTAAAGCAACAAGCAAATACTGGAAAATTAAGAAATGTGATACTTCTGATTTAAGTCTTACTTGGATTGTTGCTGCAATTTTTTTTCTCTCTGTTGAGATTTGCTACCAATAACAAGAATATTGATTTGAGATTAATGTGCAGGTATAAAAGCCTTTTCTAACTTTTCTTTACAACTGAATATTAGACTCTTTATTTTGAAATACTAGCCAATTCTTATGAAAGAGATTAATATCTTTCTTGACTGGAAATCTGTTTGGGTAAATGCTTTCAAGAATTTATCATATGCTAAATTTATAAACCACCAATTTATGCTTCTCCATAATGCCTACTTGTCCTCATAAGGTAGCAATTAGGAGAAAATTATCTACTCCATAATGTACAATCTGGGGTAACAATTCAGTTTTTGACATATTCTGTATTTTTTCAGTGCACTGATTAGTTTACTACTTGGAAAAAAACAAGCTTAACAGGTTTATTAGAGATCCAGGCAACTGAAAATAGTAGTATTTAAAGTTAGGTGTTTCCATTTATTATCATTCCTCTGAGTATTATTACTACTACTATATTATTATTAAATGTCTGTTGCATCTGTTTGGATCAACACTTTTGTAACCTATCACTGGTTATACTGAGATGAACATTCACTTAAGTTATTGGAGTCATTTATTAAACAAAACCATTTTTCATGGAAATATTTACTAAAAATGAGGCCAAGAAAAGATTTCCAGATTCGATCTGAAACCACCATACACTTTGTTAAGTGAAGGACTAATAAAGTATATCTTCCTGAAACTCATAAATATAACTCTGCATCAGTAAAATGCCATGGTTTATATTCTCTGCCTTTCCATTATGTGTAAGCCTATAAGCATTGCAACTGAAATTGTGCTGTAAAATTTAATTTATAAGATAGCCTAACAGGGGCGAGAGATTTGTGATTGTACTTTTTCTTTTAAGTAATACAGAAAAAATTATGTTTGAAAGCTGTAACTTTGTTATGTATTAACCGTGTGTGATAATCCATTTTCATGGGAAAGTATTGCTTGTTTCCCTGTAACTGCAAAAAGTCATAGAACTAAAAATTAAGAAACCCCTGAACCCAGAACTGTGAAAGGAGACATTAAATTATGCAAACATCTGTGAACAGCAGTAGTTATATATGCAAACAATTAATAGATAGATGTGGGATCCTGCTCTTTATTTCTATTGTTTCTTGTGAATATAGAAAAACTTGCTTGGCTACAATATCTGGTTTCTGTGGGGTAAAAAGTCAGTCTGGCTGGACAATATCTATGTATTTTGTTGTTTGGCAAAAAGTTTATGTATTATTTCAATAATTATCATAGTTAAGAGTTCAGTTAAAGCCAAATAGGTTGTTAGCTGCATGTTAGATTTTTTTCTTTAAACAGTCTGTGCAACTGCTTAGTGTTTTCTCTTCACTGTGCAACTATCTTT
>NC_056746.1:1274491022-1274508522 GCF_019279795.1 Protopterus annectens | reverse complement strand
TTCTGCTGAAGTTGGAGAACAGTAGTGTCAAGAATTTTTAATAAACATCTGACAGCTAATATAGCATTCAGGCTGTTAAGACTGACAGTTTGAAATTTCAAAATGTATTTTGTCTGCAGTTCTCTCAGTTGTTTTTTCAAGGTGGCCACCTCTGCTTAGACTCAGTTCAACAAATACAAGGTATTTTAATGGTAAAGCATTGTTACCATGAGGTGCTTTATAAAGTTTGGATAACAGAGTCTGTCATCCTTCATATAATCACTGGGAAACCTTCTACATGCATTTTAATTTGTCTGCCTGTCCTGTATGTAGTAGAACAGGGGATTAACAAAACTGACAGCAAATTACAACCTGACTCTAACACATCAAAGTTTTATTTACTGTATGTTTTTGATTATTAATAAAAGTGCCTTTGCTGGTTTCAAACTTTGCAAAATATTATATATTGTTTAGTACCAGTGAGAAGTATATACCTAATTGGAACAGTACACTGTCAACAGTCATCATTCCGATACGTTGTGCCAGTCTTATAACCAAATCATTAAATACAAAACATGCAAAATGCTTCCAAAGTGAAAATACCTATACTTTTGTTACTTAGGAGAATTAAGACAATTCTTTTTACAATAAGTTAAAACTAACTAGCACTCTGGCTATTGCCTTTACAAGATCATGAACTCTATCAAAATTAAATCATTTAAATACTCACTTCAACTTTTAACTAAATAATTATATATAATTATGTTCAGCTAACCAATCTAAGTACGTTTGTTGCAAATGCCTCATGTTTGACTCATTGTTTCATGTTTAATGTCTGGTATCTAATCTTGAATTGTTACTTGAAATCGTCATGTCACTTGACCAATGTAATATAAATTAAAATTACACTTTAAACTGTAAACAAAACAGCTTTAGTACCGTAGCTAATAGACTATGTAATTTTGAAAAGCTGACTATTACTATAACACACAGTAAACAAATTATTACACTAACAGATACAGGAACCACTGCAAGAATCCTCAAAGCTCTTACTGGTTCAGAGAAAATAGGTAGATCATATATATGTAGGAAGTCTTTGGGCTAATATTACCAGTAGTTGCTAAAACACTGTCATTGATAAAAATATGCCAATATTTTCTCAATATTCTAGCAGCCTTAAGAAAGAATGCACACCTGGTAACAAAATATGGATCCTCTGAGATTCAAGGCTTCTAGTAGAGCTTCTGCTTTCGGAGACAGTTTTAGTAAGAACGTTGTAAATTATGAGCTGTCTTTCGGCTTTTTGCCACCGTTAATGATTGGCAGTAGATTTTTACGTGCCGAGTTGCCAGCTCTGATGCACAACCTTCAACGAAGGTATGCCCATTCATGCATGTCTCCATACAGAAGACACTCTAGCTGAGAATCGAACAGGACAGCGTCTTACTGTGAGGCGACAACGCTACAGCAGCACCGCTGTCTTTCTACGTAATCTACTTGATTTGAGCCAGTGTATAAAACTCACCTTCTTCAGAGTTTAATTTCTCAGCTGAAAAAACTCCCTTTAGAAAACATAATCAATTAGATGCTGAGTATTTTTGGAAGAAATAACTGTCTATACAATCTTTTTCAGATTTTCATCATGAAAAGAATGATTGCTTTTAATAATGGCTGTCTTCTGTTGGGAAAAAGTATTCAAAGGAATAACAAAATAAATGTCTATTTCTGATAGAGTTGTGAAATTGCTCCTTTGATCTTACCTACAATAACTGTTACTTCTGTGATCATCTGGCAGTCGATTGTTCCACAAATGGCTTACATCTATTGTCTCTTGACACACAGACTACCCCAACTTTTTTAGTGCATTCTCATTGTCTTCTGTATTTAGATAGACATATAGACAGACAGACAGATAGATATATAGACAGACAGATATATAGGTAGATAGATACATAGATAGAGAGCTAGACAGACAGATAGACATAGATAGATAGATAGATAGATAGATAGATAGATAGATAGATAGATAGATAGATAGACACACAGATATGGGTTACAGACAACTGTTTGACCATTAAAGTTGTTGAGTGGAAAAAAAGCCAGTACAGCTGATCAAACCTACCAGATATTTTCTGTGCAAGATAGCACAGTGAAGATCAGGGAAATTACTCTTTCCCCACTGTAGTATGATCTCAGAGCTGGTATATATAATTAGCTTGCAGTGTGGGGAGTACAGCGTCCCCTCTACATGGGGGGTGGAGGAGGAGCTTGAACCCTTGTAGAAGAATGTTTTATTTTTTTTCCTGCGGTTTCCATATGCTGCTATTTCAGAAGTTATGTTTGATCAGCTGCTTTTTGATATAATGAATTTTCAATATATGGATATATTCATATGAAGCAGTGATTGTTCTGTTTTTGATTTACAGTACAATGTTTTGTTATTTTTTTCTTATAATTGTATGTGGACTGGTAGAGCAATTTCAACATTCTCATATTCTGTTTTGCTGTTTACCACCAGATATTGGGACATATAACTGAGCAACACTGTAGAAAACTAATGGATATGGTGGGGTGGGTCTTTGCCCTTAATAAAACGTATTTTCCCTGTGGAACCAAATATACTTTTGATCACTCATATTGGTCAGTGTAGAGATACTCCAAAGTTCCGTGGCTTTATATTTATTATTTGTTTACTTCTGTTTAGTTTGAATTTTTATATTATGCTTTGCTCTAGGGATATGGATGAAAATGGTCATTTTATTCAGTTTGCTCACCCAGTTATTGTTATTATAAGCAAGTTCATCAAAACTTTCAAATACTTGATTGTAAGCTAATGATATGAGTGAGCAATGCATCTATCAAGCACTCCTGAAGACATCTTTCCATTTTAAGGGAGCTTTACCTTATTAATTCCACAGTATTTCAGGCATTGCATATACATTTCAGTGTATTCACTTTTCTTGTTTGTTTTAGTGTTCTACAGACTGTGAGTTTTTACAAGAAACTAAATATAAATCTAAGTTAGTCACTTTCTGATTTCATATACACTCCTCATTCTTTCATAGTCCATTATTTAAAGTTGTTTAAGAAAGATGATAACCTTTCTCTTATAGGACCATGGGTTGTTCACATCGTTTTGTACCTGACTGCACAAGATATTTATAGGTTCATAGGTTCATAGGTAAGTACTGGGCTATCTGCCCGAGGGCATCTGTAAGCCTAGCCAGAATGTGTTGGCTTTTGCCGCCCACTTAGTTTGTTCCCTGTGCCTCGGTCCAGCAGAGCCATTAGTTCCCTGTGCCTCTGTCCAGCAGAGCCACTGCAGTGATCGCCGGGGTAAATTTTCTGTTTCCCATTCACTCGTCAAGGTTTCTCTTGAAGAGTGTTAGTGAGGAGCTCTGTCTAATGTAGATTGGAATCCTGTTCCAAAGCATGGGGAGTCTCTGGGACAGGAGTCTATCCCTCCAGCAAGACCTATTTATCATTATGGTGAGGTTTAGATCCCTAGAGCATGTGGCTGCCTGGGATTTGTTTTTTTTTAGGTGGAGCATGCCCATCAATTCTGGGTGGGACATGGCCTTGTATGTCAGGCAGAGATCACCTCTGAGTAAGCGGTATGCAACTGAGTACAGCTGGAGTTTCTTCAATCGGGCTGCATAGGGCATCTGTTTGAGGCCAGTAATCCTCTTGGTGAGGTACTTCTGTGGTCTTTCCAGCTATTGCAGGTGTCTTGTAAGGTACATCCCAAATGGGGCATTGTACTCTATGATGGGTCTGATGAGTGATGAGTAGAGGGGCACAATAACCTCTTTGGTTCTAGATGCGAACCCTTTTGTGATTAGGTGGGCCACATAGAAGGATTTTCTAACCACCATGGCAATATGATTATCAAAGAAGGATTACTATCTACTTGGGTCCCCATATCCCTTATTACATTTTCTGTATTTAAGGGACTACTACGCATGTGGTAGTTCACAGGTACTTTGTTTATTCCAAAGGGGATGACTATGCACTTTTTGGCATTTAGCTTGAGGCCATGATTTTGACACCGGGTATCCGTCTCAGTGAGACCCTTCTGGAGGATGTCTGTATCAGCCGGAGAGTCAATTATGGTCCCCAGCTTGCAGTCATCTGCAAACTTGGTCAGCCATAGTCCTCCTGTGCTTGCCTGCACCTCTGAGAAGTATATACCAAACAGGAGGGGTCCCAGGACTGAGCCCTGGGGATGCCACTTGTAACCGGTTTAGAGTCAGACTAAGAGCCTGCAACTATCACCGTGTGGGTTCTATCCATGAGCCAACTGGCAACCCATCTTGTGACATAGGGGATTATGTTCAGGCTTGTGAGCTTGTCTATAATACCAGAATGGGTAATGGTGTCGAAGGTGGTTCCTGGTTTGGTTTTTGCACAGGTCAGGTTTGCCTTTTCATAAGGATTTTATTCTCATCTTTAGCCAAGATTGTGTGTGTGTGTGTGTGTGTGTGTGTGAGTGTGTGTGTGTGTGTGTGTGTGTGTGTGTGTGTGTGTGTGTGTGTGTGTGTGTGTGTGTGTGTGTGTGTCTGTGTTTGCATTTGTGTGTTGTTTGCATATGCCTGTGTATGTGTGTGTTTGTGTGTGTGTGTGTGTGTGTGTGTGTGTGTGTGTGTGTTTGCATTTGTGTGTTTGCATATGCCTGTGTATGTGTACGTTTGTGTGTGTGTGTGTGTGTGTGTGTGTGTGTGTGTGTGTGTGTGTGTGTGTGTGTGTGTGTGTGTGTGTGTGTGTGTGTGTGTGTGTGTGTGTGTGTGTGTGTGTGTGTGTGTGTGTGTGTGTGTGTGTCTGAGTGTGTCTGTGTGTCTATGTGTGTGTGTGCATTTGTGTGGAGCACTCAGTTTAGGTATACAGACATACAGACTTCAATTGCCTGCCACTCCCTCCTTTCACATGTTTCTGAATTTCATTCATATATGATTTATCTCTCCTTCTACTACTTTTCCTCTTACTCAGTGAATTAGATTTTTTTGTGTCTGTGTTTCCCTTAATAATTGGATGGGAGACTGGAAATTCATCCCTTATGGGCAGGGGTACCTGGTGTTGATCACAGACCTTCTTTGTTCATATATTGATTCTGTGAACTACCCAAAAAGAACCAATGGGGATACTTGGGATTCACATGGCTAGGTTTGTAAAGTCTCCAGAGCCTCTAGCCTAGTAACCTCCTATGTACGTATCACCCTTTCAGAACTATATTAGGAAGCTTAGAAGTGATACTCAGCAATGTGATCGTCATGATTCTTATCCTTATTTCTGCAGATCACCAAATCACGAGGGCTCAGTTCAAAGCCAAACAAACTAGCTCTTTAGGTCCAAGCAATGTGCATTTCTTATTCCTGCTCGTGCATTATACTCTTTGACTGCTCCTTTCTGTTTTTCTTTGTCTCTGAGACATCCTAGAATCAATTTCACTTGAGATTTGGCCCCTTTTCTAGATTGCCCTTAATAAATTAATGGGACTATTCTGAGAAAACATCTTATTGTAGATTAAAAATAAAAATTTGCAATTCACATGATCAAATGCTTTTTCCTACATCAAGTCATAACTGTAAAAACCTCATTAATTCTACCCAGCATCATCAATCAAGGTCACAGTTTTAACCAAGTTATCAAATGTACTTCACTTAGGGAGGAAGCCTGTCTGCTTAAGATGAAACAAAATGAGAAGATTTCTCAATAATCTTTTAGAAATCAATAATGTGAATAATTTATAATCATGGATTTGAATTGAGATTGGTCTGTAAAAAACAGGTAACTGAGTTTTCCTCATTTTTTGGAATTATGTAAATCACTCTTTGTTGCCAGATGGTAACTCTATCCCCACGGAATGCATTATTAGCAAATGTAATAAAATGTTAGTAAAACTATCACCTTTTATAAATGGGTATCAATCAGATGTCAGTCTACCATGGGGGTCTCTTCTCTATTGAGATCTTTATAAATAAAAATGATCAAAAGTAACCACAGTGTCAGTTATAACTAAAGAAAAAAAAAAGTCCAGAACACGCACTGTAAGCAGCAGGAATCACTTGTAGTCAGCCAACTCTTCAGTACAAGCTGTTTTTATTCTTCCACATAAGAACCACATAGATTCCAAAATACCAAATAAAAACATGGACAAAATTTGCACATACTAAAGAGTGTTTATATAGAGCATTATTTGTATTCCTTGTAGCAATCTGATACTGGTTCTCATATATTCTGTCCCTAAGAAGCCTTTCTGTCTTGCCTATATAGTAAGCTGGACAGGTTTTACAAACTGCCAGATAAATCACCCCTGATGTTTGGCAATTTCCTTTTTCAAAAAACACTTTGGACTTCAAAGTGCTTTGCAGGATTACTGTGGTCTTAACTTGTATATACTTACATTGTGCACAAGCACCACATCTTGCTGTACCACTGTTACCTACTGCCTCACTTTTTTATTAAGTTCAAAAACCCCTTTAAGGTTAAGTCCAGTTTTATATACAAAAGTGGGTTCCTACCCAACAACTGAAAGTATTCTAGGATTATAAGGATGCACCAATTATTCTCAAAAATCTTTTTCACTTGTTTAACTTGTCCAGAAAATGAAATAACCACAGCCCTATGAAACTGTTTCTCATCTTCCAAAGTTTCTTTTACCTGTAATGCATTACCTAGCAATGGTTTAAATTTTATACCCCGCTCTCTTTTGACATATTCTACATTTTTCTCCACTATGTTAGCTGGATACCCTCTTTCATAAAACAATTGTGCTACTTTTTGTAACTTTCTATCTACATCCTTTTCATCAGAGGTCATATGAGCAACCCTAACTAGCTGACCGTTGACAATAGTATTCTTTTGGTGGTGTTTCATTATAAATAAAATCATTTCTTCCTGCATAATCTTGGCCGTAATCTTATTCAACTGATTTTGATCCACAGTGGTAAATCCATTCCCTTAAAATACTCCTGTTACTCTACAAGAGTCTGTCAGTCTCCCTTTTAGTATATTCTTGTACACATAAACTTTTAAATACCTAAAATACATATTGGTGAGTTTAAATTACTTCTGCAGAGTTTATAATTTTTTTACAGTTTTTGCATACTGTTATTTCTACCTCTCACTGCATTAACCTTATATCCAGATACTTTAGAACGGGTCCCCTTCACATGGTCGACATTTCACAATGTCGAAACCCATATGGCTGAGACCATATGATCGACATTTGAAATGTTGACCATGGGGAACCGGCATCTCCGTACAGTGAGGAATGGAAAGATTTCCATTTCTGCACTGTAGTGCAATCTCGGAGTTAGTGTATTAAAGTTATGGGGGCTGAGGGGGGTGGAACCCACCACGGGGGGTGCAGAGGGGCATAGCCCCACTGCTAGCATATTTAAAGTTAGTTTTATTCTTTAATTTTGGTCTACATGTATGTTTAGCATTTCAAATGTCAAGCATATGGTCTCAGCCATATGGGTTTCAACATTGTGAAATGTCGATCATATCAAGTAGACCCCTTTAGAACACATGGGAAATGTTCAAATAGTTCAATTTCTGAGACGTTTTAGGCTAGTCAACTTTATAATCTAAGAACTTCACAATCTTTTGTTTATATAATTTGTTCCCTTCTTCCTGGAATCCCTTGCCCATCCTCACCTAATGCTCCACTCAACCTTATTGTTCACTCTGTGATTTGGTACCTGATAGTCAAATGCTAAACCCTATATTGTCCTACAAAAACAAAAATACCCTGTTTAAGATGCTCGATATAAAGCAGTAAATGTAATGAAAGCATGTAATGAAAAAAATGTATTTTTTTTGAAAATTCTTTTAGCTTGACAACAGTATACATTCAAATGCCAAAGTCTAAGCAACTTTTCCTAGACTACAAACCTCAAGGTCAGAAGAACATGACCTAAAATTACAACAGTAATGATCTCCAAAAGTTTTATAAAACTTTTTATGTTCCCTAGGAAGACAACATCTCCTTATGTATTCTTAGGGACAGGTCAAAAGACACTGAAATGGCTTTATTTACATATAGATAGATTAGACTTCTTACAGCAGCCATCCTGATTATAATCTTCAAATTTTGGGAAACAACTATGGAAAAGTAGATGAAGTGTCTGAATGTGTAAGTTCACAGAATGAACTTTTATCCAACCAAAAGTGAATCTAATATGAGGGAATTCTGGTACACATTGTTAAATTTTGGGATTTTCCACAAGCATTGGCTGGCTAATTCATTTGTTAATCTGTTTTAAATTAGAACTGATGTGTTAAATCACATGGAATATATTACTGTGAAACTGTCTGAATTTATGTTGATCATGGATGTTTTCTTCAAGCCCAGAATTAAAACAAAAAAAAAAAAAAAAACTCTTTGCAAGTTTTTATTTTAGTATGAAGATATTAACAAAGTATCATATTTAAAACTCAAAAACATAGATCAGGTAGTCAGAAACTGGGGAATACTGAATTTGAGTTAGTAACTGATGCCAACAGGTATACCCTCATGGAAGTACAAATCTTATGGAAGATGTGGGGAGTGAGATGTGCCTTAATGTTTTATACATAAGTGTGTAGTAATGAATACTTTGTGTGGAGACATGAGATAGTTTGCTTCTGCTTTGTATGCTTTTATTTATTTTGTATAGTAATATGATTTTGTGAACCACACTTTTGGTCATTTAGCACTCCAATGATTTTTGTTAAGAAATGAGTGATGCTTAACATCCATCTTAGTGGCCACAGACTCAGGTGGACGGGATGTGTGGTTAACGTCTCATCCAAAGATTGACATCTCAGGAATGAAGAGTCTTTCCTTATGCTAAACTACAGTTTCAGCACTGAAACATAATCCAAATGTCAGATGTAGTCACAGAATCCTCTATGACTTCTGACCTTTGCAAAATCAAAGGCATGTGTGCCACCTGTGGTGGTACAAAGACTGCAACATACCTTAACAGGGCCATGTTAACAGCACTATTGGCCCCCGGGTGAAGCAGTGCACTGGGGTCCCTACCTATGCAACCACTCACAGGATTAAAAATGAAAATGGGAGATTTTACACACACACACACACACATGCACACACGCACACATGCACACACACACACACACACACACACACACGCACACACGCACACACACACACACGCACACACACATACGCACGCACACACACATGCACGCACGCACACACATATGCACACAATCCAGATGACACTTACGTATTGAAGTGGAACTGTGAAAACAGCAAGGCAGTAATGAACGGAACATTAAATTCCACATGGTAGGAAGAACAGGTGCACATGTACAGATGCAAATTTTAGGAAGGCTGCCACTGCATTCAGATAATTGATGTTTTATGAAGGCTGCCACTGCGATCAGATAATTGATGTATTAGGAAGGCTGCATTTGGATAAGGGATATTTTAGATGATCGACCCTCTACTGTACAACGCTTTCTAATATTTATAATTCTCGTAATTTTCATAATTCATCAAATATTTATAATTTAGTATAGTCTAGCATTTATTTATTGACAACAAATCATAACATACATAAATTAGCATGTGATCCCTGTGGGTCTCTATATTTGTGGGGTCCCCAGAAAACTGTTCAGTGTGCCCACGCATTAAGATGGCACTGTACCTTAACGTGTCTTACAGTTTTTTCAAATTTCATCAACACTGTGTCTTTAACATCTCAATACACATTACAAAGCAGAGTCCAATGTTTGCTGTTATTTTATAATTAATGTCACAACAATATATCAACGCTGTGCCCTACAAACTGCAATACAGTTTGTGAACCTCTACCTTGGGAAGGAATGCACCATGCAGTCTGGAATGCACCATGCAGTCTGGAATGCACCATGCAGTCTGGAATGCACCATGCAGTCTAAGTGCAATAATGTGCAAACCCTTGTCCTTTACATGTTGTGCCACCATGAGGGAACTGCTTTCATTCTACAAAAATGCACATGGATTGAAATCCTTGTTTAATGCACCCTTATTGGCTACTCATTAGCTTACCAACCTTTGCTTTTTGTCACATACCTTTTCATGTAGTTCTGCAATAATTCTGGTTTCTTATAAAAGGGTGGCTGTACTTGAGGGATGTGTTTCTAAAGCACTAGCAACATATTTCTAATGCTATATCCCCTTAAATGTTTTCTACCTCTGTTTACCCTGTCTGTAAGTAAATGACTTCTTCATTTAGCTTGAAACTAAAAGGAAAGGCCCAGATTTGTGTTGAACTGGTAGTTAATTATACCAAATATACTGAGCCTGTGGACATAGCTAACCTGGTGGCCAACAGATTCTGTGAAAACTTCATTCCCCTCTCCCTGCCACTCATACCCCATGACATCCCCACCACCTGTACCCTACCTTTTATCTTTAAAGAGCAGGTTGTAAACTCCCTCACTAAGGCCAAAAACACAGCTTCTATGAGACCTGATAACATCCTAGGCTGTGTCCTACATTGGCTCCAACATGAATTTGCAATGCCATTGGGTACTCTCTTCAATCAAAGTTTAAGCAACAGCTTTGTCCCAGCTAAATGGAAAATGGCCACTGTTATTCCCTTGCACAAAGGTGGTGCTTTCACTGACCCCGGGAACTATAGACCTATTATCCTGACTAGCCTTATCTGCAAGGGCATAGAGCAAATCATTATGGACCTTATCAAAAAAGATATAGGTAAACTCCAAACACTTGACCCTACTCAGTTTGAATTTGTCAAAGGAAGATCATACCTGTTAAACCTGGTGGACTTCTTTGAGACAGTCAGCAAGGCCCTGAATGAAGGAAATCTGTGCATAAAGCCTACCTAGACTTAGCCAAGGTTTTTGACACTATCCCCCACTCAGGCATTATTGACAAACTCACTCAGCTGGGTATCAACCCTTATATCGTTAGATGGGTCACTAACTGGCTCAGTGATAGAACACATACAATCAAAATAGGGAAATCCACCTCCAACAGCAGACCTTTAACCAGTGGTTTTCCACAGGTACCAGTCCTGGGACCTCTACTGTTTGCAATCTATTTCTCCGAAGTACAAGTAAAAACTAATGACCTGTGCCTGACAAAGTTGGCTGATGACTGCAAACTGGGAGCAGTTATAGAATCTCCAAATTATGTCAACATCCTACAAGAGGGTCTTACAAAAACAAATTATTGGTGCCAAAGTCATGGCCTTAAACTTAATGCAAAAAAATGTATTATTATCCCTTTCAGTAAGAGCGATGTTCCTGTTAACTACCACATCAACAGCAACACCCTAAGTATGTACTCAGTGGCGAGAGACCTGGGCACACAGGTTGATTGACATCAGTCTTACCTTTGATTACCATGTCTCTATAGTGGTAAGAAGGGCATTCTATATTGCTCAGCTCATAATTAAGGGCATTGCCTGCAGAGAAAAATAAGTTATAACCTCCCTGTACTCTTCCCTTATCAGGCCAATAATTGAGTACAACACCCCTTTTGGTATGTAACTTTCCAAGTGCCTGCAGCAATTGGAGAAACCACAAAAGTTTCTTATAAGGAAAATTCAAGATATTCAGCATTTTCCCTATGTGGATTATCTGAAACCACTGTCACTTTATTCTGTTTTATACAGATTACTCAGAGGTGAACTCTATCTTGCATACAAGGCAATCTCTGACCCTGCTTTACTGGAAATGCTGCATATCCACAAGTCAAATGGTACATGGGTTACTCGCTCTAAAGACCTTAACCTGGTATGTGACATTAGTAGAACCTGCTGGAGAGAGATTTGTTTCCCAGAGGTTACAACACCTTTGGAACAGACTCCCACTTCATGTCAAATAGAGCACCTCATTGGCCCTCTTTAAATGCAATCTGGATGATTGGATGGGTAACCATAAATTCACTCCCTCTTGGACACGGACACTAGGTGCTGATTGTGGAAATAAGGGTAGAACTTGGCTAGGCTTGTAAGGACCCTAAGGCCATTAGCCTAGCAACTTCCTATGATCCTATGAACTAATGAACTCCTCATATTCAAAGCTGACCTAGACTCTTATTAACACTAGCAGTCCAGAAGATAATGCATTCGTCTAGGCGTTGTTTCCTAATGTGTTTGTTTGTCTATTTACCTATTTATTTATTTACATTTCTTGCTTATTGTATTACTGGAAATTGTGAATATGTACTTCTTATTCTGCATGTTTATGTTATTGTATATTAGCTAACTATATGATATATATTCCCTGGCCGTGCACATAAATAAGGCTATGAGCTGTTAACAAGATGCTTTCCATAGTTCAGGGTTTGATTCTATCTTTCCTCATTTGCTTACTGTGCGACTGAGAAGTCACTTAACCAGACACTATTCCTTGGCTAAGTCTCAAAATTGGTCCACATGAATCGAGAAATAAAATAAAAGAATAACTACTCTCACTAGATCTTGTTATTACCTGTGTCTTTCACCTCTATATATATTGTTGTCCTAGTCCATTCCATCACACTGTCACTTGCAAGATGTAACAACTGCACTGATTATTTAAACTGAATTGTAGTGGCAATATGCTTCTAAAACACCTTGCTACATATAGTAACATTACTTCAAATACCCGCTGCCTGATATGTAGATTTCTCACCCGGTTAGTGGTATAACCAGTAGTTACTTTTTCTAACTCCTTTGGCACAACATGTAAGAATTTTGTCCCATCTTATCAATAAAGGGGTTATTCATTTTACTAACAGAGTAAATTTCCTAAGCTAGCTAATGTCTCTCCTCTGCCAGTGACAGTTTCATTTATGTTCCTGCCAGCCTGCACTGCATAACAGGACAGTTTAAGATTCTTTAGAGGGTTACTTAATCCTTAGAGCTTCCCCTTTGAGACATCTGTGCTTCCTATATCTGATAAATATGAGCCTGCTCCATGCTGATGTTATATTTTATTGCTAGCTCACAAAGCTTTTGATCCAAGTTAATTGTGCCATTATATTACCCATTTATTGCAATACAGTGTCTAGAAGAATTTTTGTTCTGGAGATAAGTTCCTGATCTTTAAAAAAATATAGAGCATTTAAGCTGTATGTTTATGAGTAACTATAATCATTTGAAATTTAGCATATCTCCAGATAAGAATGAGCATTTTGATTATATACTTTCAGTATGTCTACCAAAGATAACCTCTATAAAACATTTATCCTTGTTATATATGCAGGGGCTATTGTTATGTTTGTATAGTAACTACTGGTTTTCACATGACTAAAACATAGTTAAATGAATTGGCACTATTTATTTAAAACTGTTCCAGAAAATGCATCACAATAACTAAGGAAATGTACATTGTGAATAGGTTTCTCCCTGAAATCAGAGTTAATTTTCCACAGCCTCTACTTGTGTGTCATGTGACTATAAAACTCATATAACCAGATCAAACCTCCTAGGTCACTGAAAAAGAAGCAGGTGTGATAGGAGGAACATATCACTCTGAGGGCTAAATTAACAAGCAAAAAACAGTATTATTCAAAGAAAAAATCTGTTCTTTCTGTGACATTGAGAAAAATATCCATGCCCCCCCCCCAACAGAATCCAAGCTCTGGGCTTTTTGTTTCCTCTAGTGACAAAGACAGATGGTTGAATGCCAAAAGTATAACAGGATACAAGCGTTTTGTCATGCCTGACTGTCACCCCATCTACAAGTACCATGATACCTGTCATGTAGTGATGCTGATGCAGGAAGTATGTTTGTGCTTCTATCAGAATACCTTACTGTGGGCATTCATAGGTGCAACTTACTCTATAACCTATCCTGTGCAAAAGCGTATCTCAAATAAGGAATGTCAGAGACTGCAAATATCTTACACCTACCACCTGAAGGAGGAGACCTAGATACCTACTGGTCAACTATCACTTCTTCGTTTGGCCTGCCTGTACTTTTTTTTTTTTTAATTTTATTGTGTTTGTTCATACTGGCTGACTGGTCTCCCCCTTGATCAGACACCCCTGTATCTGAGATGGGACATCCTCCAGCCAGCCATAAGGGTACTTTGTGCTCTCACGGGCTTCCCTGCCTTCTATCAATAAGAGCAGTTTTTTAAGGCCTAATCCCACTCTGATTTTATTATAATCCCTTGTGTCACTGCAAGGGCTGCCTGTGCCCCTCACATGCACCTCTGCCATCAGTGATCACCACTTTCAGAGGACACAACCTGTCTTTTCCACACCTGCTCTGCACATCATGAGCAGCAGTGCAAGCTGGGTAAGAGCCACTGTCTTTCTACTCCCAGTACAGGCAAACTCATCCACCATACTTGCAGTGTCAAGTACCTGAGCTGCAAATAAAACTGCAGTCACCCTGGTTGTAGACAGAGGTTTATTTTATCCTTTTATACCATTGATACATCTGTGCTTCATGAAATCCTGACAGAAAATGGATGGCAAAATTTAAAATCCTGGTAAAGATAGTGAGAAGTTAAGAAACAATTTAATCCAAGAAAGTATACGTATAGGGTACCATTTAATTTTATTATTGTAAATTCAAGGACACAACAATGTTCCTGATAAAAAAAAAAAAATCAAGAGACTGACAAGTAGGATTAAACAGAAAATTACCAAAGTTTATACTTCCTTCAATGAAAGTAACCAAGGCTGCTAAACAAAGCCAGAAAAAGCAAGCATTACAACAGGCAGTTAAAAGAAATACTGTTACAATTAGACTGGGTCAGCTGGGTATCCATGTTTAAAAAAATACGTCACAAGACTGACCTTTACTGTTGACAATGTGCTGAAAGTTTATTTCCTCTAGGCATTATTCACTGTATTATATATACACAACACTATTTGAAACTGAAGGTGACTGAATTATAAGAATAGTTAATTCTAACCACAACTAATTATATGGGGCCTAATTCCAAAAGACCTGCTCTTAGTGTAAGTGACCACCAAGTGAACGGAGAACAGCTACAGTTATTCCCTTGTATAATGGAGGATCTTCCACAGACTCGGTCAATTACAGACCCATAAGTCTGATCAGCCTGATGTGGAAAGCATAAAAACACTTATCATGGTACAAATCAGGACATACCAAACCTCTAAACACTTATCATGGAACAAATCAGGACATACCGAACCTCTAAACACTGGAGCCATCTCAGTCTGGATTTTGATTCATCAAGGGCTAAATCAAAGCAATGAATAAAAGCAAAATGGTACAGGCTGCATACCTCGACCTAGCAAAAGTGGTTCACACAATTCCCCACTCAGGTATAGTAGAAAAGTTACATAAAGTGGGAATAAACCCCTATGCCACTCACTGGATTGCCAATTAACTCACAGATAGGATGGAGGAAATCAAAAAAGAGGAAGTTACCTCCACAAACAAACAGTGGTTCTGTGCTGGGCCGCTCCTGCTCACAAACAAACAGTGGTTCTGTGCTGGGCCGCTCCTGTTCACAAACAAACAGTGGTTCTGTGCTGGGACCGCTCCTGTTCAGCATGTACTTTTCTGAAGTAAAAGACAATATCAAAGGGCTCTGAATGACTAAGTTTGCATATGACTGCAAGCTAGGAGCAGTCATCAAATTCCCAAATGACTTAACCAGCCTGCAGGTAGGTTTGTTCTGAATAAATAACTGGTGCCAAAATCATGGACTAAAGCTAAATGCCAAAAATGCATTATTGTATCCTTTGGGAAGTCATCTATCCCAAGGAACTACCACAGTAACAATGCACCCCAAAGGGTTGACCTTGTTGTTTGAAATTTGGGACCTTATGTGGACAGTGGCCTAACTTTTGACCAACATATGTCCATTGTTGCAAGAAAATCCTTCTATACTGCACAGCTTATAAGCAAAGGGAGTCTGTCTTGATCTAGGGATGTCATTGTCCCCTTTTACTCAGCCTTCATTAGGCTAATCATTCAATAGAATGTCTCCTTTGGCATGTATCTGTCTAGACACATGCAGTAATTGGAAAAACCACAGAGATACCATAATAAAAGGATTCAAGGCCTAAACAACATGTGTTATATAGAACGACTCAAAGCCCTGTCACTATACTTAATACCCTACAGACTGCTAAGAGGTGACCTGTTTCCAAACCTCTCAACTGTACAGATTTTCACAGACTGTCCAGATTTGTTCCTCATGTTTTTGGTCTGTTTCTCATAAAGTTATGATTTTCTGGCAAATCATTGTTAAATCATTGAGGGATGAAGTCAGAAGATAATGACAAACATTTGAGTTTCAGACTTCATACCCTTCAGAAAATTCATGCTGATGCAAACTCTGTTATTCTATCAACTTTCTAAGTTTATAGGAGTAATATTTAAAAAGTGTCCCTATTTTTGATCCTTTGTCCCCCATTATTTATGGCTTTGCACAGATTTCTTGTTCTAACAGTTGTATGCCTGCTCCTAGCATATAATGCATCATCTAACCCATTACTGATGGATTTAATTCACATCAGCAAGTCAAATGCCATCAAAAATATTCTGTCTAGGGGATCTAAAACTCTTCTGCTATATTAACAGAATGGTTTTGTGGGACAGGTATACCGATAGTCAGGAAATGAGTCCCCATCCACAGAAAACAAAGTTCATCCCTGTCCATATCGAAGCGCAGCTTAGCTCTATGGATGGAAAGTAGAAAATTTACCCCAAACCGCTCCTGTACTATTAATGGATAGGGGCAGTTCTTAAATGCCTTATCCCATGCATGGGTCCCCTCAAATTATCTGTGGCATGATCCCATTTAGGGGTAATATATAATTATTGACCACAGAAAGAGTAAAGCCAGTCTCTAACCAAATGGGATAAGTTAATTTGAGCACAAAAATGGACATTGGACAGGCTTAAAATGGCCTGCAAGGGCAGCCAGCCTAGCACTTAGCTATGACCCTATGAACATACGAACATATGAAATGAGTGAAACATACCCACACACACATAAATGACTGCTACACAGGAATGTATCTTCTCAGCTTAATGCTGTCAGAATACAGTGTGCAGCACATTGCACACGCCTCCACATAACTCTCATCATTTTAGTTCAAGGATAAAATAAAAAGCTAAATAACAATAAGAAACAAAAGAGACAAATCAGGGACAGCAGTGAGTTGAGAACATACAGTTCTTTGTGTACTTAAAATGTTGCCAGAACAAGCTTTGTATTTTCCTTGTTATTAAGTCTTACACTCCAATATGTGTCATTATTTAGTAACTGCTGCTCTCCCTGATTTGCCAAAAAAAAATACACACAAACGTTATGAGGAGCAGACCAAGCTATGATGCAACATCAGAGACATCCTACAAAAAAAGGGGGCATTTGAGTGCATCTATGCCCCATCACATATACATACTTATATTCTGCACACACAAATGTACTCAGAGTTACCCTCACTCACACACACACACACACACACACACACACACACACACACACACACACACACACACACACACACACACACACACACACAAACACACACACACACATATACACACGCACACATATAAACACACACTTTCA
>NC_056746.1:1274323522-1274483522 GCF_019279795.1 Protopterus annectens | reverse complement strand
TTTTCTAAGAATCCACTTTCCAATTCTTTTATCTGTTTTACAATACTCGTACTTCAAAATACAGTTAGTTTTGGATTCTGATTTTCATTTTATAGTAATTGCTTTTTTTGGTAACCAGTAGAATTAAACTTAATAAGGTCTTACTATGTCTAGGCAGTTAAGTTCATGTGTTCCAGCTTAAAAGAATCACTTCCTTAGTTACAGCCATTAGCTTCGTTAATATTTCTGACAGAGTATTATGTACCGAATTTTTTAAAAAATCTGCTTATTCCACTCCCCAAAAATGTGCCTAGTTACCTCTTTCTTCTCCATCACACTTCCAACATTTGCTTAGGCTATAGAAATATCTATGCAAAAGCTTCTGCGCAAAAGTCTTAAACTTTCTGGACTTTGTTACATACTTGGGAGCCATATTTTATTTATTTATTTATTTTACATTGATGTGCAGTGGTTGACTAGAAATGTGCGGACTGAGGATCTTCCACACGGAGAAGTTTCTTACACTGTTTTGTTTTTGGACCCACTACACTTTAGTGGGTTGTTTTGAGACTTCGGGGATACCACGGAGATTACTTGTAGTTTGAAAGGCTACAAGACATTTTCTGTGTCTGACCCTTGGAGAAGATAATTAGGACTGCCATTGCTGTTAAAATACTGACAGAAGCATCAGAATGCAAGGTGCACTTAATAAGATGTAAGAAATTCTTGATATGCATAAAGTTGTATGACTCGAATTTACATTCCTCGGTGTTCCTTCCGTCAGCATTCCAAAATGGCTGTCATTCTTTGGCCTTGGGGGGAAATGGTAATCTATATGGTGCTGAAGAAAACAAACCATTTTATTTTTCATAATTTTTCCGAAGTGAAATGTGTCACAATGCAGTGTGTGATTTCCTTTATCTTCCACTACTAGTGATAGAAGGAAAAATGCAATTTGATGTTAGTGTGTGACTGTGTATAGCATAAATGTTTTCATTGGCTTAATGGTTATGTTGTTTACCTCACAGACACAAGGCACAGGGGTTGGATTCTCATTTATAAAAGCTTGGCTATGCTTAAATCACCCATGAATCTATGAACTGATAGCTTGACTCTTTCTCTGTTTGTCCTGGAAAACATGAAATTTTACAGATCCAGAGGTTGAGTTGAGCTGAAAAGGATTTTTTGGGCAAACCTGAACTCATTTTGGGTTGCTGTGAAGGTAGCTAGGTACACAGATGCATCACTGTGTACTCCTGTTAATATGGCAGACTAAGGTATCTTGATAATACTGTCTGCATTGTATCATTAATCTAGTTTAATTTTCTGGTTGCCATCAGTACTGCAGTTGTCAGTTATTTCTAAACAATGTGCTTATTTGGTCGTTTTGATAATGTAGGAAGTATAGGTTGAAATGTAATAGTTCTGCAGTGTTTTCTTTGATATTGCCTCTATCTTTTGTATTTTTATGGGATATATGCATGCTGCATGCTAAAGTATCTTAAAGGGTGTCCTGCAGTCAGAGTAATGTGTTGATAATGTGTTCTGTTTATGTATGTTCTTCTTATGTCAGTATAGTATTACTGTAGAAACCAAAGACACTTAACCCATTACTTGTTTCAGTGAAAACTGGGGCTTGCTTTTTACTCGTGTGAAGTATGAATAAACAAATTACTTACATTGACACACAAAGGTAAATGATAGAATGAGAACAGTATAATAACTGTTTAGTGTTCTGGGTGGTGAGTGATGCACTTTATGGAATAATGTCTTCATTAACTGTACCATCTGTTGTAATATTCCAGCTCAGCTGTGCTGAATTACTGATAAAAGGTAGAAAAAAATATGAAGGTGGTATGATAGATGGTCTTTTCTGGCCCTGGAATTCTGTCCTGAAACATCTTGTTGGGAAACCATTTTCCCCTTCAAAAGGCGGCCTTCGCCATTGCACATCCAGGCTGGTATTCTGTGTATTGCACTGTAAAAGTGGCATGTAGTTGTGCATTTGTATTTCTTCTTATAGTCCTAAAATCCACGTTGTTTTTATCATGCCAACTGTTTGACTTTTTTTGTTGCTACCATCCTGTCAACAAGTATGCCACCGATAACACGGGAGTGGTTTTCTTTATTGATACACAGAAGAAATTAAAACCATTCGACTGGGCGTTCGAAAGACATGCGTTGAATGGGCGTGCCTTCGTTGAAGGTTGGGCATCGGGCTGGCAACTCGACACCATAAAAACCAACTACCAATCATTAGCGGACCGGAGTTCCGCTGTCTCGACCCCTAACCGAGAAAAGCCGAAAGACAAACAACAACAACATTTATTTTACATTTGTTAGCCAGGAAAGTCCGACTGGATACAGGTCTATTTTCAGTGGAGGCCTGGGGAGAAAGGCTGGAAATGTACATAACAAGTATAAATACAGTGAAATTATTACAGTTAATTATCACAAAATCAACATGTGTTTAACAATATATACACACGTTCACAATTTTCTCAAATACACACAGGAAATAGTTGGAAATTATTAGCTGGGTAGGAAATAGTTAGAGACTACACCTGATAAGGGAAAACACATACATTTATAACGGTTAACATACATGGTTGAGACAAGATATCATCCTTACTTTGCGTACACTACATATGTACTGTATGTCCTCTCTTAGTGCCATTGTAAATTGCCTTTTTAGTGTCTCTTCTCAATCTTTTCTAACCTTCCCAGACTGATTCTTATAGTTGTCATGCAATATTTTATATGTTCTAGTAACTGTCCACATTTTCACAGCATATTCTTTTCTAGAACTAAAAGTTGTGTCAGAGCTGGTCTTTCACCAAGGCCCTGTCCCTTTCTCTTTGCCTATAATGTGATATCAATCCATGGCAGGGAAGGCAGTCTATAACCTGCAGTTCAGGCTTTTTCTTGGCCTCATCCCACTCTAGTAACTTTTCCTCTCTAGATATTTGCTCCCAATACCCTGCTCCCTTGGCCAGTTTTCTCCAGTAAATTCCAGCCACATCTTGCCTGTTTTCTGTATCCTACTTGCAGTCACCCCTCTTGACAAAATGTCCTTTCTCCATGACCATGTTGGCCTAGTTCTTAGAATACTTTTTGCAATTTTACGAATATAATATTCTGCATGGTCACTGCTATTCTCCTCAGGGATCTGCATCAAAATCCCACTTATTTATTGAGCCCCTTCCTGCTTCCTCATCATTCCTTTCCACTTTGAATTATAACCTTCTGCTTTTGTTAGCTCTAAAATATCCCTTCAAATCAGGAAATCCTAAACAACCGTGTTCTACTGGGAGGATCAGTTTATCCCACGTAACTCTTGCCCTCTTCTCTTACCAGACAATTTTCTTCAGCTTTTTATTATTTATTGTCCACATCTTCTCCAGCGGTTGATACAAAATATGTCTGACCTGTAAGGGGCTAAAAATTTTTTCACTGCTTATATATTACTATCTATATCCAGAAACAAGAGCTTCCAGTTTCTTATTTCTCTGTTATCTTTTGTTCAGCATCTTCCTGCATATTCTTAGCTACCATAACAGAAGTCTTTTTAATCCAAACGTCTAACTACTTCATCTTGTATTTTCCCCATAAATGTGGGTATTGCTAAATCAATTCATGTGTGGGTACATAATACAACATTTGGTTGATCTTCTTTCATTTTATACCCTCAAAAACTTGAAACTGCCTCAAAATGTTCCACAACAGTGAAATATCCTTTTCTGTATTTATCAGGTATTGGGATGACCTTGCTCAGATCTCAAAAGTATGCTAATTAAAGAAGATTGTGCATGTGTATATGCAAATTTAATTTTATATACTGTCTTTTTATATACAATCTATATCACAAAAGCAATTACTAACAATGTTTAATTTGATATGCAGAGAGATTTTTTCACAATAAATGTAAAACAATTTCAGAAAGAAGAATATGTATGCCGGCCACCTTACACTGGTCCTATGGACAAGATGCTGTACAAAAAACACTATACTTAAGTTGTGAGTCAAAACACTCAAAATATACAAGTCTTGCCAGTGAAACTTCATCCAAGTAACCACAAGCCACTAAACGCTTGTTTTAATAAGTTCAAAAATGTCACTGCAGTCTTTATGTGATTACTGTATGAACCAAATTATAGAGAGATATTCATCTCCTATGCTTTTATAGACAAGTATAAATGTATTTGCTTGTGAAAACATAATGCTTAACAAATTTTGGAAATGTTTCAAATGCCCATCTTTGAAAATAATCAGAACCCAGTAGGACATACCTGGTCAAGAAATGCAAATAACGTAAATACATTAATGTTGTTGTGTCTTTCGGCTTTTCCTGGTTAGGGGTCACCACAGCGGAACTCTGGTCCGCTAATGATTGGCAGCAGATTTTTATGTGCCAAGTTGCCAGCGCTGACACACAACCTTCAACGAAGGTACACCCATTCATGCACGTCTCCACGCAGAAGACGCTCTAGCTGAGAATCAAAGTGGACAGCGTCTTACTGTGAGGCGACAACACTACTGCAGCACCACCACTGCGGATAACGTAAATAAATTAATGTAAACTGTAAATAGAAAACATGTTTTGATATATAAAAATCATTTTGGAATTAATCTGAACAGAAAAATAACTACACATTCATGAAGAGCACATCAGAAATAATTATATAAGTTTTACAAAAAAAGTACTGAAAATGGCAACTACATGACATTACATTTACCATTGCAAGATTTTTGTCAAACATGCCAGTGGGTACTGGGCCTCTACTGTATAAGTGAAAACTGTACAAAATGTCAAATTATGTTTACAAAGCTTTATCCCATAACTGAGAAAGTTAATCATGCAGGATCTTAAAGATGGTATCTTGAAAGTGGAGATCCAAACATTGGTCAAGCTATGGGACTTAAATGATTAAATAGATGTGGATGCATGTATTTTTCATCAGAGAAATATTTCAATTAGAGCAAAGAGGGATTTTTTGATATTAGTGATGCCATAATAAAATCTGTGCATTATCAGTCCACTTAGCACTAAAATTATAAATTGTAATTCCTTGAATTAGCATAAATAAGTGAAAAAAGAAGATCTAATAACAATTTAAGTAAAACAGAACAAAGACACCTAGACAGATGCCACGTGAATTCTATATAACAGTCCTAAGTGTTTAATATAGGCTGATGGAAACTACATGTTTCTAAATACAAATGGAAACCCCAGTTAAGCTAATCAAAGCTTTTTCAGCATCTGTAGAAAGGAGCCCACAGTCAGATGAAGTTTTATTTGGCTCTTCTTATACACGAAATATGTGTTACCCCTCTCCCTTCTAGTTTTTCTTCCTTGACATTTACATGGTGAATGAATTAGTGATGCCATAATGCCATTTGTTTGTACGTTAGCTCATAATTTATTTCAGTGCTAGTCAAAGACATAAGCCCATAAATGAGGAATATACCATATTTATTTTCATACTGTAAAAAGGCTGCTAAAATAGTCAACAAAAAGATATTTTTTCATGCAAAATTATAATAAGCTTATCAATACCTAGCAAATGTTAATATATTTTATAAAATCCAGCTGTCAAAGTTATTATTATTGTCTAGAGTGTTTCTCATAGAGTGGCCCTGAATAACCACTAGAACTGTCTGCAGCTGCATATGTTTACTGTACAAGTATCTTTTATTGTGCATAATTCAGAGTTTAAAAGGT
Source organism: Protopterus annectens (assembly GCF_019279795.1). Classification (NCBI taxonomy): domain Eukaryota; kingdom Metazoa; phylum Chordata; order Ceratodontiformes; family Protopteridae; genus Protopterus; species Protopterus annectens. The sequence continues at coordinate 1,274,477,821 of NC_056746.1, read as the reverse complement.
ATATTATGAAATATTTTGCTGAAATCTCCATCCAGAGCTGCTTATTTGATTAACAAGTGTTTATGAAAGCTCCAGAACTCTTCATCCATGGTTCATAAGTCCATTAAAGCTGTGGGATTGGCTAGCGTCTTACCAGCTAAACTGTTTGGGCTCAGAGATAAAATAACTGACTTTAGTTTTTTTAATATCTAGAAGGTATGTATCTTATTTTAGTGTTAAAATAATCATGTTTTGTTTTAGCCCATTCTTCACATGATTTATAACTACCATCCCAACACAGTTTTATCATTTAATTTCTTTAAAGTATCCTTTAAATATTTTTTCATGACACGAACTTAAGAAGTTTCTCACATTTAATTATTTGACAATTCCATGGTAGGTATAAAGGCTGGCTATAATATCTGCTATATTAATTGTCCAGTTCAAGTATTAGTTTGCTTCCAGGTAAAGAAATGCCAATATAACAAATTATTAAAAAGAACAGAGTTTGCAGTAACTGAATAAGTAATATTAAAAAGAAGTGCCTTGCTTATCTATTAAAAAGGACAGAACTCATACCTTTTGAATAAGAATAATGCAAGTTTGAAAGAAAACAACTTCCTGCTAGCCACCTATCCAGCCACCTATCCATCTTCTAAACTGATATCCTGGTGAGGGTTACTCTTGCAACAAGCTATAGAGGAGAGACTGAGCTACCCAACACCTGAACAGTCTCCAACTCATTTGAGATCTTCACAGATTCCCAAGCAAACTGAAAAATATAATCCCTCAGACATGATCTGGGTTTGCTGCAGGGCCTCCACCCACTGGGGTGTGAGTGGTAAACCTTCTGTAGCAGCCACTTTCATTTCATGCTCACAAAGTGACCATACTTCCTCAGCCTTCTCCAATCAACCTAGTAGAGAAATGGCTCTGTTCTAAGATACTTGAAGATTATATAACTTCTAACTCAGTCCTGAAAAATGATCATAGATATCTTGCAAAGCAACCTCATTTCTTACAATTGTATCTGCAATGTCATCCTTTCATTCTTTGTATAAATGTTATTACCAAAAGTACAGACAGGAAAAATGACTGATCAGTAAATTAAGAAATTCATCATGCTTTCAGTTCTTCATTATGCCACCTGCAGTACTGACACTTCGGATCAGTTCCATCCTCAGTGTCTAAACTCTTCCTTCCATTTTCAGTTATGAATAAGGTCCTCAAATATTTAAGCTTCTCCAACAAAAGCAGCCACCCATCCCCAAATACAAAGTTCAACTCACTCTTTTGATGGTGATAACTATTACCTCCAAATTGGAGGTATTAATTTTCATCCCATCTGCTGCATGTTTGTGGTCAAAACCACTTTAGATTGCATGGGCAACATAAATACAATCCTTGTATTCCAAAAGAGGCTCCCCTTCAGTCCTTAGTTATGTCCTGTAATTGTGCCCATTAAAAAGATCAGACAGGAGGAGAGACAAGATACAGCTCTGTGGAAGTCATATGCTCACCGTAAAAGTATTCAACAAGACACTAAAAATGCATGTGTAGCTCTCATTCCTGAAATAAAGGTTTGAAAGGCAGGTATGGTGCTGATGCATTCATTGTCTTTTCACCCTCCTGATCCCCCCACCTTCACATATGTGTTTATACAGGTTTATTAAAATTCTGAAGAAACATGTAGAAAGTACATTACAATATAATTAAAACCAGTTGAAACTCACAAAGTATAGAATCAGTGGCATCCAATTGGTAGTGTAGGAATATTAACAAAGGTAACTAAAGAATTTAAAAATGTTACACAGAGGGCAACAGATATGTGAATGATCTAAAATACTTAAAAACATTCACTTGAGACAGATCCTCTTTTAACAAAACTGAAGCATTTATTTGAAGAAATGTTTAACAATATACAGAAAAGTTTGATTTTAATATGGATAGCTAATGGCATGCTTAGCATAATTTTAAAATTAAATGACAGTAATCAATGTAATGCAAACACATGCTACCTCATAAATATATAAAAGAGGGTGTTACCCATGGGTATACCGTTTTAAGATTAGATAGCAAGTTAGGGTGGTTTGCATATCATGTGATACACAGTTCTTCCACTGCATTTAGCTAGAATATGGACCTTGTGGAATTTAGAATATTTCTATGTAATCTTGAATTAAAATAACAGGAGCAGGCTGGTCTTCATGTTGCAGGCTCAAATGGCTTTTTTCCCTTACTCTAAGCACATCATTATCCTCAGCTAACATGTTGAACAATTTCAGCTCTGTATTAGTATAGCAACTTGCTCTACACATGTCCTTGGCATTAAATAAGATCAGGTCAAGGTCTGTTCCTTGTTTCCTATATCTTAAATTATTATATCTCTAATTAAAGAGTTTTGCAACTCAACTAATTCAATCATTGGATTGTTTTGTCAGATTATTAATAAGCATATATACTAAATGTTGGAGTTGGTATAAATATATATATATATATATATATATATATATATATATACGTATATATATATATATATATATATATATATATATGGATAGAGAGAGAGAGAGAGAGATGTGTATGTGTGTGCATATTTATGTACTTATTTATTTATTTGACATTTGTTTACTGGGAAAGAAAGTGCCCATTTTCAGCAGAGGCTCAGGGAGAAAAGCTCTGCAAGTGAAAAAAAAGTGTTGTAATGAGAAAAAACATAAATCATATATTTCATAGTAAACTGCAATGAAAACCAATAACATGAATAACATGAGTTGGAGAAAATATGTGAGGAAAAACTCAATAGTCATATTACTTGTTACATGGATTAGTATTGATAAAGGAGACCTGAGACAATTCTAATAAGATATTTAAAGATATCAGAGACTGCATGATTAGACACCATGAGGTGATGTCTTAGTATGGGAGACGGTGTTCATATTACAGTTACAGAAGGAAGAAGGATGGAGAGAAGGAGATTATAAGGAGAGCGCAGGTAGGGTGTTCTTCAGGTAATTTAGGTGAATAGGGAGGAAACAGAAAGAGGTAGAGGAAAGGTCTGCTGAGATGAAGTGGATAAGGTAAGGGAGGGGGAAAACAAAAAGGAGTGGAGTAGGAGGCAGCATGATTTAGGTTGAAGGGGGATGAGTGAAGGATAGTGGGTAAGTTTAGCCAGGATTGGCACAGGAGCCAGTCCAAGATTTTGTAATGTATTCTTTTAGGGACCATTTAAAGGTGGGTATGTTAGAAATATTTCTGGTGGTTACAGATAAATAGTTCCATTTTTGTTTTTTGTTTTGTTTTTTTTTGTTTTTTGCTACTTTGTCCAGGAGATTTATTCAGTTTATTTATGGCAAGATGTCATTTGTCTTTTGATCTAAGAGTACCTTTAGGGGAAATATATGTTGATTAAAGGGGTAAGATTTGTGCAGGCTAATGTTTTGTGTATGATTTTACATATTGTGGAGGGAGAATTCCAGACAGATCTTTACCGTGGTGGGAAAAGTAGGATAAATTAATCGCAAACTTGGCAGTTTTGTTGTAGTAGCTTTCAAGTTTTTTATTTTATTGTTTTATCTATTTATTTATTTATTTTTATGGAGGACTGTATATTGGTTAGAATTGCTGCACTATAGCAGGGAGAGGGCAGAAGCTAGGTTTTGGTTAGAGTGAATTTTGTAGATGTGCTCATAAAATGTGTGTTTATGTATAGCATGACTATTTTTTGATGGGGTTTTCTTGATATTGCTTTGGATGTGGAGGATATGACACTATCCTGCCTTTCTCATTTTTAAGAAAAGTAAAACAGCAAAATCATTTTATGGCTTTCTTCACAGCAACAGGCAGGAATGTAGAAAATTGTTTCTCTTTAGACTTTTCAGCTATTTTTCTTATGGAGATGAACAAAGACTTTTGGTTTTCTGCCAAATTTCCCTCCAGAGAATAAATTTGGGGTGAGAGCTATGGTGGTCCATACTACCATTTTTTTCCATTTAGAACTGTATGTCTTTATTCCCAAACACATGAATTCTTGAAATCAAATGCATTACTTAATTTCTTCAGAAATGATTCCTTGAGTATGGCAGTTATTCCTTCAAACTCTGACACAAAATCATGTGAGAAGGCTTATAAATACACAGACACAGTATGTGTGTTCTGAGGTCCAAGACATTTACTTTCCAGCTATATGAAAGAACTGCGCACCATATGGCACACAAATCTGTCTCACTATCTCATTAACTGTAATGTTGCACATGCAGCTATAACAATAGAGAGTGGTCAACTCTTCTTCAGGAAAGAATCACAAACTTGGATTTGGGGGTTCTGATTTTCATTCCAATCACATGACACTCATCAATGCACCACACCCATACATAATGGAAATCACAGTCACTAGATGCTAAGATAATTTCATATGCAAGGGACAAAGATGCAGCTGTCACTTCTCCAAGCTGGGATGCTGTCCTAAAACAGCTCCATCCTGATATTCCATCCATGAAACTAAGCAACTGGGGGCCAATACATCAGACTCCTGCGAGCTTTGGGATGTCTTAACACTGAGACTGTAGGATGATGTCTTAATTTCTTCATCTGTCCCATAACGTGCATCTTACCACCCGTCTCAGGCACTTCAAATCCATTAGCTTCCTTAACTACTCTGCCTTTCTGCTTGGGTCTCTGTCCCATGTAGCAGTACTGATCACACCACTGTTTCATACCCCTTACTTTTCAGCTTCTTTGGCATTCTTCTGTCATACACTACCCTGACACTGTGCCAGTTGGCTGCAGTCTCTCTGATTCTAGCTTTGACCTCCACATTCAGACTTCCCTTCTCTGTAGCCATCCCACCCAGATATTCAAAGATGTTTACCTTTTCTACTATTTTTTCTTCGATTACGGTTCTCATCTTCTTCTTCAGCTCCATCTACTCCATCTTCTTTCTGAGGTGCTAGAGCCCTGAATAATTCCATGAACTCTTGTACTTTCTCTCCAGTCAACTTCCATGTCTTCAGCCTGGTCTCTATTGACTTATAGCCTTTACTGACCACTGCTGGTAGCTGGTTGTAGCAACCAATGGTGTATGCTGTTTCACTGGGGATGATTTTGCAATCATTGATTATATCCCAGTGTTCTTTCCCAAATAGGAGAAAGTCTACTGGATTTGCATGTTGGCTACTCTTGTATGTGATCCTGTGACTGACTGTCTTGCCAAACCATGAGTTTGCCACCATCAATTTGTTTTTGACACAGTGGTCTAGAATAGTTTCTCTGTCTTTATTCCTGTTGCCCCACCCATGAAGACCCAGGCAGTCTTCATATCTTGCTCTGTGTGTCCCAATATACACATTTAGGTCACCCATTATCAACACCAACTCATATTGTCCTGCTTTATTGAGTAGGTCATGCGACTGCTGCCTAAATGCACTCTTTTTCCCACTGTCACAACCCTGGAGAATAGGCTGAGATTATCAATAGTGCTCAATATACTAGAATGCCATGAGTCTGTCACTAATTCTGATAACATACACTCACTGTCTTCTGAAGTCTCTCCCTCACCACAATTTCCACACCATTTCTAGTCTGTCTTACTCCTGAGCAATAGGCAAGTGGCTTTACTGCACTGCCCTTCCATTTTGTTCCCTGGATACATAGGATGCCCAGTCTCCTCCAAGCCATCATGTCATCCACTTCCAAGCTGAGTCCTGCCAATGAACTTACACTGAGTGCAGCAATTCTTAGCTCATGTTTGGCAGGTTAATTGTTTTTACATCCAGCTTTCACTCAGCAGAAGTCTCTCAGGTAAACCAAGCTGGAATATTGACCCTGGGCTCCTGGGCTTTTATACCAAGCACACACTGGTCAAGAGGGGCACATACAGCCCTCCTGTCATTAGCATAGGTCTCTGGCATAGGTTGGAGTAGGCCAAGTCCTCAACCAACTAATCACAGCCCATTTTTTTATTGACATTAGTCAACAAAATTAAATCACCATCAACTGGCTCGCCTTGCCATACCATGCAGTCTGTGATCCATGTTGTCTTTTCCTGAGGGTAGTGTTCACCACAACTGATGCTCAAAGCTATTGGCTTATACAACATTTCCTCTGTAGGTGCCATCTAGAGTCTGTGATACTGCTGTCCACATCACTATCCTTGGGTGAGGCTGAAGTGAAAACACACCATGTCATTTTGGGAGATGGGAAGAACCCCACAGAGACACAAGGAGAACATAAACTCTGATCAGGCGTTAGGTAGAGGTTTGGATTGAACCTTGCACCTTGTGCCTAGGAGACAAAGGCCATCGTACCAATCCATCTGAATGCATGCTTATGGGTTGCTAAAAAGCATTCTAAATACAATGCACATCTTATTTTTTATTGAGAGATGCCAAAGATATTTTTTTACTGTTTGCATGGATTCAGATTATTGATTTGTGTAACTTGCTACATCAGCACAAAAGTCACATACAATGAAGTTTCCAAGTTTTTCTGGATGTATTATAATGATCACATGTGATATGTGGCTAAACAGTGAAGTAGCAGCAGTCGCTCAAACTACTTCAGCTGAAAAGTAATTGACTTTGTATACAGCCAACTCTAGCAAAAAATAACACAAAAACAGTAAAACTCGAGATTTGGGTAGAATCCCAAACAGTACTCTGTTTCATTAAGAAAGTAAGAAGGCACAAAACAAGTCAGATAAATAAACACAGAACAGTGGGGCACACGTGGGGACTGTTTATCAAATAAAACACAAAATGGCAGCATGAAATGTTTTGTAATATGACAACCTAATGCAAGACAAGTCAAATGAAAATGGTCCAATGAAATGACCCTGTTACTCAGAACTGTATGAGGTTCACAACACAGTTAACATTAGTTGTTATAAAAATATTAATATGGACTTGACTTGTAGCTTACCTGCAGCAACCCATTACACCTTCAATGGTACCTGTGTTACTGAAATGTTAAAATCCTTCTATAAAAAAATTGAGAGTAGCCCATTACACCTTCAATGGTACCCGTGTTACTGAAATGTTAAAATCCTTCGATAATACACACAAAAATTTGAGGAGAGACCTTAGCAAATTATATCAAATATATATATTTACAGTAATACTTCTTAAAGAAAAAGAAAAATTAGTCTGGCAGTTAGTACAGAGGATTACAGATATGAATTATGTTTGATTTTTTTTCCCTAACCCAGGGTTTGATTCCATTTGCCTTCATTTGGCTATTACTATGTAACTATGAGCAATTCATTTAACCAGATAGTGCTTGGTGGCAATAAATAAACTGGACCAGACTCTGCAAGGGTCTCCTGGACTGCATATCACATAATTACCTATGAGCCTACATTAATTAGTCTATCAACATTAATTCCCTGGTGAATATATGGCCTAGTTAGATTGAAAAGTTGTGACTGTCTTCTGCTACTCTTACATTTTCACTAGACAGGACATTATAAATGATCTTATGTTAATTTTAGGGGTGTTTGTTTTAATCACCTTTCTTGTTTCTTCTTTCATGGAATTTTTCTAACTGAAAGATCAGCGTAATGGCATTTGAGATCCCAAGTATATTTCTATTAAGTATAGCTGGTCAAGGCCACAGTTAAACATACTATATATAACATACTTCTTTCATTATGATATATATTTGAATTGTTTTGTTCTAATATTTTTGCTGCACGATTCTCTGATGTTTTATTTATTTGTTTGTTTAGTTAATTATTGTTTTTGTTGACCAGGAAAGTCCAAATAGGTGTAAAACCCCTTTTCTGCAGAGGCCAGGAAAGGAAATTTCCACAAGGGAGAGAGAATAACATAAATACATACATAATATGGTGACTCACTTGAGTATATAGTAATGAGAAAAAACAATGATTGTTTGAGTATACAGTATGAGAGAATGAATGTAGTTATAAGATATATATGATCAGGCAATACAATGATATGAAAAATCATTCAAAGGTAGACCAGAAAGAGTGCTTAGACAGAGTTTAGACCCATAGTATTTGATCACAGTTGGAAAAGAAAAGAGAAATTTCATAACTATGTAACCTTGAGAACAGTATGGAACAGTGTATGTGCTAAGAAGATGTAATAGTACAGGACAAGGCAGAATATTACTGGACAAGTAGTCATTTTAAAGCAAAATGGGATAGAGAGCCAGGTGTGGTGCAAGAGCCAAGCCATGAGCCCTATAGGTGTTGCTTCAATAGCTGTCAGTTTGTTTGAGTAAAAGGGGAGTGGAATTACAAATCGTATAGATGCAGAGGAATACAGTGGATCCCTTGCAATATTCTTTGATTTAAATGGTTGCAGTAAGGATTTGTCAGCAGAATGAATAATCTAGATGGGGAATAAGGCTGGATAACATTTCTTAGTATCTGACATTTTTCAGGTTAGAAAATTAGACTGCAAACAGTTTTTATTTGTGTGAATATTACATAGTGATGTAATTCTTACCAATTTATATGTTTTAGGTCCATGCAGAGATGGGATCTATAAGGCATATCAGCTGCATATTTAACTGTTTCATTTTGGCATTTTCTAGCATGGTTATTTGGGTAGATTGCAGGCTGACAAATATAGGAACAGCATATAGCAGGGTTGGTAACAGTAGAGTAGGGACAATGGTTTGCCTAGCCTGGCTGGTCAGGTAAGGTTTAGGTTGATATAGGGCACCAAGAACTTTTTTGTGCATTTTGCTGAAAGCTTGCTTTATCTGGTGGTCAGCTGTCATGGCATAATCTATGTAGACACTTAGGAGCTTGTTATGACTTACAAATTCAATTTTAGTTTGACCAAAAGATGCAATAGTGAAGAGAGGTCTGTTATTAGAGTATCATTTGAATGTGAGCAGAATACGTTTGGACTTCTTGGGGTTTAATAGTAATCGAGAGTTACAGAGCCATGATTCAATTGAGTTAAAAGATTCCTGTGTTTGAAGTTGCTGAAGGTTTTTAGTAGATCTAATAAGTGTGGAATCATCAGCATGATGCCTAATGGTTGCATGTTTACTTGATCTATGTAAGTCATTTAAGGGAAAAATGTGAATAGCAGGGAATCAAGGATAGGTCCCTGAAACATTTCTATGTGCAGCGAGAGAAATGGGGATGTGATTTTTCCATTTTTCAGGTTAAAGTCTATCATTGAGGTACCTGTAGAGTAAGTCAAGAGATGAGTGTTAAAAACTTAGAAATGAAAGTTTGTAAAGTAGTTTTTAATGAGACGCAGTGTGAAAAGCTTTTGACAAATTAAAGAAAATTGCTGCTATTAAGTTCCCTGCATTCCTGTTTCTGTTAATAATGGTACTATAGATGAGCAGAGCAGTTGTAGTAAAAACTGTCTTGTCTGTGCTTAGCAAATTGTGGGAAGAAATTTAAGTAGGTGAGATTGGACACATTTTCTATAACTTGGGATAGGGGGAGAGAATAGCTATTGGCCTGTAATTGAAGATATCAATAGAGGAGACAGGGATAGGATATAAGATTTTTTTCCAAATTTAGGGACGTAAATTTCTGTGATGGAGCAGTTTATTATGATGGGCATTGGATAAGCTAGGGCATCTGCTGTAAGTTTAGTATACTCTGTTGGAACATTGCCTGGGGCAAGTATTATTGGCTTTAATTTGTGCAGAAGGGTTCACAATCAAATATGTATGGATTATTTGTTGACTCTGGAGAAGGTGGGGTGCTACGGGTGTTACAGATGTTTAAGAGGGACGTTATTGTGTTAGTAAGCTGCATATTGAATTCCCTGGCAGTGCTGTCATTAATGGAGTTAGTAGAAGGGCCTAGATGGGCAGTGTCACCAGGGTGGAGTGGTTTGTTGATAGATGACCAGAAAAGTTTGGAGTTGTTTCACTTACTGCATTGGAAGATTGTATAATATGTTTTTGTCAGTTTTGGTTATATGTTTTGCTGTGTTTTGAAGATGTTTATAGTTTGCAAGGCAGGACTGAATTTTTTTATGTTTACAAATATTTTAAGCGCCATCTCTTACTATACATTTAATATGGTATTTCTCACACGGTAAGAATAGCGGGCTCCAGGTCCAACTCTAAACCAGTTACAAGTGGTGTCCCACAAGGCTCGGTTCTGGGACCCATACTGTTCAGCATATACTTCTCAGAAGTACAGGCAAACACAGGAGGACTATGGCTAACCAAGTTCGCAGATGACTGCAAACTGGGAGCCATAATTGACTCTCCGGCTGACATGGACATTCTCCAAAAGGGCCTTACTGAGACAGACACCTGGTGTCAAAGTCATAGTCTCAAGCTAAATGCCAAAAAATGCATAGTCATCCCATTTGGGAAAAACAAAACATAAGAGGTAATAAGAGATCTGGGGACCGAGGTAGATAGTAATCTCTCCTTTGAGAATCATATTGCCAAAGTAGTTAGGAAATCCTTCTAATTATTAAAGGGTTTGCATCTAGAAATAAAGAGGTTATAGTGCCCCTCTACTTGTCACTCATCAGACCCATCATAGAGTACAATGCCCCATTTGGGATGTACCTCACAAGACACTTCCAACAGCTGGAAAGACCACAAAAGTACCTCACCAAGAGAATTACTGGCCTCAAACATATGTCCTATGCAGCCCGACTGGAAAAACTCCAACTGTACTCAGTCACATATTGCTTACTCAGAGGTGATCTCTGCCTGACTTACAAAGCCATGTCCAACTCAGAATTGATGGACATGCTCCACCTAAAGAAATCCAAGTCACTGCGAGCCACTCGCTCTAGTGAGCTAAACCTTGCCACAACAATAAATAGAACATGCTGGAGGGATAGATTCCTGTCACAGAGACTCCCCATGCTTTGGAACAAAATTCCTAACTACATTAGGCAGAGCCCCTCACTAACACTCTTCAAGAGAAACTTTGACGAGTGGATGGGTAACAGAAAATACACCCCTGAGATCACTTCATTGGCTCTGCTTGACAAAGGCTCAATTAATTAATCAATGGGGTGACGAAAGCTGACACACTCTGTCTAGGCTTATAAATGCCCTCGGGCAGATAGCCTAGTACCTACCTATGAACCTATGAACCTATATATGTCTGCTATTACTGTATATCATAGTTCTCAACATCTTAACCCAAAAATCTGGACAAAGGCCCCAAAATATGGACACATTTTAAATCTTGTTCTTATAATCTTGGAAAGTTGCTAGAATAAAAGGTCTTGAATTACTACACATTTTCTGAAGGATACGAAGTCTGAAACTCAAATACCTGTCATGATTTAGTGAATTCAGTCCTCACTGATTTGACACAAACATCCAGAAAATCACAAATTTTATGATGAACAGATCAAAAATCTGGACAGTTGAGAGGAATGCTGTATATGTGTGATTATAATCGCTTGGACTACACTTATAACTGGTGTTCATGTCTGATCACTATATTAGCCTGGTAAATATACATGCATGCATTATTGCATAAATAAATAAATCAGGAAATTGACTTTCCGGCTGACACAGACATTCTCCAAAAGGGCCTTACTGAGACAGACACCTGGTGTCAAAGTCATGGTCTCAAGCTAACAGTATCTTTGCAGGGCGACAAGCATCCTATACTTCAAGCATCCCCACAGCGCTAAATATACTAACTCCAAGATTGCACAACATTGACTGGAAGGAAAATCCTCCTTATCCCTGCTGTTCTGTGATTTCACTCAATTAAATAATCTTTTTTTTTATGAAACATAGGAATTGATCACACTAGCTTGATGATTTCTGTTTCTCACACTAGCTTGATGATTTCTGTTTCATCAGAATAGGACTCAATGAACCGCAAGGACTCGTTAGTGACAAGTAAAGTGATATCCTTGTAATGATTCTGCTTCATCGTTGTATTCATCATTTTCTAAGAAGTACTTGATAAAACTGCTTTATGATTACTTTTTGCATAAATCAAGGAAAGGAAAAGTGCATGTATGTCTTCTCACACATAACACATCCAGTCAGTGGCTGCCAACTTTCCAAAGGATTATTTGGAGAAATAAAATTGTAGACTAGCTCGCTAATTTAGGTATAAACCCTTTTATCACCTGCTGGATAGTCAGCTGGCTCGCTGATAAGACCCAATAGGTCAAAATAGGTAAGGCCACCTCTGCCAAGAGGCCAGTCACTAGTGAAGTCCCCCAGGGCTCTGTACTGGGCATGCTGCTTTTTGACATTTATTTGTCTGAAATGTAAGCAAATGCTGAAAGTTTATGGCTGACTAAGTCTGCAAACGATTGCAAGCTTGGGGTTAACATCAACTCCCCTGCAGACATTAGCATTCTTAAAGAAAGCCTATCTCTGACTAATAAATGGTGACAAAGCCACAATCTTAAACTCAAAGCTAAGAAATGCATAATTGCTTTGGGAAATCAACAATCCTGGTTAATTACCATGTTGATAATACACTCCTAAGAGTAGACCCGGTGGTCAGGGATCTGGATACGCACATAGACAGTAGCCTTACCTTCGACCACCATATGGCCACAGTGGTGAGAAAATCCTTTTATGTTGCGCAACATATACATAAGGGCATGGAATCTAGGCTGAAAGAGGTCATTACCACTGTACTCCGCCCTTATCAGACCAGTCATAGAGTACAATGCTCTATTCCTTATTCAGAAGTCAAAGAGTACCAGAAATACAAGGTCTAGGGACCTGAATTTTGCTCGTGACATAAACAGAACATGCTGGAGAGACAAGTATGTGCCCCAGAGACTGCCCCTCCTATGGAACAAGCTTCCCATCCATGTGAAACTGAGTTTGTCTATTCACCATATTAAGCACAACCTAGACCAGTTGATGGGGAATAGGAAATTTACACCAAGCCTGGCACCCATGTCCCTTATGGACTGAAGTAGCTTATAAATGTCTGGCCATCAATGTATTATTTGGATGCAGGACATCATTGTTCTTTTGGGAAAACTTGGCTAGAATTAGAAAAGTCAACCTAGTGCAGTCAATGAATCTATGAATCTATAAGATTACTCTCATTTTTGGTGAACTCATTTATGTTTTCTTTTCTTTTTTTTTAGTAAACCTCCAGAACCTTACACACACTAGAATTAAAATATTCTAGCTCCAATGTCACCTAACTTTGGATTAAGGGAAGACTTGATTCAATTCCAAGCAGTCCCTTATCCCAAGGCCATACAACATCAGTTAATGTATATTTACATTATAATAGCTCAGAAATTGCCAATTTCTTCAAGTTATCACTGGTTTCTTATGTAAATGGTAAAAACTGACGAAATGGGCTTTCAGCAAGTTGCTCCCTGAGAGAGGAATGGAAGTCTATGAAATTGCCACTGGTGAAATTTCACTTTCTGAAAAAATTACATGCCCTGTGTAGGAGCATTGCACATGGTTTATAAGAATTGCTTTGTTATTTGTAATACACTTTCCTAGTTCCCACAGAAACAGTGTAAATGAAGCACACAGAGAACAAGGTACTGTGTAGAGGGAACAAATATATGTCAGGACAGGAAAGAGTTAAGTAATAGAATATCTGAGATTGTGTTAAAAGCAAGAAAATAATAGTCGATGAAAGATTAGCAAAATGGGGAGTGTTTTAGGGCAAACATGACAGACTGCAGAGTTGCAGTTGCTATAGGAATGCCATCAGGTACACTGATGCAGATGGGAAAGGTGGGCCCATAGGACAAAACTAACTCTTTGCAGGCCAGAAAGAAAGTAATAATAGACCTGCAAGTAAAGTAAGCAACCAGTCTGAATCACTGCATAGAAACAGCCCTGTTCTTATTGGTAGTGATTTAAAAGATAATAGTTTATTATCACTGCAGGCATCCTTTAAAAGATAACAGCACATAATAGAACAGTAAAAGAAGATGGAGAACAGTACAGTTTTAGTGAAAAACACATTATTTTACAAATGGCAAAAATGTCAGAGCTGGCTAAATGATGCATAAAAAATAAAATTAGATTAACTGAGTCCCTCAAAGTACACCTCATATCAAGCATAATATCTCAAAGTAAGCAAAATAGAAGCTGCAAAACTGAAAGCTACATTATTTTTGCTCTTAGCATAACAAAAGAAACAGATGCAATAATAAAGCTATTGCTGACTCAGGCACACATTTTTTTCCGGTAAATATGACACACAAAAGTCTGTTCTTTAGATGACAGATAAATGTTATTTGAAACTATAAAATAAATCTGCACATAGCAAATATGTATATAGCACAATAACTCCCTCTCTCTTTTTAAGAAGAGGTTAAGACAAATGTTTACAATTCAAATTTGCCATAGTAAAATGAGACAGTGTGAGCTGGCATAAGCAAAAATATTTGCTGTGATTAAGAGGAATCCAACAATAGTCAGTAAATATAATAATAAATGCAGTGCGTGGAGAGTGGACATTATGCTAAGATATAAGGAAAAAGACAAATCAGTTAAGCACTGTTATAGGATGAGACATGAGCTTAAAAAATGTTGTACACCCCCTGCTTAACTTGTTAAAGCTGGCTCTTGTACTACCAGTCAGATCTGCCACTACTGCAACGACAACAGCAGAAAAAAATAACCAATCTGTTTCTGCCTGCTGTCATTGCTGGTAACATCCCTAATGTGCTCTTATAAACTTAGAAAGTTGATTGAATAAAAGGATTTCTATTAACGTGGATCGAGCTTTGTTCTCAAGGTGAATTTCTTGGAATCCATGTCTCAGACATATAATAATCAAGTTATGATCAGTGAACCAATCATAATCTTCTATATTAATAAAAATGTATAATAGCAAGAAGCAAATATGAAATGTCCCAGCATATTCATATAGCAAAAGGCAGCACTGTCCTTATGGAGCTAATGTCTGGTAGCAAATATCAATAAACCTGTAATTTTGTAACCTTGTAAATTACCCAACTAACAGAAAAATTATGGATGTGGGATTTCTTTTTACAAGTGAAGAGGCCATGAATAAAATCAGCTCTGCACACTAATATAAGCAAAAGAATGCAAACACCACAGCCAAAACATATGAAAAGACATTCATATTCATTTGTCAAATGACAAGAGATTAACTACCTTTACAGGAGTAAAGGGACACAATTATTTACAACACAGTGATGTACTTAAGTATCTTCTGTTGGAGTATTTGACTGTTATACCTAGCACATAATCACTGCAAAAGGGAGAGACTTCAGTAAGATACATATTCAAACTGTGATCTGGTCTTTACTAAAGCAGTCCGAGAAGAAACTCAGGCAGTGGATACCATGTGACTAGTTCCTTTCCACTTTACTGTAAACATTAAATGAATGAGCGGTGGTTAAATGTGATCTTACAATACAGGCTCAGATAAAACAAGAATGTGATTGTCTGCCAGCAGTGGTTACAATCTATACTTCACATTGCAAATAAGTACAGCATCTACCCTGACAAAAAAAAAAAAAAAAAAAACACAACACAATACATCTTTAGAATCTTTAAAAAGACATGTTGTCTATCCACCTTGTATTCTTTGCATAACTGAGAAGCAACAGGAATTTATATATTTGAGATATTACTAAATTTAAGAATGTGATATTGATGCATTTAAGACCATTAATCCAGCTTAAAATTTATTAAAAGATAAAAATACTCTTCAATCAGTTACTGCTTTTGGTGTGTGTGTGTGTGTGTGTGTGTGTGTGTGTGTGTGTGTGTGTGTGTGTGTGTGTGTGTGTGTGTGTGTGTGTGTGTGTGCATGTATGTGTGTCTTGTTAGACACCTTGATAAAAGATTAATTTAGATTTGTACAGTATAAATTGAATCAAAAGCTTTGATAAATCTCTCTTTGAAACTGTTTGAGCTGGCGACAACAAATTCACTAACGTTAAATAAGATCATATATTTATTTAGTGTTAAATTTGTTGCCGTTATAGGTAGTGGGAGTTGGTGACTTCAAAGGCTAAGGGAGGCCATGGGAAGTAACTGAATGGGCGATGTTAACTGCAATGTGGTTGGGCTCTATTATGGCAGGTCAATGACCTTGAACATTACCTGTAATGAAATAGATGGGGTCATTCATTTTCATCCCACAGATGGCCTAAGTACCCACTCTTTGTGGCCACTTTATTGACTATATACACCTGAGATATGCAACTGCAAACAGGCTAGCAGGATAATACTGCATCTGAAGGACCAGGTGAGGATGAAATGTAAAAGGATAGTGATGCTAAGTGTAGATAAGGACTGTATTTATAAATTAGTGAACTGTGACAGCATGTTAGAAGTCATAAAGACATCAAAGAGTGAAACAATACTAATTTCATGAACTTTAATCGTCATAGTATTAGAAACCCAAACGATTTGGAGAAATTCAAAAAAATACAGAGTGATGGGGGGGTGGGGGCTTAAACTAGGTAATGGTCTAATAGGATACATCATAGGAGAAATGTACTGAAAAATTGTGTGCTGTATTTAAAGTAATGTTAGGAAAAGGACCCATTCAAGACTCCTTGTTACTGCTGCTGTACATCCTGGGTTCTATCACAGCAGCCAGCACATTGAATGAAGAAGCACTACCTGAATATCTAGCATTACTAGGAGAAGTACAAAGTGAGGACATATGATAAGGTCCTGGGTTCTATCACAGTAACCAGCGCATTGAATGAAGAAGCATCACCTGAATATCTAGCATTACAAGGAGAAGTACAAAGTGAGGACATATGATAAGGTCCTGGGTTCTATCACAGTAACCAGCGCATTGAATGAAGAAGCACCACCTGAATATCTAGCATTACAAGGAGAAGTACAAAGTGAGGACATATGATAAGGTCCTGGGTTCTATCACAGTAGCCAGCACATTGAATGAAGAAGCACCACCTGAATATCTAGCATTACAAGGAGAAGTACAAAGTGAGGACATATGATAAGGTCCTGGGTTCTATCACAGTAACCAGCGCATTGAATGAAGAAGCACCACCTGAATATCTAGCATTACAAGGAGAAGTACAAAGTGAGGACATATGATAAGGTCCTGGGTTCTATCACAGTAACCAGCGCATTGAATGAAGAAGCACCACCTGAATATCTAGCATTACAAGGAGAAGTACAAAGTGAGGACATATGATAAGGTCCTGGGTTCTATCACAGTAGCCAGCACATTGAATGAAGAAGCATCACCTGAATATCTAGCATTACAAGGAGAAGTACAAAGTGAGGACATATGATAAGGATGAGCTGTAGGTAACGGTAACACCCACGATGAATGAAGGCATGGTGAGCCACAGGTGTACAACAAAAATACTTTGGAACCTTACCAAGAATATTGATAAAAAAAGAAAAGTCAGAGACATTACCCATCAGAAAGAAGAAGAATATGAAAGAAATGAAGGAAGACAGGAATGTGATATTTGGAAGTTTGGTGTTTAACAGGTTAGGCAGCTTGTGATATGAAGATTTGGAATGAGTATGTAAATATACACAGGCAGAGGCTGCATGGAGGAAGGAGTTATAGTTCTCCTTAACTGTGCAGGTGAACGTGATCAAGCTGAAGAATCTGCTGAGAGCAATGTATTTGTCCTTGAACTTTCCACTGGAAATTGATATATTAATGGATAAAGAACTCTGCCTGTGACTTTGAGTGCCATATGGCACTGGAAAAAAGACAACATGAATGAGGAGAAATACTGTTTGATAGAAGCACTCTGGAGGACAGAAAATCTGAGAATCTTATGGGAGGGAAGGCTCCTACAGTGTGACTAGAAACAGATTCAGCTAAAAGTGAGGTGCCTCTGATGGAAGTTTTCAATTTATCCAGGATGTTAGGAACAAAAAATGACAGAGAATGCCAAAGGTATCCTATGATCTTGGCAGGCTATTTGGAATGATGTGGGAACCCCAAATCAGAGCACTGCCATAACAAGGATGCAGGAAAGAGGCTCTAGAAGATGGATGATACAGAGGCCAGGAAAAGGAGACAGTAATAACTTGTGTTATTCATGCTGATAAGGGACTGCTAAGGACTGTAGCAGTGACATGTTTAAAAATACATGTAGGTAACTGGAGTAGTGATGGAAGGGATGAAAGAAGTTGAAGTGGTAGATTAGTGGAGGTAGGAAGAGCTGGTGAAGATAGGTTTAAGGCAGTGAATGGGTAACTAATGATAACAAAAGTCAGTTAACTAAATGAGGTAAGGACAAGAAAGGAAAAATGAATTCAACTGCAAGGTGAAGGACAACGTTACAGCAGATGTATGGTGTGGTGACAGAGGGGCTGCACGACAGACACAAGAAGATGAAGCTTGCATTACTTAATCTTCTAGCAAACATTCTGAAGATGAGATGGAGGGCTTTAGGGGAGTGTTGTAGATGTGTGGAATCATCAACAGGCTTATTAAACATGTCCTTGAATGCCTAAAGATTCAGTCAGTAATGAGCAAATGCAGGCTAATACTACAAGTGTTGCATCAAGGCTATGTGTAGAGATGAGGGTATGCTGCTAAAATAGGACAAACACTACTTGAGGGCATGGTGAGGAAGTGAGCGTGTCCCTTTGCAAGAACTGCATTTAAAAGGAGATCGTTGGGAGGGCGTGCTTCCAAGCAGCCCAGGGTCAAGCACATAGCAAAAGAAAGGGAGATAATCAAGCACAAACTAAAATAAAGGGAATTAATTAAGCACAGAGTAAAAGGGAATTAATCAAACACATAGTAAAAGAAAGGGAATTAATCAAGCACTAAGTAAAAGAAAGGGAATTAATCAAGCATCGATTAAAAGAAAGAGTATTAATCAAGCATAGATTAAAAGAAAGAGTATTAATCAAGCATAGATTAAAAGAAAGAGTATTAATCAAGCATAGAGTAAAAGAGAGAATTAAGAGCTTCACTTGGAGAGTAGCAACATGGGGGGTGGATTTCTTGGGAAATGAGGCAACCACACTGGTGGCATTAATGCCTAAAGCCCCATTTATGACCTAGATGCCCTTAGCTCAGTCTGCAGCTTGGGAGCTTGAGGGTGTTGACAGGTGATGATGGGGGTATCTATCTTAAGGGAAAGGGAGTTGATGTCTTATTTAGCCATGGTGAAGGCCTACACCATAGACAAGTTTGAATGGGGGCTGGATGTTGAGTGTGACTGAAGACATATTGTGAGGAAGATTATGTATCAGTTATGCATAATAATGAGGTTTCTCTTTGTTTACTAAAGTAATGATTTTGCTGCCTTCAGGTTTAAAGTTTATGTGTGAAACACATGCAGATCTTGTAGTGAACCGTCTCTTTCTTCCTACAACATACAATTCTCCAAAGTACTTAATAAGATCTTGCCCCTGTACAGGAACTGTAACTTTTAATTCCAGATAAGCTTGCAAAACCTCTTCTTTCGGTAGGAATGCTAAAGGTATCAAAGATTTGAATGCTATTTGAAACGTTATATTATTATTATACAAGTGAGCCAGACCTAGTCGCTGCACCTTTTATCACACATTTCTGCTAAAGTGAAATAAACAACCTTTAGATTTCACGCCATTAAAGTTTACTCTGATGCTTTTCATTGCAGCTATTTCAAAGTTGCGTAGTACATAACGGAGATTTATTTCAAACCCTTGCTCTCCTAATAGCTGGAATACAGAATCTCACATAGCATTGTATGCTCGAAGAGATTTCTTACTCATCAAACAATACAAAAGTGGAACACATATGCTATAGCCACCGCAATGTAAGAAGCCATAGATACTACATAACTGTTTACAAATGATACCTTTATAAAAGAAGGTGCCATCCATTAACCATATAGTTGCATGGCTGAGATCATACAAATTATCCACTGTACTGAGTACTATTACAATATGTTCTCCACTAGCATCGACAATTTGTTTGTCAAAAAAGTTGCCAGTTTTAATTGGGTATTCCTTATAAGTGTGCATAACGTAATATTTCTATCTGATGCAGCTGTTGTAGTTTTCCTTCTCCCCCTTCCTACTTGCTGTAGCAATGCTCGTTTATGCGGGTGATCTGGAGTGTGTGTAATGTATTATTTCTATCTGATGCAGCTGTTGTAGTTTTCCTTCTCACCCTTCCTACTTGCTGTAGCAATGCTCATCTATGTGGGTGATCTAGAGTGTGTGTAACGTAATATTTCTATCTGATGCAGCTGTTGTAGTTTTCCTTCTCCCCCTTCCTACTTGCTGTAGCAATGCTCGTTTATGCGGGTGATCTAGAGTGTGTGTAACGTAATATTTCTATCTGATGCAGCTGTTGTACTTTTCCTTCTCACCCTTCCTACTTGCTGTAGCAATGCTCGTTTATGCGGGTGATCTAGAGTGTGTGTAACGTAATATTTCTATCTGATGCAGCTGTTGTAGTTTTCCTTCTCACCCTTCCTACTTGCTGTAGCAATGCTCATCTATGCGGGTGATCTAGAGTGTGTAAAGAATATATTTCTATCTGATGCAGCTGTTTCTAGAGTGTGTGTATAATATTTCTTCTATCTGATGCAGCTGTTGTAGTTTCCTTCACCCTTGCAATGCTCATCTATGCGGGTGATCTGGTACAACATCTAAAGAAGTAGACAGAAGACTGTCTTCTACTAACAAACAGGGTGCACCTCTTGACCCAGCAGCTCTGTGCTTCAATTCTGCACACATAACATATTGCTCAACTTCAGAGGGGTTTCCTGTATGTATATGTGGCACTGTTTTGGAAAGTTGTTCACCATCAGCTACAGAGGTTGCAATTAGCCTAGCTTTAGACTTCATCGATATTTTCCACTTGCAACACCAGTAATTTCTTTGAGGCGCTTTCCTTTCTAGGTGGTAAACGTAACCATCTATGATTAAAACATGATTTCCTTTTTGGGATTCCACTGTTTAGTAAATAGCATTCACATTTCCTGGGGAAAAGCAGTTAGACGCCATTGCAGTACTGGTACAAAGCACCTTCTGTTAAATGTACAGCAGTTATTTATTGCAGTTTCTCAGTATTGTGATATTCGCAGTTTTACTGTTTTGAATTATTAAGCTTTCATGATTATAATTTCGAGATACTGAAATTCGGGAGTTCAGTATTTCAAAATTATAAAGTGAGCACATATATATATATATATATATATATATATATATATATATATATATATATATATATATATATAGTGTATGACCAAACTGACATAACACCAATAAAAGAATTTTGATCATTCACAATAGTGAAAAAAAGGAAAATAAAATCAGTACTATGAGAGAAGAAAACTATTTCCTCTCTCAAAAGAAGAAAAAGTCGCAGAGAACACAAATTCCAACAGAAAGTACAACCAATATGCAAGCAATGTACACAAAATGATACCAAAAACAATAAATAAGCACTTTCATTTATTAATTGTAAACTTCTTCAGGTGAAACACGTTGTTTGAACTCCATTTAAATAACGGAAGGTACTAGGTCACATGATTACCAAGGCTCCAAGCAAATGAACAAATTTAAAGTGTTAAAACCAGTATTAAAATGCAGGTAAAAAATGAAGGTAAAAATGTCAGGTTCAAAACAAACTATCTCTCCAAAGCTTTCACTTTTAATAACTAGGAAGTAGATATAAAGTCATTAAGCCCTGGCAGGCTACCTGCATTTAACTGGAGTTGCCAATACAACTCACATTTCTCCAAAAGTAGCTGCCAAGGGCCATGGCACAAATCAGTTGGGACCCTCTGTATAACAACACATTTAAACATATGATCAAGAAAACTTCTGATGTGTTTAGCTAAAGCGTTACTTTCTTTTTTGTTTTTGATGTCATTGTTATGTTCCCAGATGTGATCCTTGAAATTGTTCAGTCTTGTCTATGTAAAAAACTTAACAGCAGTGACACAAAACAGCATAAACATCCCCTAGTAGAGCAGTTACAAGTTTCTTTCATCTTGAACTTAAAAACATTTACTACAAACTGCTCACAAGGGATAATAAATTTACACATGGAACAACCCCCACACTTAGCCTTTCTTAAATTGGTCAACACATTTTTCCTACTAATAGTACCAAAATGTTCAACCAGATTCTTAAAATTCTGTCCTTTTTAAAAGTAACGTGAGGTTTTTCACTCACTTTAACTACTATCTGGTTGTCAGCTCTCAAGATAGCCCAG
Source organism: Protopterus annectens (assembly GCF_019279795.1). Classification (NCBI taxonomy): domain Eukaryota; kingdom Metazoa; phylum Chordata; order Ceratodontiformes; family Protopteridae; genus Protopterus; species Protopterus annectens. Next base: position 1,274,455,752 of record NC_056746.1, on the reverse strand, counting down.
TTTTTGCAAATAATTTCTTTGATTATATTATTGTACATTATATTGAGTAATGAAAGAGCTTGCCAAACTAGGATTATTGAATGTACCTGTGAAAAAAATCAATATTGTTAAAAGAAGTTATTCTTTGGTCCATTGGTTCCATGGGACTGACAGATGTTTTAGCAGAGTCCTGATGGCGGGCATGCTATAAAATAGATTTGAAATGACAACACTCTTTTGTTGATCATCTCATACATTAACGGATCACCAAATGTCCTTGGATAATCTATGGCTAAAAACATATGTTTAATGTGATCACAATCATCCAGGAAAATTTTGAAATCAGAAACCATGCATGCAGCTCTTATAAAGTCTCCCTTAACAGCAACATATTTCTGATGGTGAAGGTGGGAGCTGGAAAATGTAAGTACATGTTAGAAAAAGTAGGTTTCCTATAGATTTTAGTTTCAAATTTCCTCTTTGTAGGATCCTTGTAGAGCCAAATATCAAAGAAAGCAATATTGTCTTTACAACATAAGAAAATTTAAAGAATTCTGTAGTCTAATTGATGTAACCGAAGAACTCCTGAAGTAATTTGCTGTCATTGTCCCAAACAATAAAGATGTCATCCAGGAAGTGCACATATAGTTTACAATATTTCATGAAATATTCACAGTTCATCATCACTACATTTGCAAACAAGCCACCACATGCAGAACCCATGGCCACACCTAAACGCTGGAGAAAAAAATTTTTATCAAAAAGTTGTTTTTAAGCACAATTTCTGAAAGTGTTTCAAAGGTGCTAATTCTTATCTGCACAAACCCTTTTTTAAGTAAAAATTCCAAAAAACAGTGGATACCCAAATCATGGAGAATGACAGTGTAGAGGTCTTTGACATCGATGTTAACACCAATGGCAACAAAGATGTAACTGTCACTAAACGCCAGTTGATATATTTTCTCTAGAAAATGCCATAAGTCTTTACAAGTACAATCCTCACTCAAACGGAGATATTTCAGTTTTTTAAATTTTCATCAAGATATTTCACACTGGGTGGGGGATGGAGCCCCCTTGCATCAACAATTTCCTCTCCCAATTTTAAGAATAAAACCCTCCCATAAAACTAGCCTTAAATTTGTCTGAATAGTAGCAGAATTATGGGAAGTTTTTAATGATGTTAAGGTTTAATCTGCAGGGTTAGGTTTGGGGGAAGGTGTAGTGTTAGGATTAGGGTTAGTACCTATTTCTAAATAGGACAGGGGGCCTCCACCCCCTCCTTGTACCACCTTAATAATGGGTGCTAACCAAAGCCAGAGCCAGCACTAGGTGACATAGGCAGTCACCTAAGGGCCCCATGGCTGGGTATCCCACTGGCCAGTAGGCTCCAACATTAATTATACATATATATATATATATATATATATATATATATATATATATATATATACACACACACACACACACACACACACACACACACACACACACACACACACACACACACACACACACACACACCATAGTGGCATGGCATCTTCTCCTTTAAGGAGAACTAATGGTTGCGTTGAATAAGCGTATGTGTTTGTGTGTGTTTTAAACTAGTAAAAAAAATATCACTGTCAGCAAAAGTCCACACAGTAAAAAAGTTTGCCCACTCTCCATTTGCTGCACTAACTGTGAGGATTCACTTACTGCTCCACAGTTCTTTAATAAAACACTTTTTTATTTAATGAATAAAACAAATGAATGAATGAGTATAAGGTTAAGCGCTTTCATCTACATCAAAGTAGACTTCTTCTGAAGAATAGTTTCCTTATTACCTCCATCCTGAACTACAGACACAGTTTTGCCATTCCTTCATTGCTAACCCTCTTAATATTAAATCTTAAATTCCTCAGCACTAGTCAGGAAACAATACTCCAGCGAACTAACAATTTGACTTCATTATTTCTGGTTTTCACATACACTTCATCAGTTATTTTTCATTTGATATTTGGCTTATTACAAAAAAAGTTTACAGCATAAACAAAGGAGTACATGAAATAATACATGCAAGCACACACACACACACACACACACACACACACACACACACACACACACACACACACACACACACACACACACACAAACAGTTTTTTAAACAATAACACAAAGATGCAAAATGCAGATTCTGTAGTATCTTGGAGCTTGTCTGAGTGTCAAGATAATTTAACTGTTCCTTATCTTGTTTCCTAAAATGGTAGATGTGAATGTAAACCAGTATTGGTTCCTGTTTATATAGTGGTATTTACTGTACAACCGAAATGTGCTGAATTGTGTGTTCTAGGTAAGATTCATGAGCAAAAGGCAATTTATTATTTTTATAAACAAAGGGAGAACTAACTTATAACAATTAAAATAAAAGCATGAACAGAGTTGCCTATCCATATATACTTTTTTTTGTAATTTCAAGCATAGACCATATTTGTTTTTCTACAGTATAATCACGTCTGGGCACTTTCTACTAGTCGTACTTGCAGTGACCCCTCAGTTTGTATTGCCAGCTACTATCTTATTTACTGTCTCTAACCTTGTCTTCTTCACTCACATTCGAAATGCAATGTGCTCTGTCCCTTCATACTGTGCTGTCTAGTGGATATCATGGTGAATGCCAGTGTCAGAGTGCTTACATCAAAATGAACCTTTTATCTTAATATTAGACGACAGGTTAGCTTTTTCCAGAATTACTCACATATTAGTTGTACTGACAAGCAGCCTATGTCAAAGAGCGCAGCTGCTCAGAGGGTAGTATCCAAGACAGCAGAATTTAATGTTTCTAAATACTTTGATATAGGTGGATAAACATGGCAAGATTTGTTGGGTGCAAGTTAAAAGAAAGTAAAGTACAGACTGTAGATTTAGTAACAATAAGTGTAGCTAATGAATTAAAATCATAGCCATTTGAATCAGAATGTCTCCCTAAAACAATAATCATAATCACATTTCTAGCCTTGGGCCTATTTTGCTTACACTATATGAACATTCATAAAATATTCCTTGTACTTGTAACTATTTTTTATTTAGGCAAACAGTATCATGTAAAGCCTGCATTGATTTAAATGAGTAAACTACAAGGCTTTTTACAAACCATTTTAAGTCAATTTCCTTTGAAAAAATAAAAGTATTCGAAAAATAAAGTATTAATCAATTTTCCATTCATTTGATAGATAGCTGCCTCAATTAAAAAGTGGCACCTAAAAGGAATTACTTGCACCCAGCAGTGTTCAACCACTTGGTTTCTGTGATTCATTAATGCAGTATACGATGGCACACAAAGAAGCAATAGACCCTATAATATACCACAGACATTAGTATACTGTTCATAACAACACAATACTACATAATGATGCCAAGCAGGTATTCATGAGTAACAAAGTAAAACTGTGTGTGCACATATGTGGACCTGCTACCAATGCAGTGTACTAGAACACAACCACAATAAGGCAGCTGCTCCTGCAATGGTGCAAATATAGCTACAATAACAGGGCATTGGCTGTACTATGAGGTGTTTAATTCATGCATTGGAGGTACACTGAGGCTACCCATTAGGTGGTGAACACCAAAGATCAAGCGTGGCTAACATATATAACAGACTGCCAAATGCATAAGACTGAATGAAAGCAAAGGACAATCACAGACTGAATAACAATCACAGGTGAACTTTCACCACCAGAAAATATTTCCAAAAAGTTAATCAGTGATCACAAGCATCTAACAAAAAAAAAATCACACAAACATTATCACAAATGTAAATGAACACTTACACCTGTGATCACTCTAAACAAAACAAAAACATCCCTCTTACATATAAGAAAAACAACAGCATTGCTTTATACATAGAATGACAGGTGCATGCACCATACATTATCGTATGAACTTAACGATGGTTCACACCACAGCATATTATGCTAGTAAAGGATGTAGCAGCAGATTTTAATTGCAATCAGCTGCTGAAATATTGTTAAAAGCAATCTATCTGAAGCTTAACTGTGGATTTACCTGTGGAGTACCAGAAGCCCACCTGTGGATTTACCTGTGGAGTTCCAGAAGTCTACCTGTGGATTTACCTGCGAAGTACAAGAAGCTTACCTGTGGATTTATCTGTGAAGTACCAAAAGCCTATCTGTGGATTTACCAGCATAGTACCAGAAACCTGCCTGTGGGTTTACCTATGGAGTACAAGAGCCTACCTGTGGATTTACCTGTGGAATACCAGAAGCTTACCTGTGGATTTACCTGTAGAGTACCAGAAGCCTATCTGTGGATTTACCTTTGGAGTACCAGAAGTCTGCCTGTGGATTTACCCGCTGAGTATCAGAAGCCAACATGTGGATTTACCCATAGATTACTAGAAGCCTACTTGTGTATTTATTTGTGGATTACCAGACACCTGTCTGTGGATTTACTTGTGGTGTACCAGAAGCCTACCTGTGGATTTACCAGAGGAATACCAGAAATCTGCCTGTGGATTTACCTGTGGTGTATCAGAAGCCTACCTGTGGATCTACCTGTGCAGTATCACACATCTGCTTGTGGATTTACCTGCTGACTACCAAAAGCCTACCTGCGTATTTGCCAATAGATTACCAGAAGCCTACCTGTGGATTTACCAGGGGAATACCAGAAATCTGCCTGTGGATTTACCTGTGGTCTACCAGAAGCTTACCTGTGGATTTACCTGTAGAGTACCAGAAGCCTACCTGTGGATTTACCTTTGGAGTACCAGAAGTCTGCCTGTAGATTTACCAGATGAATATCAGAAATCTGCCTGTGGATTTACCTGAGGTGTATCAGAAGCCTATCTGTGGCTCTAGCTGTGCAGTATCACACACCTGCCTGTGGATTTTCCTGCTGACTACCAAAGGTCTACCTGTGGATTTGCCCATAGATTACCAGAAGCCTACCTGTGTATATATGTGTGGATTACCGGATGCCTGCCTGTAGATTTACCTGTGGTATACCTGAAGCCTATCTTTGGATTTTCCTGTGAGTTCCGGAAGTCTACCTCTGAATTTACCTGCGAAGTACAAGAAGCCTACCTGTAGATTCACCTACATAGTACCAGGAACCGAATTCTAGAAGTGTGAGGCAGTTTAACCAGAGATGCAATACCTGAGAACTGTTAGGAATTATGACACCCTGACCCCATGTGCAAAAATGGGAAAAAGGAGCTGTGGTTTGGATAGACAGCTGGATTAAGAAAATGTGAAACTGGACTGACAGATCTGGAAATGGAATGCAATGAAAAATGTGCTTATTTTTATTTTCATTTTTGACAGAATTGAAGATTTTACATTATAAATAACCTGCTCTCAAATAATTGCCATGAACAATGATCAATGGAAAAGACATCAAATAACTTTGCTAGTGATTAGTCATAAAAAAAAAAAAAATAGAAAAAAATACTTTGCTTTTACATGGGGGTCTTTGCTGCCAACCAGTGTGGGGGCTCTTCCCCAGTACCTCTGAAACTTAAATAAACTCACTCTAGGGTCACTCAGCCACTGGGAAAGGGAAAAGATGAAACTAATTGAATTATATTATAGTCCACCTCCAGAAATCCAACTGTAGTATAATTTGAACCCCTTCAATACCATTGAGATTTTCCACAAAAGTCGGCACAAGATAAATGTGTTCATAATATATATGTATATACAGTGAGAGAGAAATAGGTATCTATAGACAGACACAGTGTGTGTGTGTGTGTGTGTGTGTGTGTGTGTGTGTGTGTGTGTCTGCGTGTGTGTATGAATGCACATGCATGTGTGTATATAACATAAGCATAACTATTCCCATCTGGTGGAATAATTACATATAGTTAGCTGTCCCCATGAATAAAATGACTTTCCTTTTTCCATATACGTTTCCCAAATACAACCTTGGGCATTCTTTCAAAAACCAAATTCCATTTCTACTCATTCTAACAGGCCTACTATTTCTGCAGTCTGGGAATGTATAAGGTAATCCTGTCCTTACAAATCCTTTACTTCCCTCAGTAATTTTGACATAAAAACTTGACTGCTGGATATATGAATATTGGCAGCATCAATGGTAAATGGACACAGTTTGAGCTGTGGTCCATTCAGCATCCATCCAAATTGCTAGCTATTACTGAGGCATGGTTAAAACATACTTTGCACACACTTTTGATACATTCCTCCAATTACATACTGTTCTGTGACAACAGAACAGGTGATAGCCGGGAAGAAGGAGCACATTACTCATCAAAACAATGCCAAACTCTCCAATACTGGCTGCAAATACAAATCTTCTTTTGATAAATACACCGTATGCAAATACATCAAATTCTACTCGGAGGTAAGGTAAAAATTCACACTGCTGTAATCTACTTACTTCCACTGCCTCTTTACCTCTTTCTGAGGATACCTTAAAAATAATTGCTGATCAAACAAGTTCACATAAATGTTAATACTTGCAGAGATTTTCCACTACCGTAAATCTTTCTCAACTTGTTACAGAGGGCACCAGACCAAATACCTCTCTCATTGGAGCACACTAATTGATATTCTCCTTACCAATATGTCCAATAAACTTCGGGAATCACAAATATAACCCAAATCAGTGTTGTCTAATTAATTAGCTAATTATAATGAATTAGCTAATCAAAAAATGTGGTAATTCTAATTCTAATTAATTAGAATAAATAACCATCTAATTCTATTTCTTATTCATCAGGTGTTTTGAATTAATTCTTATTAAAATGTCTTAATTAGAAGCTTAATATTGCACAATCTAAATAAAATTGCATAACAAGTTTCTGTTATGCATTTACCAGTGATCGAAATGTAGTAATCTAACAATATATTGTTACTGTCTTACCGTAGCAGCAACAGAGGCCAATTAATGAACATTACTATTTGGTGATTTTACTATTTTATGGATTTGTATATGTTTTACTATGCAGTTCATTATTTAGCTAAACATGTGCTTAAAGACTCTGTTTAACTTTTATGATTTGACATTGACTACATTGTTTTTAAGTTGAACACTTGGATCGACAAGTTGCATGTTAAGACAGTCAGCTGTAATGTGATAATTAAAAATCTGATTAGCCTAATTAGTTCCAATGTTTGCTAATTCTAATTAATTACATATATCAGACAGTTAATGCTAATTCGAATTAATGAGTAAAAATGAGCTGCTAATTCTAATTCTAATTCTAATTAAATAGCAAATGAGCTAATTAAAAACAACACTGACCCAACTCTCTTAGTGATCCCTGTGCTATATGATCATCTTTGTCAATGAAACACAAGAAGATTCAACCTCAAATTATTCAGTTCTGAACAACCTCTGACAACTCCGCAGACATACTTTGCTCTTAAATCATTCAGTCATACTGGTCTGACTTCCACAGCTGTATTGACCCTAGTCCTACTTTTTCAGTTTTTCAACATACTTAGGCTAGTACATGATAGACTCTATCCCTTAAAAAACTGTGGAAACATAATACTCTTAATCCCTGGATGTCAGATAATATCAAGATCTTATTAAGCAGATAAAATTGCATGGTAGAAATGCAGAAATGACCCTCCTAAGTCTAATAAACACTTATCTGATTCCCAGCTAAAATGGCACAACAGAAAAATAATTAACTGAAAGATGACTATTGTAGAAAGTTACAAACTGCATACTTAGGCGGTTCCAAAGATCTTGGAAAGAAATGAAAAATGTTGCTTCATGCAGCATCTTTTCTAAAACTAGGGCTAACTGTAACATACCTGACTCTCTCCTCTCTGAAGTAATAAATTCCATCCGTCACCCACTCTCCACCAATGATCTATTATTTAACTCCTAGAATTAAGCCTTCCCTCCCTCTTCATTAGGTCCTAGAATATCCGCCTTTTCACTTCAAAATTATTACTGAAAGCAGGTTCAAGAACAACTTTAACTCATCGCCATCCCATATATATTCCTAAATGTTATGCCATTCATCCCAGGATCTTTAAACTAGGTAATAAAGCATACACAAAATGTTAACCTTCTTATACAACCTTTTCTTCATCACCAGTATTTTGTCTGATGTTTTTAAACATGATCTTGGTATTCTACATCAGAAGTTCCCTAACACTTCTTCTCTTATTCACTTTCGTAATGCCTCTAATCTGTGTTAACTGACAAAAATTATTGAAAAATTTACCTACAAGCAATCGTTGGACTACATTAAAACTTATGGCATTCTGTGAAATAAACAATAAGGCTTTCACTCAGACTGTAATACTATTGCTGATGTCTATCTTTAATGGCCACATTTATTCTTATATGGACCAAAGCAATCTTACTGGAACTATATATTTTATGCTGATGACATTATCTTTATAGTGCTAGCAAAGATCCTTCTAACTTACCAATAAAGTCCACCATTTGGGATGGGCTGCATGACAATAAACTGACAGCCCACTCTGAAAAAAACTCTGTAATGATATTTGGCACTAGAAAAATTACGTTGCACATCAGTATCTTTAATCTATCTAGAACTGCTGTACTACATGTCAGACAAAAAAAAAAATTATAATTTTTACCGGGTTCCTATCAGAAGACCAAAGATGCATTCTGTCTGAAAATAGTGTTTAGTGCTTTTTTGGGAACAGCGATTTTTTTTCCCTGGGAAAAAAAATCGCTGTTCTGGTAGTTCACTCATTTACGTGTTCGCGGTTTTGGGTTCGATATAACAACGTTCGATCTTTTGATCATTCGCTGTTATAACATAGACCCTTTATACCTAGGACTTCTATTTGATTATCATCTCTCTTTACAGAAGCACATAAATAATATTTAGGCTGAACTAAACGTTCCCTACAAAGTATCCACTTTTCTAACCCTGTAGCCAGATGCTACATAACAATAAATGTTCCAATTCTTAGAGTGGAACATGGACTTCCTAGCACTGATTTTTGTTCAGGACACAATATTCTCCTCTCTTAATATGCTGTCAAAAGTTGGATGGAAAAATAAAATTATGCTTAGAAGAACTCTGTGGGTAAGACACAGCAATCCACAGTTGGCAAAGTATTAATTGAGGTCCACAAAAATCACCCAAGGCATGTAAATCACCTTGTTATTGTTAAGTGCTTTCATCCACACAGGACTTCATCAAGCCACGTGTGGATGGAAATGCTTAACAATAAAAAGGTAATTTACATGCCTTGGGTGATTTTTGTGGACCTCAACTGATTCATTGCCAACTGCGGATTGTTGTTTCTGTTCCTTGGTTTGAACTGTTTTTCTATGGATAAGATATTGCCATAATGAACGGCATAGCTTATGCTACAGGGGGAGCAGCATATCATTATAGAGATCATTATACAGAGAAGTAGGACAATATTAGAAATGGCAAGTGAGAATAGCTGCAGGAAAGGATACCATGGGGAGAAGACAAAGAAAAGGTAAGAGAGGCATGCGGAAGTAAGAGGAGTAGAAAGGAGAACAAGTGTGAGAGATGCAAATCGAAGAGGGTAGTAGGATGACTGAGAAGTACTAAGTAAGGGGATGGCCAGATGTGATAAGGAAGGATGAAATGGAGATAAAGGGGTATGGGAGAGAGAGCTGCAGGGTTCGTGTAACATGACCTGAGTGAGTGCAGCTGCACTTTGAGTGAAGAAGTGCTTTTTGAGCTTATGTCTGAAGTCAGTAATTTTGGATGACTTGGATTGAGACAGAAATCTAATCCCATAGTTTTGGTGCTAAGATGCAGAATGCATGGTCAGTGCAATAAGGTTTAGTTTTTGGAGTTAGTAGGGTGAGTTGTGATTGAGAGATACACCTGAGATTATATGTGGGGGGGTTTGGTGAAAAATGTCTCAGGAGAAAGATCTTTGTGAATTAGTGATCCGAGTAGGAGGCTGGATCACAAATGTACTGGGAGACACTTAGCTTTGGCAAGAGCTAGACAATACTGTTTATGATTAGGGCAGTTAGTAATAAACTGGTGACTTACTGGAGATGGTTTGTAAGATGGAGGCATTTTCCTTTGAGGTTGCAGCTATATTGGGTAGTCCATATTCAATTTGAGATAAGAGTATTCTCTTGCCTATGGCAGCTTTGGCTAGCTTGACAGAAGATGTGATAGCTTGTTCACCCATATCAGTAGTGCGGTGATCTTTTTGCATGTGTTTTGAATGTTTACTTGAAAATTAAAAGACTGGTCTAGCCAAATGCTAAGGTATTTGAAGGATGTGTTAGTTTCTACGGTGGTATTTTCACATCTTTAATATTAATGAAGCTGGGTGCTTTGGCTATTTTTGGTTGATTCCAAACAACATTGCTTTTGCTTTTGAGGGATTAAGAATAAGCTTCTGATCTATTAGCCACTGACTGAGAGTTCTGAAGTCATCTTGGAGCTGAGTTTGTATAATAGAGTGGTATTTACTTGACCTGTTGATGACAATGTCATCTGCATAGATAAATAGAGGGGTATCTGAGGGGCATCAGCATGGAGTTTCTTCATAAGTATGAAAAATAGCAGATGGGCTGACATGGAACCATGGGGGGCTCCTTTCATAAGAGTAGCTGGTGCAGAGGTGGTGGTGCCTACTTTTACCTTGAAGGATCTACTGGTGAGGAAGTCTACAAAGCAAGGTTTTGCATCATCACTAATACCTATTTCAGTTAATTTGTCCAAATGGTAAGTTAAGGTCAATTAGAACAAAGAATTTTTGTGATGTCAGTAAAGATTGCTCCTGTCAAATTGCATTTGTCTATATTGGATAGGATGCCATCTGTGAGGGATAGCATATTATGGTACTGTGTTCAGACCAGTGTCCATGTTACTTCCTGGATAGAAGATATTATTAATTTAAATAAACAGTAATATAGTATTTTACCTAAAGTGGAAAGTACTGAGACAGAACAGAATTGCAAAGCAGCGGTTGGCTTGGGCAGTTTTGGAACTGGAGTGACTGTTGCTGAGTTTCATATCTGAGGTGTAATCTTTTTAATTATGCAGAGGTTGTATATGTGAATGTGAGGATGGGAGATAAAGTCCTTTCAAAGGTGAATAAACCAAGGGGTAGGTTATCTGAGCCTGGGGGGGTATCTACTTGTATTTTGTCCATTTGTGTTTCTGTCTCTTTGGTTCCAATCTTGTTGAAATGAAACAGTGGAACATAAAGGGGGAATAGAATGGTTGTAGTTGTGCTAGGTTTGTGTTCTTTGTGTGTGGCAGGTTGCTGAACTCATTGATGAGGCCAGTGTATGAGAGTGGTGCTATTTGGTGGTGTTAGAAGGGTTCAGGGTAGCAGAGTTGTGTTGCATTTTTTGATCAGTCAGGAGGTTAATTTCTCTCCAGAATGTTTTAGGTTTGGCTAAAAGTGAGATTTGTTTGTTTTGGTTGTGGTTGTTTTTTTGTCTGTGGATAGATTGCTTGTTTAAGTTGCATAGTGAGGTGTATTTGGCTTGGAATCTTTGAAGGGATAACATTTCCAATTATGCCATGCTTCATCATGTAATTTCAGGAGGTGGTTGAGTTTATTAGATACCCAGTCTTGATTATGAGCCTGTGTACTAAGGGAAAAAATTGTTTTTCAGGTGCAGTAGGTTGTTAGCTGCTTCATTTGAGGCATTTTATAGCAGGAAAGTGAGACCAGTCAAGGATAGCCAGGTGTTTTTTTTTTTTTAAGGTAAGTGATATTCTGAATGGTTTTGGGTCTGAAGATGATAAGTTTAGGTTTATATTTTAACATCAGATTATGTATTGAGAAAGTTATCGGATAATGATCGCTAAAGAAAAGTGTATGCATAGTGAGGTTGGATATCTCTATATTATTATTATTATTATTATTATTAATAATAATCTACAGCAAGATGAAGTTAACTACAGTAATACATGTTGTTAATAGTTCATTTAGATCATGAAAAATATACTTTAAAGTTTTGTAGCCTATATTTTGAATATTTGTCCTATGTAACAAGTTTGGAACCAGTCAACAAAAAATGAAAATATCTGGAGGAAACCAAACATACATGCATGGCTTATTATCAAAGCATGTATTCAAAGCTCCATTCACTTTCATTTAAATTATTATAATGCAGATTTCTGGAATATGAGTAATCAGAAAAAAACTGGCTATAACTCTGAAGTCAGTGCTAACAGGAATTTACACATCTTGAAATGTCTGCCCTAATTTTAGAAGGAAAATTTAATGTTTTTAGCCTATCAGAAGATGCTGTTGAGATCAATGACTTAGTGAGACTTGTATTTGATAAACTTTACAATTGCAGACAGCAGAAAACTGCAAAGGATTACATACATCTGCCTACCAGGGAAGGCTATGTTGAATTTCAAAATATGTATAAATGCTGCCTTAGGTTTTGAAATACTGAGTTTTGTGGGTGTAACCAGACATACACCATGTAAGCCACAAGGTTAAATGTTTAGAAATGTTTTATTTTGTGCAAGATATGGTAGAATTTTTAAAAGAAGGCATATTCTTAATGGGTTAAGTATTTTGCTAAATGGCTTTATTGGGGTTGATAAGGGCTTGAGGGGAGGACATACTGAAAGTTGGGAGTATAATTGTAAAAATCCTGGTCATGCCCCTGCTGTTCTTTGATGCACTCTGGATACTGGAAATGCAAATGAATGTATTATGTCACATGATACAAAATGGAAGACTGCACTGCACTACTGCTGTTTTTCAAAGTACTCTTCTAGTAAGATCTAAGCCAGTCAAATAAATTTAAACAGAAATAAAATGAGTAACAGGTGTACAACGAAAAGCTAACAGACTCAAACTTAAACTATAACTGCGAGGCTGAAAATATGCAAGACCCCACAATACCAAAAAATTCTTGTTGGGCCAAATCACATTCCCACTGCAGAGCCCTGCCTCTTTTTCTTCACTGTTCATTATAATCATTACAAACAACATTCTAGGGGAGTGAATAATTTATAAAGTTCAGCTACAAAACTTAGCAGAGATGCAATATTCCTGTATAACAGTGGCTTGTCTGCCAAAAACTACTAACAGGGAAAACCAGTACACATGGAGATGCAAATGCACACTCACATACATACACTTGTGAGTGCACACACACACACAAACACACACACACACACACACACACACACACACACACACACACACACACACACACACACACACACACACACACACACCCAAAGTCACATAAATGTAGCCTACTAAATAACAAAAAATACTACTGTGAGATTTGGTAGAGTATCCCCACTTTCACCCAGCCAGAAACTCTTGCAGTTCAGTTTCTATTATCGTGCCTCTCAGGAAGTATCATTTCAGTAAAAGCAGTTGTGCTTCTGTCGAGGTGTATTTTTCTCTTTACTTTGAATAAGTAATATACATTATATCCCAGAGGGGCTGTGTGCTCTGCATATTGTGTTTGGATCTGCAAAGCCAAGTGGGTATGATTTTTGGCTTTCTTTTGTCTTGTGAAAATAAGCTTTTATTTCTTATGTGAGTCCCGGTTCCAGTAACTCCTTGGACTTACACTGGTGAAGAATGATAGAAGCTGGACAGAGATTTGACACATTTGAATTCCTTGTAACACCTCTGCTGGCACATGCAAACCAACAATTTGATTGAATCTGACTAGGAAGGGTGAGAAATTAGAAGAGTAGGATGACCTGAGGATGGACAAAGGCACAGAGTATGTATTGCTGGTTAGCTGTGAGGGATGAAAAAGGAATGCCCAAAAAATAGCTAGTTGTGCAGGCAAAATTAGCTGCCAGACCCTGAACTTTGCCTCCTATGAAGAAACTGTCCAGGGTGGACATCATTTGAATACTATACCACCGCAATGAACTGGACCTGAGCAGACTGGGCAAACATCCTGTCATTTCAATTGACATGAGGGTCATTGAAAATGTATGCGATCATGGAAGGACCTTATTACATGGACTAACCACAACATGAAAAGGTAATCAGGGACCAGGACACTTGGATCAACATTTCCCTTTCTTTTGATCACCAAGTGGTAACTGTATTCAGGAAATCCTTCTTCTTATCACAACTGCAAGCCAAATTGTTTTCATTTAGATCCAGATATGTTACCATTCCTCTTTATTCAGCACTTAATATAGTCACTATAAAGTGCAACACTCCATTTGGTTTGCATCTCATTTGACTCTGACTTGGACAGCTCAAGAGGGTCTTAACAAAAAAAGTTGTCTGGTCTTAAGAACCTTAATTACCAACTTCCTTATATCTCACAGACTTCTGAGAGACTGTATATGCCTTGGTTACCATTCATTACAGATTTAGTGGTCAGTCACCTCCTGTATCTCAGTAAGTGAAATTACTCACCTAATGGTAAAACCTGCCATCTAAGCTTTCATAAACAGATAAACTGAACATGATGGAAGGATAGATTCATCTTCAACACCTCCTTCTTTGGACTAAACATCCTCTACGGGCTTGATAATCTTCCATCAAACTATACCTAGACCACTGGACAGGGGTTCTCATATTTACCTCAAGGCTAATTGACTTTTGTCTCTTTGAGAAAGTGGGTAAAACCAGGAGATTGGGAAGTCACACATAGTCTTTGGATTAAATGGCCTTGAAACACCTATGAAGCCTATCATTTGACTATCAGTGCTGAAGTTTTAATTTTCTTTCATTTTATCATATTGAAAGTATTCAGTAAAAGTTACAATAATAATTGCTCCTGAGAGGTATTTAGATAATCTCTTATTACTTTGCATATACATCTGAATACTCCTATGGCTTACTAGATCAGTTTTATATTATTGTTTTTATGTCAATTGTTTGCACAATCATTGATGCCTATGTGCCTTTGATCATGAACTGATAGAGTCCACTTTTCCCACCTGGTTTAGAAATATAGTAAAATAGATACATAAATACTTTGAAAGTTTACTACTTATATGTAAGCTGGGTTTTTTTTGCAATTTTTTTTAAGGTTTTCTAAATTCTGTACCTGCCTACTATTGGCTGTTATAACCTTTTAGCATCAAAGACAGGTTAAATTTATCATTAGAATCATAAAGTTTGTTACAGTTGACATGTTTACCTTTTTTTGAAGTCAACTATTAGCTTCATACTAAAGATGGGTGTGTTTTATTTTAGGGACTCTTAGCCCACCTCTCTTTTGACTTTGTCAATTTAGATTCCCAGATCTGATTTCTAGGAGACTAGGGATTGCCAAAAGTCATCATATAGGGGGTTTGAGCTGGTCCTTTGGCACATACCCTGACCTTTGGGCCCAGGTAGAAATGATGACTACCAGACACCACCCCAGGGTAAAACACCACCTTGATAGGGGGTTTTCCTAATTTGGTGCTGGTACCTCAGTACTGGATAATCAACTCTGGCTATAAGCAGGACTTGTTCTTCTAATGCCTTAACTTGGGGTAGTCTGTTTACTGACAAACTGATAAAGAAAAACTGAGCATTATCTTCAACTTACACATTTATGGCTGCCTGGCATTTATCATGTAGATCTGTTTATATAGTAATAATAGGTAACACCTTAACTGGGGTCCATTCGTCCAGCCCTCCATATAACTTACAGCTCAGCAGGGGAGTCACAGGTACCTTTAATCCTGTGTTAAAACCATACTGCTTAGATGTGGGTATAAAGCACATTGTTGCATGCGTTCTTGAGACAGGGGTCTTCTGTAGACTTCTCCTCTTTGCCATCTAACCAGTTATGTGGTGGATTCTACAGCAGCTTATTGATCAGACTGTCAGCTTGGATGGATGGCTTGTTCTGTTGATGAGTTATGTGAACTTGTCATGGAACCTCATAATTCTGTTGACAGCCTGGCCCCCCACTCAGCTGGTTTCTGCTGTTTCTCATAGGTTTACATAATCACTAGACATAATGTTTCAGTTAGACTAGAGATATGAGGATGGGACGGGCTTCTATGACTGACTAATACTGGGTTAATTTTGGATTGGAACTGTACCTATGACAACGCTTGATCTAAAAATAACTATAGTGAAGTCTCTCTATGTATACTTGATTAGATCTTTAACAATGACAGTTTTGATAACTAAGTTTCTTGAGGGGTGGCATATAATGTTAATGTCACTGGTACAGTAAATGTCATAGTCTGGACCTCTATATGTCCAAAGCTGACAGCTTAGCATGAGCCATTGTCTGAAAATGATTTCTGGCGACACAGAAGTTTAGACAAAGGCTGAAATGCCATTAGCACAGGACTTACCTGACCAAAGTTATTGAGGATTATCAGCGCATCAGCAATCCTAAAAATGTATACAGTATGTTTGAGACATGGATGTCAAGAAATTTACCTTGAGAGTGAAGCTCAAGAGGTGAATCTTGGCACCATTGTCAGAATGCATAATAGTAAGTTAGGACTGGTGACCTGCTCATAATTCTTTGTAGTGCATGGAACTTAATCTGCTCCATGTACTACTAGTTATATAAAAAAAAAAAACACTGCATATTTTGATGGCTTTCAAAGCCATAAAACACTTAGTGACCATCGTCAGAACGACAGTGTAACTCAGTCCCTAACCTTTCCTTCACCTTCCATGCCTGTCAACTCTCCAGATTTTTGCCTCACTTGTTTGGTCTGGTCATCATAAAGTCTGTGGTTTCAGACATATTACTGAAGATTGAAGTCACTAAATAATGACATACATTTAAGTTTCAGACTTCATATCCTTCAGAAAATACAGGCAAACACACATCCTGTTATTCTAACAACATCTTAAGTTTATAAGACATTGGGGATGCATTCCTAATGGACAGCAGGTAGAAACGCATTTTTTATTCTGCCACTGTCATTTGATGGTCAGTGCTGGCAGATTTTACTGCCAAAGCTGAGGGCATACCTTAACAACCTAAGCAAGAAGTTATTAACATTAGTGACAGTCAGGTCTCACGCCATTCTAGCATTTAACTGATTTCTCTTTTTCCAAACATCGGAGTGTAATGGTCATGCTCCATGTGCTACAAACTTATTATGGATATATGTTATGACACAAACCAGACTGAACTGTCATATAAGAATGTGCCTGTTAGTACGGTGAGATTTCTTCCACTTTAAATCATCTGGTGATGCTTTTCTGAGTACTGAATAGGCTTTGTAGCCAAGCTTGTCTTACCTACTAGGTAGTTACAAGCTCTCTTTTTTTTTGTTTGCAGTTAAGGTTGTTATGATCAGGACGTCTTTTCCCAGGTGCCTGACAAATGACACAATCAGTGGTTCTTCACCTGATATGCTTAAAAACAGCTGGGATAATTTGCCAAAAGAACTGCAAATTTTATGAGGAATAGACCAAAAATATGAGGCAAAAATCAGGACATACTGTGAAAATCAGGACAGTTGAGGGGTATGGAAAGCCTTCAGTAATTATGTGAGAGGAACTGGGAAGCTAATATTATTATTCAACTTGTGAATTACCTGGCTGTCTATTTTTGTCAGATTCAGTTTAAAACAATGTTTACTGACATACTGAGCCCTGCATAATCTGGGTTTGTATTTGAAAGCACTACTAGTTCCCTATTTCTTATCTTAGTTTCTTAGGTCGTCAGGGAAGGGATGGCTCGTTGTGATCATATTGTTAACATTTTTAAGAACAAATGGAATATTTTTAAGTCTAACACAGACATACTGGACAAGTTAGGTGCACAAAACCCTTTTTTGTATGCAAGACTGTGGGTAATCTCAAAACAGTTTTGGTAATATTGTCTAGTTTTGGTCATAGTACTGGCTCCACCGGCGACACTAGGGAATGTGGGGCATGTACACAGTGCCCCTATATATACATGGGTGACAGTCTTACACTAGTCTTACACTAGGTAATATTACATGGGATAGATTTTTTTTTCCACAAGGGTTCCTGTGACTCCAACAGAGTGGTTCACCTGGCTAAATGTGAAACGTGTCCAGCTTTTTATATCGGTAAGACTGAATGTACTTTAAAAAAAAAGAATTCATGAACATCTGCATGTTTTCAGGTCTAAAAATATCAAGAATTTTCTGCATAAACATTCTTTGGAATGTGGCAACTATTAAGCAGGTGGTTCTTGAGAGATACATTTCAAGTACAGGGGGCTTTATTGGCAGATGACACTAGACGCCATCAATTTTCCTGGTATCAATGGCTATATTTCAGTACAGCCTGTACTAAAGTTAAGAGCTGCTAAATTAACTTTCACCTTAATTTTTAGTTTTCTGTTGGTTGGAATTGGACAAATAAAGTTTTTATAGACACTCTTTTCACTGTTGGGTGATGCTCATTTTTACGGTGAAGTATTTTACAAGAGTTGGACACCACCAGTGGATTGTCAACATCTGCCTTTTACACACTGCGTGTTTAATTGGTTTATGGCTAGTTGTTGTAAAAGCTTGAATGTTGTGGGCATTTATTTTTGGCACATCTCGCTTCAGTCCTCTGGAATCAGCAACCTTTGTTTATTTAGGCCTATGACAGTCTTCCATCAGGACATCTTTAATTTTATTTTAATCCTTAAAGATGTGCAATGTTCAAAAATGAAACTTTGTTTTCTAGTAGATTCTCATTTAACTTTCACGTAGACTTTGTAAATGTGAATAATGTTTTATGTATCTTTATTATGTACAGTAGACTCTCTCTTATCCAGTCTCGCTGGGACCGGACCTTAGGCTGGATAAACAAATGGCTGGTTAATCAGAAAAAGTATACATAATAATAATTATAGGTTACAAATCAGCTAGAATAACAGGATTTGTGTTAGTGTGCATTTTTCTAATGAATATGAAGTTTAAAACTCAAATGTGGGTCATTATTTAGCCCAGATGAGGTGGAAGTGTTGTTCTTCTCTGTTGTGTTTTGCTAGGGCATTGGCAGAAATCTGATGGCTGGTTAAAGAGGAGGACAGTTAGAGAGAGGCCAAATAAAAGGGAGTCTACTGTTCAATGCTTGGACAATCGTTTGAATAATTTTAATAAATAAATACTGTCAAGTCTCTTTGCATTAATTCAGCTCTAACATTTCATCCAGATACTTTAGTATACAAATTATGATCTGCAATGTGCATGAAAACTTTTTTTCACAGGTTTCAAAAGCTTTAGTTAGCTTTGCTACTTCTGCATACATTAAAATAATAATCCCATTTCAGGATGATCTGGTTATTCAATGCCCAAGTCTTATGCTTTTCATTTGTCTGCTGTTTGTGGCTTTACTACTACGAAATCTGCAGTCAAAATATGGATGTTCAAATACTGCCCCAACCTGAAGAATGAAAACCTTGCCAGTAAAGCCCAAACCCAAATTGTGCTTATGAGTGTAATATAACAGGCGATAATTGACCCCTCAAAAGAGAAGAGGGAGGAGGTGATTCTGTCCTTCTTGGGGTTAACCAGTTTCTTTCATGTCTTTAACTGTGTCTATGATATATAAAATTATTTGTATGTGTGACCATGCCTTCTAGTTAACTAAAAACTAAGAAGATGCAATGAAAATGAAGGCTATGCCAACCATATAATGTGAAAAAAGCTTCTACACTTTTACTGTCGGTAGAAATATTCTGCTGATACCTCGTTGAACTACCTTATGCACTCCACCCTAAGGAATTCATCCCTGGCTCCAGTCTGCTGCAGGTCCATATGTTTATCATGCTCTCGTCTAGAATGCATAGAACAGTACTTACTAGCCAAATCACTTATTTGAATGAATGTTAAAGAATTCACTTTATAACTTTACGCTTTTCATTGCAAATATAAAAAAAGAAAACAGCCTTTTGCTGCCAGATGTTTCCTCAATGACAGTCAAGGGTGAAAGCACCCTGAGGTCTTTCAGCTGTTGATGTTAACGCTCACTTTTGTACTGCTGCCTTTTTCTTGTAAAGCATGCATGGTTTAGGTTTGTAAAGGTTAAACTTTCATGCACGGAAGCTTTTATATTTTCAAAGTTCAAGTATGTCTGAAGTGTTTTAATAGTGCTTTCGTTATCTGATAATGGGAACTCTTCCAAACATGCCGTTTCTGAAGGGCTGGCAGCCCTTTGTGACAGCTCTTCATATTCTTCATGCTTCTGTTTTTCTCTTTAATTGGTCAAACAGTAAACATGCCGATCTGACACACATATATGCATATATAGACATCTCAAATACACTTTTTGAAAAAAAAAAAATATGCAAGGCCACAGATATTTTCTCGTAATAGATTCAAATATATTAGTATGTTTACAAAAAAATCATTCACTTTAAAAATAATAACACTAACAACAAACAGTAAGTAGACCATAACTGATATCTGTTTGCAGTTTGGGGATATTAGGAAACTTTGACTTCCTAGTGCTATTTATGCCACAGTGGTATTTAGTATTGTAAGAGGACACTTTCTTATTCCTTCACATTATTTCATTTTTCTTTGATACTTTAATTTTACTCTGTGTGCTGAGATGCTTTCCTAAGTGATTAGTAGTCTAAAAGGAGACACAATGGCTTGAGGGTAGACTATTCTAAATTGTTTTAGTGTGAGCCTCATCTTTCTGACAAAAGACATTTCAGATATGCTAAAAAAATCTTCATTTCGCTATTTAGAGGTTATCGTGTCTGCTGCTTGGATACAACTTTTCGATAACTGTTTCAGTTTCTGTATCATAAAATCCATTCAAGGTTTAGAGCGTTTTCCTGCCCTTATCTCTCCTGTTACTCCCATCTCTACACTCCAAGCAATCCAGATTTGGTATATTATCTTAGAAATTATGCCCATATCCCTAGATCAAGCAATTATTCTATTTACCCAACCCTTTTCGGCCCAGGAGAGTTAGTAATGTAGTCAGGTGTCCCAGTAAGTAGATACCTTATTGCTTAATGTGAAGCATTTTTCTGCGTCACTTATTGTGTGGTATAAAACAATGCCACAATGCTGCTTAAAATCATAGTATCTGGATTTATGAAAATATCACCATGACTCCAGACCATATAGGTTATGTCCTGCTATTGGTCAGAGCTTAAATGACTCTCAACTGATAGATCTGAGGACCATAAAAGCAGCTATCATTCTGTATATAACTCTTTCTGGACTTGTTCCTGGAAGTACAACAGTTTGCCCCTCATACTTTCTGGTCCTTTTAATGCTAATTTGAGGAATGTATTTTCCTCAATGAATTTGGAAGTTTCTTTTCCTTCTGTTTATAAAGAGGACTTAATGTCACTGCTCTACAAAAGCAATTAAAGATAACCAATGATAGTAATTTCAAACCCATCTCAAACTTTCCTTTCTGGAGGAACATGGTAAAGAATTTATACACACACAAAGTTGAAAGACCAGCCTCTCAAGCTTTTAGCCTTTGTCATAATTTTAAGTCAGCTGTGAGACATAGTGAGAGATCTGTATCAGTTACAAACAGGGTTTTTAATCACCTCCTAATGGTGGGTTGCCAGTCACTACATAAGAGTTACATGTTCGTTAATCTTTCTTCAATTAGATATTTGCATATCACCAACTTTTCTTTTCTTTTGGGCAAACTGTACAGATTATCATCTATGGTTTTAAAATTGTTTTATTCCTTTCTTCTAACTCTGTTTAGGAAGTTTCCATATAAAGTCTGCTTAAATCTGCCTGGTGTTGTAAAATGGGTTGCAGAGTGCAATCTGCCTCATCTGCATGTTATCATATATATGTTACTACCGAGAAATGAGCAGAGTTAAAATATTAATGCCGTGCAGAAGACATAAAAGTATCTCCAGTCAATGGCTTTAGGAAACTGGGTTCTTTGTTCATAACTGGATATTTCAAAATTGTATGAAACACATTCCTTCTAAAAAAATTAGATCTTTAAAATGTACACGACACTGACAAACATAATTTATGAAATATATCTCTTTTTCCGTGACCTAAAAGAAAATGACATGATATATCTGTTATGCATAATACTGTAGTTTTCCTTTGATATAAAGCTGTTAATGAGACATCACTTATGGTGTTTTGTTAACTTCACTTTTATTGTTTTTGGAATATAACTCACATTAAGCATCTTATGGGAGATGATCTATTTCCTGGTTGTTTTCCTTGCAATGGTATCATCAAGTTCAGGTTACTGTTATGTTCATTACCTAAGGATGCTTGGAATAGCACCCTAGTATCTACAACTTACCGACAATTCCATAGCTAGTGTACTATGTGGCACACCTCAAAGTACCCATGTCTTGGTTTTGTGATATATGCATATGTAGACATCTTGACAATGAATCACATTTAGGCTATTTCTAAATATACTGAACTATATAATGGTTGGATTTTCAATGCTGGGTGCATCCTGTACAATTGCACTGTTTGTTCAGTATGTTCTATTTTCTGAATATGTATTAACAAAAAGATAAGAAAAAGTATTGCACTTAAGGAGATATTAGTAATGTGTTTTGTTCTATAATAATAAAAAGATAAGAAAAAGTATTGCACTTAAGGAGATATTAGTAATGTGTTTTGTTCTATAATAATAAAAAGATAAGAAAAAGTATTGCATTTAAGGGGATATTAGTAACGTATTTTGTTCTTTGGCATTTAAAAGGATCGTCCTTGTTGCTATTGAGTGGCTAGAATTAGCCCTCTCATCTAACAAGGTGCTTCTAAAAAATTTCTTTGACAACAACATGGCCAAAAATCAAGAGTTGTGAAGTATAGTAGTTGTATATCAATGAGCTAATAACTTGTGTGTTACATCTTCAAGCTAAAAAATACATCCAGCATATACATGTGCTGCTGTTTGTAATAATTTGTATACATTTTTCAATAATCATGCTTTGTTCAATGATAATTAGACTGACATGTTCCTCTTCCCCTAAGTAAAGGCAAAATGTCAGGTGCGTCTTATATAAGATGTCCATGAAATTGTTAACTTGTGCAAAATAAGCTCACAACCAGACCCCAGAACCTGGTAATGACCCTTTTAAGAAATGCGACCAAAAGGGCTCTTTTACCCCTGAATCCACACCAGCAATCCACACCTGCCCATCATTCACTGACCCATACTTGCTGACAATTAGCTAATGATTTATGACACTGAATACTTATGTCATATCAATAAACAATCTTCTAGTAAATCGTTTATTATTTATACTATTGCATACATTTTGATTTTTGTAGTGAAATGCTACCAAAAGGGCACTTTTATCCCTGAATCCACAGCAATCCACATCTGCCAATAATTCACTGACCCAAACTTGGTGACAATTAGCTAATGATTTATGACACTTAATGCTTATGTCATATCAGTAAACAATCTTCTAGTAAATAGTTTATTATTTATACTATTGCATACATTTTGACTTTCTACAGGGCTATATCAATGTGCTATGCCAGACCTAAAACCAAGCTGTGCATTTTGTAGGAGTCCGTAACTAAATTATGTATTGAATTATATGATCACAGATTACATTTTCAGACATGAGAGACTGGTAAACATTCTAGGACAGTGATTTGATTTACCATTGGAGAGTTTAGTTTAAGAGATTATATAGGTTCATAGGTTCATAGGTTCATACTAGGCTATCTGCCCTAGGGCATTTATAAGCCTAGCCAGAGTGTGTTTGGCTTTCGCCACCCATTTTAAATTAATTTTGCTATGCCTTTTTTTGAGGTTAGTATACTGTGCCTCTGTCTAACAGTGACACAGAAGTGATAGCCGGGGTAAACCTACGATCTCCCATCCACTCATCAAGATTCTTCTTGAAGAGAGTCAATGTGGGACTCTGCCTAACCTGGACTGGGATTTTATTCCAGAGTGAAGGGAGCCTCTGGGTTATGAATCTGTCCCTCCAGCATGTCCTATTTATTTCAGTGCTGAGGTTCAAGGCTCTCGAGCGCGTAGCTCGATGGGATTTGGATTTTCTGAGGTGCAGCATGTCCATTAATTCCGGGTTGGACATGGCTTTATACATCAGGCACAGATCGCCTCTGAGCAGGCGGTATGCCACTGAGTAGAGCTGGAGTTTCTTTAACCGGGCAGCATATGGCATCTGTTTGAGCCCTTTGATCCTCTTGGTGAGGTACTTTTGGGGTCTTTCCAGTTGCTGCAGGTGTCTGGTAAGGTACATCCCAAAAGGGGCATTGTACTCAATTATAGGCCTGATGAGGGATGAGTAAAGAGGCACGATGACCTCCCCTGATCTAGATGTGAATCCCTTCATGATTAGGTGGGCTATATAAAATGTTTTACTAACCACTTTGGCCACGTGGTTGTCAAATGAGAGATTGCTATCAACTTGGGTCCCCAGGTCCCTAATGACTTCTTCTGTACTTAATGGATTACCACCTATGTGGTAATTTGTGGGCACTTTGTTTTTGCCAAAGGGGATGACTATACACTTTTTGGTGTTTAGCTTGAGGCCATGGCTCTAGCACCAGTTGTCTGTTTCTATGAGGCCCTTTTGGAGGATGCTTGTGTCGGCTGGAGAGTTGATTATGGCCCAGTTTGCAGTCATCTGCGAACTTGGTCAGCCACAGTCCTTCCATGTTAGCCTGTACCACGAGAAATATATACCGAACAAGAGAGGTCCCAGGACTGAGCCTTGTGGGATGCCACTTGTAACTGGTTTGGAGTCTGACATGGCTCCAGCAATTCTAACCATGTGGGTTCTGTCCTTGAGCCAGTTTGCAACCCATCTAGTGACATAGGGGTTTATATTTAAGCTGGTGAGCTTATCTATAATGCCCGAGTGGGGTATTGTATCGAAGGCTTTTGCGAGGTCCAGGTAGGCTGTGTGGACCACCTTCCCCTCGTCAATGGCCTTGGTGACTGTTTCAAAGAAATTGACCAGGTTTAAGAAGCAGGATCTGCCCTTAACAAAGCCAAACTTGGTAGGATCCGGTGTCTGTAGGTCCCCAATATCTTTATTTATGAGGTCCATGATGATCCTTTCCATAGCTTTGCAGACCAAGCTAGTCAGGCTTATGGGGCGATAGTTTCCAGGATCCATTGAGGCACCACCTTTGTGGAGAGGGACCACTGTTGCTGTACGCCACTCTTTGGGTACATATCCTGTAGTAAGGCTAAGATTGAACAGTAGTTTTATGTTTGGGTTTAGCTCTTCTTGGAGTTCATGTAGGACGCAGCCCGGGACACCATCTGGTCCCATTGATGCTGTGTTTTTTGCTTTTGAGAGGGTGGCTCTTACCTGAGCATCTGAGATGTCAGGGGCAGCACTCTGTTGGGATAGATATTTGCCCTTTGGTGGGAGGGGGTTTGCACTGAACCTGTCAGCTAGGATGTTGGCAATGTCTGTGGGCTCGGTGTATTTTTGTCATTTTGGACTAATTCTGAGCATATCTGGGAATTCCCACCCAGGTTCCTAACATAACTAAAGAAAGCCTTGTGATTATCCTTAGTGTCCTGTGCAATTTTTCTCTCAAGCTGGCCTTAGACGATTTTATGAGTGCCCATAGTTTTTGCTAATACTGATCAGAGATGCCTTCCCTTTTGGGATTTTGCTCTATCATCTAGTAGCTTCCTCCTTCTATTGTATAGTTTGTTTATGGTTGGGGTCCACCAGACAGGACGCCTGCCTTTGGAGGATTGGGTCTTGGTTTTATTTGGGATTGCATGATCCATGCATTCCTGAATGTGTTCATAGAATGCGTTTATAAAGGATTCTGCGGTCTGGGCAGATTTTCCACAGGCCGGGGCTTTGAAGGATTTCCCTCGGTTTTGAGGCATGTGAAATTTGCTTTAGAGAAGTTTTTCACTGTGGTTTTCTGGGCAGGGGGTGGGGTCGGGATGTGAATATCCAGTGAGATTAGTTTATGGTCTGATCTTACCAGTGAGGGATACACTTCTGGTCTGGAGCATAGTGTCCCCATGTTGGTGATGATCAGGTCCAGTATGTTTTCCCCTCTTGTGGGAGTGGTAACAAGTTGTTCCATAGCATTTGAGTTTATAAATTCTAGGAACCTTTGGGCTAGGGTTTTGGAGCTAGAGTAATGCTCCCAGTCTATGTTTGGGTAGTTGAAGTCGCCCAGTATAATGGTGTTTGGAGAGACCTTCATATTTTCCAGTATTCTCAGGAAGGCCGAGTGAGGTTCCTGTGTTTGGGAGGGTGGTCTGTAGCAGGCTATAAACTGGAAGGCAATTTTACCCACAGTTAGTTGCACATGGATAGTCTCTGATGCTTCGTGCTGTGCCACCAACCTGGAGGTGTGGGTATCTTTGACGAATATTGATACTCCCCCTCCTTTTGTGGTTCGGTCCAAGTTTTGGGGCTGAAAAGCATGGTATGAGGTATAACCTGGTAGTGCTGGGGTGCTCTCGGGAGCCTTGAACCAGGTTTCTTTTACTGCACAGATATCGATGTTCTCCATGCTAAGGAGAGTTTCGAGTGCGTGCATCTTGAGGTTTAGACTTCTGGCGTTGAGTAGCATTACTCTTAGTTTCTTATCCCTTGTGATACCTATGGAGGTGGGTTTGTCTTTACAGCCTTGCCTAAAAAGGCACTATGGGGGTAGCAAGAGCCTTTTCCAATATCCGAAAGCCCAGGGGTGACAGGTGCAAGCCGTCCCTAGCGAAGCATCGTGGCTTTTCGAGCATGTCATCCCAGGCTGACAGGCATTGGATCCCCTTTGAATGACACCAACACTTAAGCCAATTGTTGAAATTGATCATCTTGTCTTCATATTGTGGCATCATTCTTGGTGAGGGTAAGATGCTACTCAAGGTCAGGGTCATACCAGCCTGGGCTACATGCTCAGGGAGCTCCTCTATGTCTCTTTTCATGTAGTCCAGGGAGGTACGTCTCAGGTCATTCACACCAGCATGGACAATGACTGAGTCATATTTGTACTTGCCTTGGAGTGACCTGAGTGCTTGTGTTATGTGGCGGATCCTAGCGCCGACAGGCAGCTCACCGTGACCTTCTCCTTGTTCAGCCTGGTGAGCGGGACGTCAGTGTGCCTGACGATAGAGTCACCTATTACAAGTGTATCAGGTGTGTTGTTTAGCCTTAAGGGCTGTGACTGTTCAGCACACTGGCTTTGTGAGCTATGTGTTGCACGTGTTTTGTTTTGGGGTAGCGGTTGCTTGGGTGTCTGCTTTGGAGGTCTCTGCTGCTTAGGCAGATTTTTATTTAGAGCCTCAGTATGTTTTTGTGTGTTTATGTGTTTGGTTTGTTGTCGTGGTAGGTCTATGTGAGACTGGAATTGTAGTGAGTGTGGTTTCCTTCTCATCCTGACTGGTTACGCCAGTACTGAGTTGAGAGAGCTTAGCCTCCAGTTTGGCTATATGGTTGCATCTCTCACATGTGTTGGAATTTGTTGGGAGGAGGAGAGGGTTGTCTGTGTACATGAGGCAGTTGTAACATTGCCTCAAGATTCCCAGTTTCACCAGCTGGACCGGAGAGGAGATTGACAACTGACCTTTGGACATGCTAGAATAGTATTGGGAATTCCTTTATAATTGAAAAAAAGGGCCAATGGGGAACAAGGTACTCAAGGGGAGTTTGTGAGGGTATAGTGCTTTTAATTTTTTAGAGCTGACTTATATAATTGCTTTAGTGAGCAAGTGCCAGGTAACTTAAATGCAATGTGTTACAGGTAACTTAAATGCAAAATCGACAAACAGTTACTTTCTTTCTAGTGAAACAAGGAAATAAGTACAGTAAGCAATGCAGATATCACTAGGGATCCACAGAAGTGCTAAAAGGCCGCGTTTTAGGTGGAATTAGTGTTTCAGGGAAATAAACAAACAACAAGCATACAAATAAAGCTAGATTCAGCAGGCCTGGATCTAGTCTATGCTACAGCAAACAAGGTGTACCAATTTCAGTAAGAAACAGTTAGAATATGCAGGCACTATAAGCCTTTAACCAGAAATTCCCTGCTCAGAAGGGCAGAGTCCAGCCTCTCCTCCCACAAGAGTGCAGACCGCAATCCTTCTTAACGTAAAATAACTGGCCTGAAGCCCAAGTGCTTAAACCAGAACTAATACACTTTTAGAATAACAGACACAAAGCTCTCAATCAGCAGTTCCCAAATTAGAAGGATGTAAGCTACCTGTCCTGCCACCACAGTGCAGGCCACAAACCTTCCTAATGTAAAACAACTGGTCTGAAGCCCAAGTGCTTAATCCAAAAGACTTAGAAATTATAGCTACACGTTTACATTTGCAGAAAAGGATGAGAAATGGGAATAAGAGAATGAATGGGAAGGTATAATCTAAAGGTTATAAATTACATGGTTCTGGTATTTTTGGAAAGTAAAAGCGAATTTGGGCTTATTTTGTGTTGAGTTTTATGTCTATTTTTTTCTAGGAACTTCATAACAGCTGTTTTACTGATCTCCCTGGAGTGAAAAGTTAGTAGGTACCCTTGCTGGAAGGCTGTATGTCGAATATTGTTGGCTGTGGTAATGTTCACCTAAAAAGGAGTTACTCGTATGTTCTTTGTGAGAAGGAAGTCCTTAAAAGTAATTGGGGAATAGGTCATTTAGGGAAGGGGTAGCTATATTGCTACTGATATTGATATACTTTGTAAGTCTGGATGTCTTCCAGAAAAGTCTTGGATACGAGAGCAGAAAGTGTGTTTTCCTAACTTTGCAAATATTGTATTCACTTTCCATAAATGCAGGTAGACGAGGTGTAAATTTTTAGGTTGGAATTCAATTTCTATATATCACAAGCTTTGTCCCTCTATCTAAGTGACTAACAATTTCTAGTCTCCCACCAGGACACAAGTGCTCTTCAGCAATTACATTCTGCTTGCCGAGAACACTCAAGTAAATCTGCAGTCTGCGGCTACCACTCCACCCATACGGTATAAGAAGGAATCAGTACTGCAAACTAAACAAGGATATACATTTTGAACCTCAAGAGCAGGAGCACACTCAAGCAAATCTGCAGTCTGCGGCTACCACTCCACCCATACAGTATAAGAAGGAATCAGTACTGCAAACTAAACAAGGATATACATTTTGAGCCTCAAGAGC
Source organism: Protopterus annectens (assembly GCF_019279795.1). Lineage (NCBI taxonomy): Eukaryota > Metazoa > Chordata > Ceratodontiformes > Protopteridae > Protopterus > Protopterus annectens. The sequence continues at coordinate 1,274,426,834 of NC_056746.1, read as the reverse complement.
AGGAGCACACTCAAACAAATTTGCAGTCTGCGGCTACCACTCCACCCATACAGTATAAGAAGGAATCAGTACTGCAAACTAAACAAGGATATACATTTTCAGCCTCACGAGCAGGAGCACACTCAAGCAAATCTGCAGTCTGTGGCTACCACTCCACCCATACGGTATAAGAAGGAATCAGTACTGCAAACTAAACAAGGATATACATTTTGAGCCTCAAGAGCAGGAGCACACTCAAGCAAATCTGCAGTTTGCAGCTACCACTCCACCCATATGGTATAAGAAGGAATCAGTACTACAAAGTAAACAAGGATATACATTTTGAGCCTCAAGAGCAGGAGCACACTCAAGCAAATCTGCAGTCTGCGGCTACCACTCCACCCATACAGTATAAGAAGGAATCAGTACTGCAAACTAAACAAGGATATACATTTTGAGCCTCAAGAGCAGGAGCACACTCAAGCAAATCTGCAGTCTGCGGCTACCACTCCACCCATACAGTATAAGAAGGAATCAGTACTGCAAACTAAACAAGGATATACATTTTGAGCCTCAAGAGCAGGAGCACACTCAAGCAAATCTGCAGTCTGCGTCTACCACTCCACCCATACAGTATAAGAAGGAATCAGTACTGCAAACTAAATAAGGATATAAATTTTGAGCCTCAAGAGCAGGAGCACACTCAAGAAAATCTGCAGTCTGCGGCTACCACTCCACCCATACAGTATAAGAAGGAATCAGTACTGCAAACTAAACAAGGATATACATTTTGAGCCTCAAGAGCAGGGTCAGTCCACCCAGGCATTCTACTTGTATGTTTTATGAGAGTGAAGCTATTACATTAGCAGTATTTTTTAGTAGTTCTCAGCTTGCTAATAAAACTGACTGTTGTAGCTTTGTGTCCTCCTCACCCCCCCCCCGCTAGTACAGTAATCCTAACTGTCCAATAGACAGTATACATTTAATTCACATCCCTGTGACTAAATTAATCATCAAGCAGCCCTCTCAGTGCTTTCTGCCTTAGCTTGTATCGCTTGGAGACCCACCTGTTTATTTGCATCTCTATACATTCCCCTTCATTGCTAATGTATCTCCCTACTCTAATCTGTGCACAAACTGGTTACTAATCAGTAAGTCAATGTGAAGACACACTCCCAACCTTAATAAACTTTGCTGTCTCTTCTCTCCTTCACTTTACAGGTAGTTTGGATTATTACTTACCCCATCTGAGGCCTTCACTGATTTCCACTGATTGCCTCTCTGGTTTCTTTGCATTCCACCTGGTTACACCCCTTGTGCTACCCCCCCCCCCCCAATACAAAGTCTATATTAGAATCCTGCTGAGCATGGAGCCATCTTTAAATTTCTAGTCTCCAACCAGGACACAAGTGCTCTTCAGCAATTACATTCTGCTTGCCGGTCAGCCATTAGACCTCAGGAATTTGTTTAAAGTGTTCAGATTTGTAAAGTAATACTTACTTTTTGCTGTATTTGGATCTATACAACTAGTATTCATTTTTCTGATTCCTGACTACTGATTTGCTTATTTGTTTATTTAACTGGTTGATTCTGTCATTCAGGAATTTTGTTTTTACTGACACTACCACTGCAGCTATGTTGTCTCTATGCTACTAAAACTGCTGTTATAACTGTAATGTACATCTAACTGACCTAGTCTTGGAGTTAGAAACAGCATTTGCTGATTTAGCACTACAGTTGTCTCTGCTACTGCTTCAGCTGTGCTGTTAAGTGTTCATTTTCCTTTTTCTTGTATGTACAGGATAATTGGCTGATAAATGTATTGTGCATGATTTATTAACCTGTTTCCAAACTAAGTTATGGCACTGTGATGTGGTTACTGTTGAAGCGCTCTCAAACTGTAGCAGTAGCATCTATTCTCCTGCTTTATCCACACTATCCTCAGATTTGTATCTTTTACACCCTCCTATCTCCTAATTACTTCCTTTGACCTGTCTTTGTCTCCTTCTACTAGCTTCATCCTCTCTTTTTTTCTCTCTCTCTTCAGAGCACACTCAAGCAAATCTGTAGTCTGCGGCTACCACTCCACCCATACAGTATAAGAAGGAATCAGTATTGCAAACTAAACAAGGATATACATTTTGAGCCTCAAGAGCAGGGTCAGTCCACCCAGGCATTCTACTTGTATATTTTATGAGAGTGAAGCTATTACATTAGCAATATTTCTTAGTAGTTCTCAGCTTGCTAATAAAACTGACTGTTGTAGCCTTGTGTCCTCCCCACCGCCCCACTAGTACAGTAATCCTAACTGTCCAATAGACAGTATACATTTAATTAACATCCCTGTGACTAAATTAACCATCAAGCAGCCCTCTCAGTGCTTTCTGCCTTAGTATGTATCACTTGGAGGCCCACCTGTTTATTTGCATCTCTATACATTCCCCTTCATTGGTAATGTATCTCCCTACTCTAATCTGTGCACAAACTGGTTACTAATCAGCAAGTCAATGTGAAGACACACTCCCAACCTTTGAAGTGACAACACAACACGATCACTGCCTCAGAAACACCAGCCACAAAACCAAGCCTTGGAAGAAATTCCTTTATTCCACCGACTAAGCGCTTTCACCAAAATTGGCTTCCTCAGAGTCAGTGTTTTACAAAAAACATACACATTTTATACTCTTTGAACATAATGACATCATCACATAAACCAATGAAACAATTACTACTCCCATTAATCAATTAATTAATCAATATTGCACAATCCCAAAAATAAAATATATTTCTAAAACTCATTTAAAATTCTCATAACTAATTCACTTGTCTGTTAGAAAAAAAGTGTACATATGTGTATATAAAATACAAGCAACAATACCTTGTAAAAATGATTTTTCTCAGAGTAGTTATATAGTACTGGCCTTGAATTTCAAAACAGGTTTTATTGAAATGTAGTCATTAATACCAGGGTGTCTAGTGGCATTTAATCTAAACTGCCACATAGTTTCTAATAACGCTACCCTGTTTCCTATATCACCTCCCTGCTCAAGCATTACTCTATCTATTACAAAAAACACAAATTTTTTGAATTCCTTACAATTGATGCTATGAATATAAAGTGCATTGTGAGAGTCTTTGTTTTTAATAGCTCTTAGATGTTCCACCATCCTGTCACGTAGCCTACGAGTGGTCATGCCTATGTAAAATGCTTCACAGGTTACACACAAGGCCACGTACACTATGTTCTTTGTGTTACAATTACATTTCCCAGGGCAAGGCAAAGAATACCCCCACCCTTTGACACACACGTAAGACCCTTCTGCTATGTACCTGCAGCTTCTGCAATGACAACACTTGGACATTCTTGATACTCTACTTTTTTCTTCACTTTCCAAGATACCTTTCAAATTGTTCCCCTTACTGTAAACAATCCTTGGATGGACACCCAAGATTTCCTTCGTGACATCACTTAAACAATACTCCCACATCCCTTGTAATGACTTAACTATTTCATCACTTCTCTCATTGAATTTCAACACAAAACATGCTTCTACTTTTTTCCTATTTTGTCCCTCTTGATTAATCTCCAATACATTTTCCCCCCGTAGAATAGGTGCATATGATGAACCTCTCCGTTTGTACACTCCCCTTTTCAATCTCAACAACAACCTGAGCGGGTAACCCCTATCCATCAACATACCTATCAACTTAAACATTTCCTGTTTAAATAAACTTTCCTCACTAACTAATCTGGACAATCGCACCATCTGTCCTTTTGCCACTCCTTTCCTCTGATGGAATGGGTGGCAACTTTTAAAATGTAGGAGTGAATTGGAATAACTGTCCTTTCTATATATGGAACTGGTTAGACCTTCTTCCCCCTTGACAAGGGCTATGTCCAAGTAGTTGATGGTATCCTTCTTCCATTGGAAGTTGAATTTCAAAAAACTAGTGGTTTTGTTTAAATAATCAATAAACTCATTTGCCTGAAGTTCATCACCCTTCCATAAAATAAGCAGGTCGTCTAAGAATCTGTTGTACAGAATTATGTTCTCCATAAATCTTGTTGGGAGAATAAAAGTTCTCTCCCAAGTCAAGAGAACCATGTTCGCAAATATAGGGGCACACCTAGCACCCATAGCTACACCAGAACACTGCTGAAATGTCTCCCCCTCAAATTTCAAAAAATTGTTCAGAAGGACCATCTCCATGAGATCACAAATTAGATTGATCCTATCCTTGTCCACTTTGTTACTTACTACCAAACTCTCACGAAACATGTCTAAACCCTCGTTGTGTGGGATGGTAGAAAACAAGTTGACCACGTCAACAGTTAAAAAACTGTAGTCCCTATAGTCTTCCTTGACAACCCTATGTCTTTCAAGGCAATGCCAAGAATCCCTGATCACATGCGGCACTTCCTCTAACACTTTTTTACACATAAAGTCCACAAAGGATGCTAAAGGTTCAGTTTTAGAACCCTTAGCTGCTACAATGGGTCTAAACTGCAAGTTAGCCAAACCTTTGTGGACCTTGGGAATCCCAAAAATGCTAGGTAGAACTACGCTCTTAACCATCAAATAATCGTATTCGGTTTCAGAGATCATACCTTGAAAGAGGGCATCACACAAATATAGTTCAATCCTTCTATAGGCAATATTAATTTCGTTTCTAGATACCCTCTTATATGTTTCTTGGTCTTCCAAAATCGACATCATACATGCAATGTAGTCCACCTTATCCATCAAAACCATTCCCCCACCCTTGTCCGGTTTCATGCACCTGATGTTACCTGCTTTTTGAAGTTCTTTCAACAACAACCTTTCTTGTGTACTTAAATTGTCAACCAAGGAATACTTGGATTTACAAATCTTCCTAAACTCAAAATCCAACAGCCTTTCAAGTTTAGGAAGATTTGAGTTTAGGAAGATTTGTAAATCCAAGTAGTCCTTGGTTGACAATTTAAGTACACAAGAAAGGTTGTTGTTGAAAGAACTTCAAAAAGCAGGTAACATCAGGTGCATGAAACCGGACAAGGGTGGGGGAATGGTTTTGATGGATAAGGTGGACTACATTGCATGTATGATGTCGATTTTGGAAGACCAAGAAACATATAAGAGGGTATCTAGAAACGAAATTAATATTGCCTATAGAAGGATTGAACTATATTTGTGTGATGCCCTCTTTCAAGGTATGATCTCTGAAACCGAATACGATTATTTGATGGTTAAGAACGCAGTTCTACCTAGCATTTTTGGGATTCCCAAGGTCCACAAAGGTTTGGCTAACTTGCAGTTTAGACCCATTGTAGCAGCTAAGGGTTCTAAAACTGAACCTTTAGCATCCTTTGTGGACTTTATGTGTAAAAAAGTGTTAGAGGAAGTGCCGCATGTGATCAGGGATTCTTGGCATTGCCTTGAAAGACTTAGGGTTGTCAAGGAAGACTATAGGGACTACAGTTTTTTAACTGTTGACGTGGTCAACTTGTTTTCTACCATCCCACACAACGAGGGTTTAGACATGTTTCGTGAGAGTTTGGTAGTAAGTAACAAAGTGGACAAGGATAGGATCAATCTAATTTGTGATCTCATGGAGATGGTCCTTCTTAACAATTTTTTGAAATTTGAGGGGGAGACATTTCAGCAGTGTTCTGGTGTAGCTATGGGTGCTAGGTGTGCCCCTATATTTGCGAACATGGTTCTCTTGACTTGGGAGAGAACTTTTATTCTCCCAACAAGATTTATGGAGAACATAGTTCTGTACAACAGATTCTTAGATGACCTGCTTATTTTATGGAAGGGTGATGAACTTCAGGCAAATGAGTTTATTGATTATTTAAACAAAACCACTAGTTTTTTGAAATTCACCTTCCAATGGAAGAAGGATACCATCAACTACTTGGACATAGCCCTTGTCAAGGGGGAAGAAGGTCTAACCAGTTCCATATATAGAAAGGACAGTTATTCCAATTCACTCCTACATTTTAAAAGTTGCCACCCATTCCATCAGAGGAAAGGAGTGGCAAAAGGACAGATGGTGCGATTGTCCAGATTAGTTAGTGAGGAAAGTTTATTTAAACAGGAAAAGTTTAAGTTGATAGGTATGTTGATGGATAGGGGTTACCCGCTCAGGTTGTTGTTGAGATTGAAAAGGGGAGTGTACAAACCGAGAGGTTCATCATATGCACCTATTCTACGGGGGGAAAATGTATTGGAGATTAATCAAGAGAGACAAAATAGGAAAAAAGTAGAAGCATGTTTTGTGTTGAAATTCAATGAGAGAAGTGATGAAATAGTTAAGTCATTACAAGGGATGTGGGAGTATTGTTTAAGTGATGTCACGAAGGAAATCTTGGGTGTCCATCCAAGGATTGTTTACAGTAAGGGGAACAATTTGAAAGGTATCTTGGAAAGTGAAGAAAAAAGTAGAGTATCAAGAATGTCCAAGTGTGGTCATTGCAGAAGCTGCAGGTACATAGCAGAAGGGTCTTACGTGTGTCAAAGGGTGGGGGTATTCTTTGCCTTGCCCTGGGAAATGTAATTGTAACACAAAGAACATAGTGTACGTGGCCTTGTGTGTAACCTGTGAAGCATTTTACATAGGCATGACCACCCCTAGGCTACGTGACAGGATGGTGAACATCTAAGAGCTATTAAAAACAAAGACTCTCACAATGCACTTTATATTCATAGCATCAATTGTAAGGAATTCAAAAAATTTGTGTTTTTTGTAATAGATAGAGTAATGCTTGAGCAGGGAGGTGATATAGGAAACAGGGTAGCGTTATTAGAAACTATGTGGCAGTTTAGATTAAATGCCACTAGACACCCTGGTATTAATGACTACATTTCAATAAAACCTGTTTTGAAATTCAAGGCCAGTACTATATAATTACTCTGAGAAAAATCATTTTTACAAGGTATTGTTGCTTGTATTTTATACACACATATGTACACTTTATTTCTAACAGACAAGTGAATTAGTTATGAGAATTTTAAATGAGTTTTAGAAATATATTTTATTTTTGGGATTGTGCAATATTGATTAATTAATTGATTAATGGGAGTAGTAATTGTTTCATTGGTTTATGTGATGATGTCATTATGTTCAAAGAGTATAAAATGTGTTTGTTTTTTGTAAAACATTGACTCTGAGGAAGCCAATTTTGGTGAAAGTGCTTAGTCGGTGGAATAAAGGAATTTCTTCCAAGGCTTGGTTTTGTGGCTGGTGTTTCTGAGGCAGTGATCGTGTTGTGTTGACACTCCCAACCTTAATAAACATTGTTGTCTCTTCTCTCCTTCACTTTACAGGTAGTTTGAATTATTACTTACCCCCTCTGAGGCCTTCACTGATTTCCACTGATTGCCTCTCTTGTTTCTTTGAATTCCACCTGGTTTACACCTCTTGTGCTATCTCCCTCCCCCAATACAAAGTCTATATTAGAATCCTGCTGAGCATGGAGCCATCTTTAAATTTCTAGTCTCCCACCAGGACAGAAGTGCTCTTCAGCAATTACATTCTGCTTGCCGGTAAGCCATTAGCCCTCAGGAATTTGTTTAAAGTGTTCAGATTTGTAAAGTAATACTTACTTTTTTCTCTTGTCTTGGTTGGCTCTACGCCACTCCGTTCACCCTCGCTAATGCTGGGGCTCTATCCGCTCCCCTGCCCTGCCCCCTATTCCCTCCTGCCCCACTACCTCTACATTTATAGTAATCACAGCCACACCCACAGCTCACCCTCACAACACCTCCAACAATCACAGCTCCTCAAGTCATATCACATTATACCACACCAACTTGCTCCACACAAAATACTCCCAATCACTCTCAGTCCCACTGGGCATTTTTTACATCACCCACACTACTTCCCCATCCACATATAGTGCAACCCTATAATTCCTATTCAGAACCCCCACCTAGAAACAACTTAAACTTTATAACCATGACTATCACACAACTAAGTCTAGTCTGTCTTCTCATAATTCTTTACAACACCACAAGTTATCCCTCTAGCAATATCCCTAAACGTAGTAGCACAACACTACATTATGCACTCTTGTATACAGACACCAGACATTATAATAATATCTGCCCACAGTTATTCAAGAACTACATAATGGACCAATTCAGAACTAAACACATATGCTCTCATTCCTACTCCAAAAAAACACAATACTTTCTCACACTCCTCACCAAACTCCAACATCTGTATAACCATTTTAACTCCAGGCTCACCATAAGTGGGGATATCTTCCCCAACCCAGGCCTAAATCCATCCTGTCCAACACAAACTGCTCCAACACAACTGTCAGAACATAACACCCCACTTTCTTCATCCCTGGGCAAATCAACAACAGCAGCAAAACCAACCATCTTTTAATGCTAAATATTAATATTAGAAGTATCAAAAATAAAATACCTGAACTCCAGGCCACAATAGCACACTACTCCCCAGACATAGTTGCTTTAACAGAAACCTGGCTAAATAAAAACATAGCTAACTCAGAAGTTCTCCCTACCGGCTACAATATCATTAGACAAGACAGACCACTTTGTAAAGGGGTTGGAACTGCCTTACTGTACAAGTCCAACTTAACTGTCCATCAATTACCAAACTCCTACCCCTCCCCCAATAATTGGGACATACTTATCTCACAACTTCAACTTCACCCTAAAAAGGTCATCACCACAATTATGATCTATATTCCACCTGGTAATACACCTGCTAGCCTTGAAGACTTCTTATCCTGGTGTTCTCCCACATACTCACAAGAAACCCTTATTCTGGGGAACTTCAACCTAGATTGCTTCACCTGTATATCAGAACCACCAAGTAATCTAATAGATCTCCATGGCTACCAGCAGCTAGTCCAAATTCCAACTAGATGTGATAAAAAATCTAAAAGGGAATCCATCCTTGAATGGGTCCTAACTAACAACCCCACATTTTACCCTCACACAGGTAGTCTCCCAGTCACCTTAAGTGACCACAACATAATATACTTTATATGTAGTAAAACAAGTATATGCAAAACCACTAACTATATATCCACTAGAAACATAAAAAAATTCTCTCCTGAGGTCCTCAGCACTTTACTCTGTAACTGTGACTGGACCCCCCTAAAAACCCTCCCACTTGACCAGGCTGTAGCATATTTCAACGAAACATTTCTACAACACATAGACACTGTCGCTCCATTGCGCAAAATCAAGGTTTGAACCTCTACAAACCCCTGGCTCAGTAAAGAAACCAAACAAATCCTCAAGTCCAGAGACACTGCCTGGCTTTACTATCAAAAAAACAAAGAAACACAAAGCCTAACTAAGTACCAAGAACTGCACAACAGTGCAAAAAAATGCATTAGGCTGGATCCTACTACACAACGTTACAAACTAAATACCAACACAACCCGCAAAAATTTTGGAAAAATGTAAACCAGCTAATAAAATCCACCCAAAAGGCTACCCCCAAACCAAACACCCCTGACACTAAAGTTCCCATCGAAACACAATTCAACTCCCACTTTGTGAACTCAATTCTATCCTTAGTATCACAGGACAGTTTCTTCCTCACTATCCCCCCAACACAAATAACACTAATACAAGCTTTACCCTCAAAACAGTTTCCACCGCTTCAATCAAAAGCATGCTCTCCAAACTAAAAACCTCATCAACAGTAGCTGACCTACTCCCCAGCTATTTCTTGAAACTCGCAGCAGATGCTATTGCTATCCCAGTCTCCATTCTCATAAACAGATCAATTGATGAAAACTATGTGCCCAAACTCTGGAAAATATCCTATGTTACACTCATACATAAAGGTGGAACCTCCACTGAACTTAATAACTACAGACCCATTGCTTTACTCTCCCCCCTGGCCAAAATCCTAGAAAACTGTATCCATACCCAGATGCTAAACGATCTCCTAGACAGCAACATCCTGTCACCTACTCGGCATGGTTTCAGACCTGCCCATAGTACCACTACAGCCCTCCTCTGTTTCACAGACACAGTAAACCATCTCAAAAATGAAGGCCTACAAGTGTAACTCTTTTTTTGGATATGTCCAATACATTTGACACAGTCTCACACCAAATCCTGCTAAACAAACTAAACCAATATCATCTATCAAATTCCACTCTTACCTGGTTCCAAAGCTACTTAACTGACAGGTAGCAAGCTATGAAATGGAAAAATCCTCTCTTTCCTCAGCTGCCCATAAATATAGGAGTCCCACAGGGTTCTATCTTAGGACCACTACTATTCACAGTCTTCACAAATGACCTTCATACCTCCACACAGCATGCATCTATAATTCAGTATGCAGATGACACTACCTTAATATGTGCTGCACAAAACATTCCCACCCTCCTGCAAACAACTCAGCTATCATTCTCTGACGTTGAAAACTACCTTATCAAAGCCCAACCTATCCTCAATCCAAAGAAAACTCAGCTTATGATTATAACCAGTTCTAACAAAAACACTAACAGTCAATTCACTGTCTACTCCACAAATGCTACTCCAATTGCTCCAGTGGCATAGGCTAAGCTATTGGGAATAACCATAGACTCCCACCTAAAATTTGATAGTCATCTCAACTTAACTATTAAAAAAGTACATGCCAAACTGGGGACACTCTACCATATCAAACCATTTCTTACCAACAACACAAGATCAGCCATTGCTCAGTCCCAACTTCTATCCACCCTACTCTATGTATCGCCCATTCTGACTAATCTCAACAAAACTGAACTAAGCAACATGGAATTCTGCTATAACAGAATTGCCCGCTTTGCTGCAAATTGCTCATATAGAACTTATCACTGTACTGCTTTGAGACAGCTCCACTGGCTTGAACTGCCCAACCTCCTAACCTACAATCAGCTCTGCCTCTGTCATTCTATTACCTCCCCAATAAGTGTCCTGCCCTCAAAAACCTAGTACAACACCACTCAGCCAAAAGGTCTCTTAGATCATCAAGCAAACTACTACTAGAAGTCACCAACAGCTACAATAGCTTTGGAGATGCACTATATAGTAGTTCAGTGGCTAAAAAATGGAACTCTGTCCCTACTAGCATTCAAAACACATCATCTAAAGCCTCCTTTAAATACCTCATCAGGCAACATCTCAAGCAAAGTTGGCAGTGCCATGATTACTCCCCAGGCTAGTGAAAGCGGATAACATATACATACAAAATCTAGAGTACTTGATAATAGTTTTCAGTCTTACTCACAAACACTGGCTAATCTACAATGTATGTACTGTACCTGTGTACCATGTATGTATTCTACCTATGTTCCAAATTTCAGCTGTACACCACAAATCTATTAATTACCTTTATTTTTAAAATTAATATTTTTTGTTTGTTCTCTTCACTGTAACTGTTTATGTGCTACATACCACTGTAAAAACATGTCTCTTGTAATTTCTGCGTATACTGATCATGTCTAAATAACTAAATGTGTCTGTAATTTTTCTTTGTAGAGCTTTTCTCCCCGGGCCTCTGCTGAAAAAGGGCCTTTTCGGCTCAGTCAGACACCCCTGGTTAACAAATGTAAAATAAATAAGTGACACACACATGCACACTCGCGCGCTTGTCCACACACACACTCACACACACACACACACACACACACACACACACACACACACACACACACACACACACACACACACACACACACAAATATTTATTTCACTGCAGACCCAAGGGTATTCTTACTTTGTAATCTTCTCTGTTTATTTTATCCCAAAGATAATAAAACAGTAATGGAACCAAAGCCTCATTATTTCAAACAAGGCAGTCCCTATTGACTGAGAATACCAAAGCCTGATCTCATTCCATGTTCACTGTACAACTTATTTCATGTACCTTTCACCGGGTACTATAATGTGGTAAATTTTTGTGGCAGCTTTTTATGTGGCACTGTAGTTCTAGCTTCTTTCTTTATCATCACAATATCCCGAGATATGCATTCTCATCTGATTTCTGTATACATTCTTCACCACAAGTTAATCAACAAGTTCAGAGATATAAGTTAAACAACAGGTTTGGAAATAAGTCAGAAATAAGTCAGATTATTTTTCTTCCTTATATAAGGAGCTCAGTGATGAATTAACTCTTTAGAGTAGATTAGTTGACCCTTACCCCACAGTTTGCAGCTGGCTTACCATTAAATATTTGGCAAAATGTATCCTTAAAGTTTGAAATTCTCATTTAATTTAATGTAATGGCACAGTGGCAACACTTTTTAACTATAAAATATGTCTATTAGAGATATGGATTTCTTTGATGACACTATTGTTGGAATGGCAGTAGCTGTCTTTTATTAACTGATTAAGTCATTTTTTGCAGCTGTGTTAATTCGACACCATGGAACTTTTTGGATAAAGGGGCTTTCCATCTGTGGACAAGGCTAAGTGATCTTGAAGTTAATTTATTAAAATAAGCAAGGGTATGTTGGGGACAGCAACCACAACAGGGTACAAAAGGGGCTTTCCTCAATGCATTAATGATTTCTCTGAATATGTTGATATCTGCAGAAGTTAACTTTTTAGATTGATAATTTTAGCATTTCAATGTTATCTGCTGAAATCAAAGTAAGGTTAATTTGTTGCTTAAATATCTTGCCTTACAACATCACAGTCATAAATTACCATCTGCTACCTTCGTTGATGCATTCTCTCACTCTCCTACTTTGGACAGAATAGAAGAGTCTTCATGGGTTCTGCTCAAACAGCTTTATTATATACAAGCACATCATGATAGGAGTTTACTGACTTTAACTTAACTAACGTATATACAAACTAACTACTGTAATCATATATGCTCATTCTCTGGCTGCACTCTCAAAATGGCACTGGAAATAGCACGTGCCCAGCATTTATATGTGCATGTTCAGTCCTTGATATGCTTCTTAAAGATACAGCACATACACTCTGATCTACAGCCTCCCTCTTTGAGAAATAAATCATGCAATGTTATGAATTTATATGGCATGCAGATAATGCAAGTAGTTCTTTGTCATGCAATTATACAAGACTAGTACATATATACAGTTACGCCCATATTGCTGTGTATTTCACACTGGTCCTAGAAATTCGACCGTATCATGTAACTTAAAACTGGGAATTAGGTTTAGCAACTGGAGCTGTCTCTACAGAATGTTCAATCTTGGGAGTATTTAGAACATCTTCAGGAATGGAATTAGAGGTTGAAACACACTCTGGGATGGGAACAACGTTTGGTATACTCTGAGATCTAGAGTCTGTATCACTGGAACAATGCTGTGATGATGATTCTGGTACAGGAAGAAGATGTCTGTGATTTCTCTTGTACTCCACACCCACAGATTCTGCAAGGTAGGATCTCGGCTCAGCACATATACCTGTGACTTGACCAATCCAATCGAAACCTTTCACTGTTTGTATCCTTACTGTCTCTCTTTCCCTCAATGGATAAAGAAATCTGTTTGATTTATCATAACTGGACTTCTGGATAGAACGCATCTTGAATAATTGAGCCTTGATGCTTCTGTTGTTCTTAGCTTTAGGCCTCAAAAAACTGGAACTAATGGGTAATGTCATTCTGGTTTGCCTGGATAAAAGTCTTTGAGCAGGTGAGCCAAGTATATTACCATGGGATATGTTTCTAAGATTAAGTAAATTAAAAAAGACAGCAGTATTGTCACGCTTTGACCTTTCAAGTAATTGCTTTGCACTCTGTACTGCACGTTCAGCTAGACCATTTGACTATGGATATTCAGGACTGCTAGTAACATGTACAAATTCCCATTCTCTTGCAAATTTCTGAAATAACTGACTAGTAGATTGAGAACCATTGTCAGTAACAACTTTATGTGGACTAACAAGGACTGAGAAATGATGTTTCAACTTAGTAATAACTAGTGGATGCTAAATTAGGTAGTAAGTCAATCTCAAACCAATTCGAATAAGAGTCTACCAATACTAAGTAGTGTTGATTGTTCCACTTGAAGATATCAGTGGCTACTGCTTGACCAAGGTAGTTCAGGAACTTAACTTAGCTAAGTGGTTCTCTTTGCAAATGTGGTTTAGTACTATTGCATGCTGAACAAGAAGAAAGCACTTTATCAATGAATTTCACTAATGAAGGCCAAAATACTAATTCTTTCACTCTTCTCTTAGTGGATGTGGAATCTGGGTGACCACGATGCAAAATCTGGATATATTCTTGCTGTAAGGAAGCAGGAACAGCAATTTTAGGACCTTTGAAAATAATGCCATCTTCCATCAACATTTCATCTCTGTAAGGAAAATAGGTTTGCACTTGAGGTGGTACACTAGATTGCTTTGATGGCCATCCAACATTAATGTAGTGACTGAGCTTCTGCAAAACTGGATCAGTCTTTTTGTGATCTCTCAGCTCATCAAGTCTAGTGGTTGAGAAATTATGCATTGCCATCACGTCAAAGTCAAAATATTCTGTGTCAGGCTGTTCATTCATATTTCTCAGTAATCTGGATAAGGTATCAGCCAGATAAAGTAGTTGTCTTTTGTAGAGACCATTTTGAAGTTGTACTTTTGCAATTTGAGCATCATTCTTTGAAATCTCACTGGAGCTGAATGCATAGGCTTCTTTAGAATAGTAACTAGAGGCTGGTGTTCAGTTTCAATCTGAATAGCTCAACCATAGATATAATCATGAAACATGGAACATGCAAATACTATTGCCAATTTTTTTTCTCAGTTTTAGTATATTGCATCTCAGTTTGGATAAGTGTACTAGATGCATAGGCTACTGGTCTTCCCTCTTGAAGAAGAACTGCACCAAGACCAAATTTTGAAGCATCACAGGAAAGAGTGACTGGGTTATTTGCATCATGGTATCTTAATGTAGGTGGGGTGGCAATTTTCTGCTTAAGATCTTCAAATATTTTCTGGTGCTGTTCTAACCATGACCAAGTAACATTTTTGCATGTCAGCTCTCTTAAAGGTGCTGCCAACTCACTGAAGTGTGATATAAACTTGTCCAAATAGTTGACCATGTCTAGAAAATGCTGTAGAGCTTGAATATTTTCTGGTGCTGACATCTCAAGAATAGCTGCTTGCTTGGTCAGCTCTGGTCTCAATCTAGTACTGGTAAATAAATGACCTACATATGTAACTTCTACTAGTCAGAATTTGCACTTCAGAGGATTGAGCTTCAAGTTAGCTTCACTCATTCTGTCTAGAACTCTAGGTTTCTGTCAATCTCTGCTTCACCATTGTCTCCAACCAATAAATCATCTACTATCATGGCACAAGGATAGCCTGAAAAAAATTGCTCCTTTGTACGCTGGAAGACTTCACTTGTAGAATTTATTACAAATGGCATCCTTAAGAATCTGTATCTGCCAAATGGGGTACCAAAAGTGGTTAGTAATGAAGATTTGTGATCAAGCAACACATGCCAAAATTAACTTTTTTGCATCCAAGACAGAAAAACAGTGGCATTTGGTATTAGGGCTGTGACCTTTTCGACTGTGTGCATTGGATGATGCAGTCTTTTCAATGCTTTGTTCAGAGCTCTTTGGTCAATACATATTCTGATTTCATCTGGACCTTTTTTGTGAGCTACTACCACAGACAACACCCATTCAGTTGGTTCTATAACTGGACAAATTACACCTTGCTGTATCATTTTATCTAACTGAGAGTTGACTTTATCTTGCATAACTATCAGAACTTTTCCTGCTGGTCTAACTACTGGAGTGACCTCTGGGTCTAACTTCATAGAGTACACAACTGAAAGTTTTCCCAACTTGTCATCAAAAACATCAGCATACTCTGACAAAAAGACTTCAGAAAAATTGAAACTAGGATATGCACTTATGTGATTAACTGTTTTGGTAAAAGAAAGCAGATTCATTCTCAAACTGTCTTTGAGACCCAGTAAAGACTGTACTGGTCTTTGGACTACATAGAATAACAAGCTGTAACAGTTCTTAGCCAAATAACATGAAAGCATCACTGAGCCTTTGGTTTGAATTTCTTCACGTCCATAAGCATCAAGTTTCACATTACTGGGCACATTGAGTTTCTCATTAGTTCTTACTTTAGCAAATGTGTCCACTGATATAACATTTCACTTTAAACCAGTGTCTATTTTAAGCTCTGTGGATTTACCATTGATCCAGACTGTACAAAACACTTCATTCTTTGCCAATAAATTCACTGCATCAACTATCTCACCAATTACTGATACATCATCTACATAGAAAGTTGATTGTTGTGGCTCTACTTGATCAACTTGCTTTTTTGTGTGACCCTTCTTTACAACTCTGTGGGGTTTACACGATTTGCAAACTTTTGAAAATGGTTCCATTATTTACACTTGTGACATTGCTGACAAAATGCTAAGCATTTCTGTTATTTAGACTCATGACTGGCACCACAATTGCAAGTTAACAATAAAGCTAGACTTGGGTTTTGCTAATTCATATTTGTACTGCACTGAGCATGCTCCTTTAAATGAACTGGTCTTAGAACTTGCAGGAAAACTACTCCTTGGTGAGCCAGCAGGGGCTGTGGCTACCATGTGCTTAGGCCGTCTTCTGTTTGCCACATGTTGCACGCTATCTACATTAACTATGGAGCCTGCTGAAACCATGTTCTTGTCACTTGCAAGCATACTTGTGTGTTTTTCTGTAACTTCATGGATTTGACAACTCTCAATGGCTTTACTCAACCTTAAATCACTGTCATGCATGAAGCAAAATCTTTCTCACAGAATCAATATTAATACCACAAATGAGCCTGTCTTTTATTAACTGATCTTTTAAGTGGCCAAACCAACACATTTTAGTTTTGTTTCTCAGGTCAGTTATATAAGCTGCAAAGTTTCTCCCTGGTTTCTGATCTCTCATGCAAAACAAATGCCTCTCTAATGTAATATTTGTCTGCGGGTTACATGTTTCTCTGAATTTGTGCTTCAAACACTCACATCTTCCCTTGATTCAGCCTGTACAAAAATATGATGATTTCCACCTTATCCCTCATATACTGCTGGTGCATACACAAATGAATGCTCTCTTTCAATGGCCTCTGATCCAGTTTGGTTTAGCAAAATGAATGCTCTCGTGCATGCATCTTTACCTGAATAAGCTGCTTGTATAAAAAATATCATACTCTTGCTCAAATATTCTCCAATTCTCTGCAATATTCTGATCAAATACAAGTGGTAGGAGCTTTCAAAATCCATCTGCCATATTAACACATACCAGTGAAAGGTTTCGCAAATAAGCATGAAAACATACACATACACATATGCCAGAAATCTATGCCAATATCTCTGACTTTGCCCAATATCACAATAAGTCTCTTTATAAACGGACTTTGTGAAATAAGTCTCTCGGGTACTGTAATACTCTTGAAATTGCTGTACTGCAAGAAATCACCTCTTATCAGTGTAAGAAACATTTCAAATAACTGCACCATGCAAACAAACTGCTCAAAAGAAGCTCAGAGTAAGTAACATTTCAAAAGTAATTGCACTTTGCAAATAAACAGTACACAGCACACATAAATTTCCCCAAAATGGTGATACCTTGCTAGGCAATTCTTTAAAGTGCAAGAAATACTCTGTAATGGCAGCACTTTGCGAATAGACACACCCAGCACAAGAAACTTTTCAAAATGTCTATACTTTGTGCTTCATGAAATAGTTGCACTTTGCACATAAACTCTTCAGAATGCATGCACAATAACAAGGACACACTGTAAGCACTTTCACACACTTTGAGATACTTTGAATAACGTTAGTTATTATGCCCTTGATACAGTACAAAGCAATAGTTATGCCCAAAACACAGCACTTTGCTAAAAACATACAGTCGCTTTGCTTTATTTACGCTTAATGTACCCTTTTTTTTACCCTTATTATATTTGTTTTGCTCGTTTAATCTCGTTTCATGTCCCTTGTACTTTTCTTGTGCTTGTTTTACTCTAAATATGCCCTTTTTGCCTCAAACACACTCATTTTGCTTTAAACATGCTCATTTTGCTTTTTTGATAATGATTTTATCAAATATCTTAATTCACTTAGTTTATAAACCTTTTGTGCCTCCTGCTTGTCTAATAATGTGGTTTGTGCCCTTGTGATGCTCCGTTTTATCTTTTTATAAAATAAGCAGTTTGCGTGAATTCTCATTATCTTTGATTCTTTTTTGGCTCTTTTTTATGCTTGTTTCTCTTAGTTTACCTTCATTGTTATCTCTGCACCTCATGGCTCTGAATATCATTCTCTGGAATCCCAGTTCTGACACCATGTCTCTCTCCTACTTTGGACACAATAGAAGAATCTTCATGGGTTCTAAACAAGCAGCTTTATTATATACAAACATATCACAATAGAAGTTTCCTGACTTTAAGTTAAGTAACATATATACAAAGTAACTGCTACAATCATACATGCTCACTCTCTGGCTGCACTGTCAAAATGGCACTAGAAATAGCACATGCCCGGTATTTATATGTGCACGTTCAGTCTTTGATATGCTTTTTAAAGGTATAGCACATACACTTTGATCTACACATTCTGTAGTAAGCCTTATCATCACATTCATGCTTACAGTGTTATAGTCAAGAGTGCCAACATTTGTTCAGTTCGACACATTCATTTCCAAAGATCTTCACATAATTTCCACACATTTAGTCATTGCGTGCATTCCCAGCAAAGCACCTTCATTTCTACTGCTGTGATTTCCACTGTGATCTGGTTAACGTATCACTCAAACACTGGTCACTGCATATTCAGACAGCTCAAATAGTTTCCCCATAGCTGGTTGAGTGCGAAGATGACAAGACTACAACTCATCAGTCACAAGAGGATGAACTGCAACTTGTCAAGGGTCACTGCTGACAAATTTACTAATTTATTTATTTTTTTGACATTTGTTTACTGGGCTAGTCTGACTGGGCATTTTCCCATTTTCAGCAGAGACTGGAGGAAAAAGCTCCAAAAGGTAGTTAATATACAGTAAATTATAAAAGTAATCAAAATATAGCAAAAAAGTAATATCATACAGTTTCCACACTTACATAGTTACAATAATAATAATAACATACTGTATAACAGTAAGTACATGTAGCTGCATCCCATACATAGTTAAAGTATAATTTCTTACTGATATAAGTTTCTATACAGCAATCATAGTGATCTGTTTGTCACTTTTCTCTGTGGTTATGTGACTACAGAGTTGCAATACACAACTTCAAAGGATGTGAGGACTTGCTCTCCACATGGGAATAAAGAGAAAAATGCTTGTATTAGATTTTTTTAATCAGGCTGAATTCAGCTAGTTGTATTTATCCAGCCACAGCATCAATCGACAGTTAGTTGCTGATACATAGTAAAAGAATGCAAACTAACATTTATGAAACATTGAATCTTCCAGCCATTTGAACACTCACTATGGGGAGATGCTAGTGAAAAAGTGGGAATACAATATTATCCGACGACCATTATCTGCATTATTTCTGGTTTAGCTTATTAATGATTAAGACATTTCACTGTCTGTACTGCCTTATTTACTGAGTTTAGAAATTAATGCTTCTTTTCATGTGAAATTTGCATATTTCCCATGAATCTTTTCAAAGAAGCTTAATGGAGGTGAATTTTGCTTTGTAGAAGGTACCACGAAAGCAGAATGAATGTGAAGACAGTACATGTGATACTATACATGAACATGGCTTCCTACAAGGACTGTTATAGTGTAAAAACATATGCACCTCTTACTTCGCTGTACAATTTTGCACACTTCACAGTGGAAAAACAAATACAGCTCTTGAGAATTTACTTAAACTTCAGAAGTAAAGCAACCAAAGAACTCATTTGTCTTTCTTCTGGGTGTATTCCTTTTTCTGAAATTACAGGTCTTGGAACTCTGGATGGTGAATACTTTTTATTTATTTTTTTTTCATTTTTCTTTATTCCTTTTTTTTTGTTTTGGTCTTAACCTTAGCCTGTACAAAACAGCTTAATATATGACCTAAATAAAAATCAACTAATAACCTTTTTTTGTCCTTGGAGAACTGAACTAAGGCCTGAATTCTGTCCTCAGCATAGTAACACTCTCAATTTAATTCCATGGTAAGCATTTGATATGTGTTACTAGCTTTGGTCTTTTTAACATTTACAGATAGCAGCTTTGTTCACGCCATTTATCTTTTTTTTTTTGCTTTGTTTCTTTAGCAGGTTTAAGGGCCAAATGCAATAAAATGAAGTGACTAATGACATGAACTCACCAACTTTAATGCCACCTGACCCAATCCTTGCGCATCTCAGTATTTCATTCTTACAGGTAAGGTTAGTCTGTCCCTTTGAGACAGCACTCCAGAGCAGGGTTTAACTAAACAAGGTTTATATTATGCTGAAAGACAAAAGAGGCTGTATAAATAGAATAATTTTTTTTCTAAGGAGCAACATTATTGTAAACATGTCATCTGTTCTGCAAAAAATATAGGTCATTTGTTAGTATCTGGAACTTGTAAAGGCACATCTTCTTTGTCATTACAGTAGTAATATTATATTTTCAATTCAATGAGAATATGCTATAAATATTTTTCCACTGAGTCATGTATATATTTATAATAGATAGCATTTCCTTTCATCTCCATACAAGAATTACGGTTTTAAAAGCAATGATAATTCTAACTTCAGCAAAATAAAGATGCTTCTTCGCCAGTCAGTGACAACACAGAGTGCTTTGTGCAATCGCTAGATCTGCACGACAACAGATGTATTATAAGTTCCTTGTATGACATTATTAATATATCCCACATATTATTTTAAATATTAGGATAACACACACACACACACACACACACACACACACACACACACACACACACACACACACACATGTTCCAGATTAGAGGTGTTATCTGTAAACATGATACGCAACTAAGTGGAGCCGGTAAAACCCACAGTAGGGACACAGCTGCATGCAAATGGGGATCAAAAGTACAGTCTGTGATTCATGGATAAGTGAACAGCAGACTACAGTACTGAGCAGAGAAGAACCACTATGGAGGAACAATAGCAAACAACTGTCTACAAGCACAGTGGTTCAGTATCTGACTGCCAAGGAAACGGAATTGGTTATTCAGGTAAACACAACAGAGCTACACTATCACTGTTCACTTGAATAGGACACATCGTGAGATGTAATGATCCATCCTGGTTGTGTTGTGGTGCAGAGAAGTACAGTACCACAATCAAGCTCAGACCAACCCTCTCAACTCAGTGATGTAACCAAGCTCCTTCCAACAGGAACTATTGCTTACTTGATCCTGCCATTAACATGTTAGTTTGCATCCAGTAAAGGTAACTTGGGATGTCACATTTATGGATCAACTCCCTGTAATAACTGAGGAAGTCCTCAGGTATAGGCTGGAGCAGGTAAGTAGTGAAATGGTCAAGGATCATGGGGATTTAGCATGTGATGTGATATATGCATGCGTGTGTGTGTGTCTGCCCATTTTCTGCATGAGTGTATATGTGTACGTGCATGCATGCACATGAGGAACAGGGCATCACTGCATCTCTGTATTAGTGTGTATGTGCATATGAATGGGGGAGGGGAACCAACAGCTGCTACACAGTACATGGAGGCCAGCAATTCCAATCACCTGTTGGTGCCAATGTGCCCTGGCATGGCAGGAGTGGTAGTCAGCTTTGTGAGTCGTGCTTCTACCATGATGGCAGACCATGCACATAGTGAACAGCCCTCAAACAGGACTATACACTGTGTCTCTATGGGTCTATGTATGCTTCTACCATGATGGCGGACAATGTACATAGTGAGCAGCCCTCACACAGGACTATACACTGTGTCTATATGGGTCTATGTATGCTTCTACCATGATGGCAGACCATGGACATAGTGAGTAGCCCTCGCACAGGACTATACATTGTGTCTATATGGGACTATGTATGCTTCTACCATGATGGCAGACCATACACATAGTGAACAGCCCTCACACAGGACTATACAATGTGTCTATATCAGTCTATGTATGCTTCTACCATGATGGCAGACAATGCATATAGTGACCAGCCCTCACACAGGACTATACATTGTGTCTATATGGGTCTATATATACTTCTACCATGATGGCACACCATGCACATAGTGACCAGCCCTCGCACAGGACTATACATTGCGTCTATACGGGGCTATGTATGCTTCTACCATGATGGCAGATAATGGACATAGTGATCAGCCCTCACACAGGACTATATATTGTGTATATATGGGTCTATGTATGCTTCTACCATGATGGCAGACCATGCACATATTGAGCAACCCTCGCACAGGACTATACATTGTGTCTATACAGGTCTATGCATGCTTCTACTATGATGGCAGACCATGCACATAGTGAGCAGACATCGCACAGGACTATACATTGTGTCTATATGGGTCTATGTATGCTTCTACCATGATGGCAGATAATGGACATAGTGATCAGCCCTCACACAGGACTATATATTGTGTATATATGGGTCTATGTATGCTTCTACCATGATGGCAGACCATGCACATATTGAGCAACCCTCGCACAGGACTATACATTGTGTCTATACAGGTCTATGCATGCTTCTACCATGATGGCAGACCATGCACATAGTAAGCAGCCCTCAGACAGGGCTATACATTTTGTGCATTTATATCACATTATCGAAAGATGAAAATAGCGGACGCTATTTCATCGGCCCCAAAACATCTAAACATGAAAATATCGAACATTCAGAACAGCAAATTTTTCCCATGGAAAAAATTTGCTGCTCCGAAACACATACACACAACACAAGCACATCAAACAAACACCAACCACACACATGCACTTAAATTTCTACATCTAACGCTACACTAAACTAAATGTACACTACTATCTACCCACTTACCGTAACCCAAACCCTAAACCTAAGATCTGTCACTATCACACACTCACCTAACCCGCACCCTAACCCTAACTCACTTAAACCGCCCCTAACCCTAAGGTCTGTCACTGTCACACACATGTCTAACCCGCGCCCTAACCCTAACTAACTTAACCCGACCCTAACACTAACGTACAAACAATCGCACACTTACCTGAACCCAACCCGTAACTTTTCACCACAGCACTAAGAATAGCAAAGCCACAGAAATGGCCAACTGAATTCTTTCTCGAGGAAAGAATTCGCTGTTCTGCAGCTTCGCTATTCTTAGCATTCGCTGAATAATGTTTGATATCAGAACATTCGAAGTTTTAATACTTCAATGTTCTGATATAGACCCCATTGTGTCTATACGGGTCTATGTATGCTTCTACCATGATGGCAGACCATGCACATAGTGAGCAGTCCTCGCACAGGACTATACATTGTAACTATACATTGGGTCTATGTATGCTTCTACCATGATGGCAGACTATAAACATAGTGAGCAGCCCTCGCACAGGACCATACATTGTGTCTATATGGGGCTGTGTATGCTTCTACCATGGTGGCAGACCATGTACATAGCAAGCAGCCCTCACATTGGACTATACATTGTGTCTATACGGGTCTATGTATGCTTCTACCATGGTCGCAGACCACGCACATAGTGAGCAGCCCTTGCACAGGACTATACATTGTGTCTATATGGGTCTATGTATGCTTCTACCCTTATGGCAGACCATGCACATATTGAGCAGCCCTCACACAGGACTATACATTGTGTCTATACTGGTCTATGTATGCTTCTACCATGATGGCAGACCATGCACATAGTGAGCAGCCCTCGCACAGGGCTATACATTGTGTGCATTTATATCATGTTATCGAAAGATGAAAATAGCGAACGCTATTTCATCAGCCCCAAAACTTCTAAACATGAAAATATCGAACATTCAGAACAGCAAATTTTTTCCCATTAAAAAAAATTTGCTGCTCCGAAACACATACACATAACGCAACCACATCAGACAAACAACAACCACACACATACACTTAAATTCCTACATCTAACGCTACACTAAACTAAATGTACACTACTATCTACCCACTTACCGTAACCCAAACCCTAACCCTAAGGTCCGTCACTATCGCACACTCACCTAACCCGCACCCTAATCCTAACTCACTTAAACTGCCCCTAACCCTAAAGTCTGTCACTGTCGCACACACGCCTAACCTGCGCTCTAACCCTAACTAACTTAACCCGCCCCTAACCCTAACGTACAAACAATCACACACTTACCTGAACCCAATCCGTAACTTTTCACCACAGTGCTAAGAATAGCGAAGCCACAGAAACGGTCAACTGAATTCTTTCCCAAGGAAAGAATTCACTGTTCTGCAGCTTCGCTATTCTTAGCGTTCGCTGAATAGTGTTCGATATCAGAACATTCGAAGTTTTAATACTTTGATGTTCTGATATAGACCTCATTGTGTCTATACGGGTCTATGTATGCTTCTACCATGATGGCAGACCATGCACATAGTCAGCAGCCCTCGCACAGGACTATACATTGTGACTATACATTGGTCTATATGGGTTTACATATGCTTCTACCATGATGGCAGACCATGCACATAGTGAGCAGCCCTTGCACAGGACTATACATTGTGACTATACATTGGGTCTATGTATGCTTCTACCATGATGGCAGACCATGCACATAGTGAGCAGCCCTCGCATAGGACTATGCATTGTGTCTATACAGGCCTATGTATGCTTCTACCATGATGGCAGACCATGGAAATAGTGAGCAGCCCTCACACAGGACTATACATTGTGTCTATACGGGTCTATGTATGCTTCTACCATGATGGCAGGCTATGCACATAGTAAGCAGCCCTAGCACAGGACCATACATTGTGTCTATATGGGGCTGTGTATGCTTCTACCATGATGGCAGACCATGCACATAGTGATCAGCCCTCACACTGGACTATACATTGTGTCTATACGGGTCTATGTATACTTCTACCATGATGGCAGACCATGCACATAGTGAGCAGCCCTCGCACAGGACTATACATTGTGTCTATACGGGTCTATGTATGCTTCTACCATGATGGCAGACCAAGCACATAGTGAGCAGCCCTCACACAAGTCTATACATTGTGTCTATACGGGGCTATGTCTAATGATCACATTTTTGGAAGCTCGAAAAAAATATTGAATAGACCATATGATCATGTTTCCAAAAACTCTAACATCAAAAAACCCCACAGAAATCTACCTTTTTAAAATTTTTTGCAGGGGGAAAGGCTGTGTCCTCTATACCCCCTGCAAATTATATATATCAACTCCGAGATTGCACTACAGTGAGGAAGAGAGTAAATTTCCTGATCCTCACTGTTCTGCGACCTCCATTAAAAAGCTTTGAGTTTTCAAAAACTCGATCACATGGTCTCAACTATATGGAGTTCAAGTTTCTGAAAACTTGATCAACTGATATGGACCCATTAAAAACATACCAGGGTAAAACACTGCATGTATATTTATGGAACAGACATTAATTATGAACACTTATATCAATGCAGCACAAAGACTGAGATGTATAGAAGGGACCAGGATGTTGGTCTCTGTGGATAACTACATTTTCTCAGTTCATCAGAGCACACATCACTGTAGCTGAGTTACAACAAATCATAAACAACAGCTTGACTGCACCTGTTCTTACAATGCATGTAGCCGATCTCATTACTTTATAGCCTACTGAGACACATACAGATAGCATTTTTTGTAGGAGTCAAGCCTGCCTGTCCCCCTCCCCCCATGTTTTATTATTCACAATTTGAGTTCACTGTACCTCAAAGAAAAACTGATCATTGACAAGCAATGTAATGCCTGTCACATTCTTTCTCTGAGGTGCACTAACTCTGGATCACCAACAACTCATAATACAACAGGTAGTATCTTGTTACTTCACTGTGAAATGAGCAGTGAATTGTGGGTAATTGCCATTTCCTGCTGTTACTCAAGACTAGTAGTGCTTTGAGCTTGAGTGTTGTAAGTGACCGCAATCCATTTTCTGCAGAAAACTTCAGATTTTAATTACTAGCATACACATTTTTAAAGATAATGTGCAATGATGCTGCTATGAGAGGTAAATGCATAGAGGTAAACCAATGGAGGACCAAAAACATTGTCCATAAAATGGCATGCCATCTTCTTAGCTTCTCCATTTTTATTATTGTGATTGTGAATGGCTTGCAGTCTTGAATGGATAGTAATGCATGTCAGGACATGCACTGCAGTGCTCTAGAGGTAAAAATGAACAAACAATTGATTAAACTATTACCTATGCCATAACTGAGAATTTGATAAAGATTGTTTCTTGTTTTAAAAAAAAATAAATTATCTAACATGCAGATATGACAGGAAAGGCTATCCAGCTAATCAGTATCTGCTATGACATTCATAATATTTCAAGAACAAATTTCAGTGTCCATTCAGAGATAGTCAGACATGGTAATGCTGAGAGAGAAACACAGATGAAGACAGGTAGACCATATTTTTCTATTTATGCAGTATGTAATGAATTAAATAGAATTCAGAATCACTTCTTTTTGAGCTACAGATATAATCAAAGGAACAAATAGAAAAAAGAAAAAGAGCATCATTGTGGGAAATATTTCACAATGTTACTGTACTACAATTGACTACATATATATTTATATTTATATATATATTTGCCTTCTGTGTATTAAGCTGATTATGCTGAACAAAGATTCAGTAAAAGATTTATCATCAGATTACTGGGAGCAGTTTAAGTAATTTGACAAAAGGACAAGGGGCAAGGAATATGCTGATTATGCTGTAAGAAAGTCACACATATCTAGCTGAAGGATTACAAAACCTCACAAGACAATAACAAGGCATTTTTAGAATGTGAAAAATGATTGGCAGAAAAAAATGGAATTAGCATAGAATATTATAATACAGGTGGACGGAACCGAGGACAAGCTGGGTGCCAGGAAGATTACTATGATGTATTAGCCCTACAGAGGAATTAACTGTAGGTAAGGATGGAGTTGCAGAGTAGATGATTTCTCAAAGAAAATGTATTTCCATGCATTATTAAAACTGATCTCTTTACATTCAATAAAATGTTGCAAGAGTTGCCTGGAGTAAAGAAATAGTACTTATTTTCAATAAGCTGTTAATTATAAACATTTTAGTTATGCTTCTCCACCTGATTAATAGAAAAATAAGTAAAGCCTTTGGAAATGTAAAAAGCTAATCACAGGCCAGAATGGCATTTTAGATCAAATGCACTTCAATATGAAAGAAAGCACACAGACAAGCAGGTAATAAAATGATGAGTGATATATATACACAAATTACACTTCTTTTCTTGATAGTTTTAAGAGCATTTAAATGCTTCTGTTAAAATGAGAGTAGGCAATTGTTTTTCTTTTTCTTGTGTCTGTCAATTGGAACAGTGAGGCTTAGATTGCTGATCTCTAAGTATATACAGTAATAGTCCAATAGAAGAAGTCCATTTATTTTTGAATAACAACTGATTTGTAAGAAGATTACAACCTGTTTTCTGTGGAGGCTTAAACTAGTATTTATGCAAATAAGAGAGGGGAATTTAGCCAGGACACCAGAGAGCCTCTGTTTTTTTTCAGTTATTTAATGAATGAATTCATGTGTTAGTATTTTTGTCTCACCTTGCTTTTTAGTATATATCCTTTTGTTTCATTTATTGTGAAGGGCATAAATGGCTTAGGAGGTCCATATCACTACATGAAGTAAGGACATATCAAGACCACAGATCCAGGCCTGGCTATCTCTGATCTTTGGTACAAGCATTCAGTGCTCAATGAAAACAAGAGGTCAATTTCATGTTTTCTGCAAGCAAAAATCCCATCTGCTTACTGTTCTGCATTTATAAATTGTACAGTGGTTAAAAAAGCCACAGTCCCAACAATACCAGTACTTTCATCAAGGCACCAAGCACAATACACTGCTTCACAGATGGGACATGTGCCCAGATAGGCAGTGGTATGGAAATGTCTCTGAAGGTACAATATAAATGTACATGAAAATAGGTCAAATGGTGAGTTCTCCAGTAGGCTTCAAGTGAGGCATCTAGAAGGCATAGATCAATGATGAAAGTTGCATCAATAGAAGATGGAGAGCAGCAGTAAGCCAACAGAATTAGTCTAGAAGCATCTGAAAGAAGGGGAAAGGCAGACATCAAAACCTGAGAGGATGAAGTCCAAGGTAAGAAGACATCAGATAAAATAACCCTGATGCAAGCTGGAAAAAGAGAAATAATGATCTAAAAGATGCTTTCAGATTACTGGAGACAACATGACGGCGAAGAAGAAATGTGGCCAACACGCAAACAGGACAGGAGGTGTTTCCATCCCAGAATCTGTCACACAACAGGTGGCTTTATGGATGTTAAATTTTGAACCTCAGGATATAAACCATTTCATTCAAATTTTTGATAAATATATATTTGATACTAATTGCTGAATGCTGTGATTACTGGTAATAGTTAAAGGAAAAAAGTATGGATATCCTCTGAACTACTTTGTTGCAGTACCTTTAACAAGTCCTTGTTAATAAGTGTTAGCATATTTTTAAACTGAAGGAAGTGTATTCATTTGCAACGGTAAGTGAATAAGTCATCTTTGAGGGATTGTATGACTTTACTGTATTTTTTTTTATCTGAGGGGCCATAATGTGGCCTTCAGGAATGAATAAGCAAATGTTTTATTCAGAGCAAATAAAACTTGTTTTAGACATATCAAAAGACTATGTTTAAACAGAAGATGTAACAAGATCCTATGTCTGTACTGCGGGAAGTATGGGCATATTTTTAATCAGTGTGAATGGGAAAGAAAGTGTGCTATTACTTTTGGCCAAATGTTGCAGATATATTAATTACACTAAAAATGCAAGAAGTGCCGTCATGGGGCAGACAATGATACAGGGAAAGAAGTGAGGGAAGAGTTGGGTAGACAAACATGTAAATAGAATAACAAAGACTAAGATGGTAATGTGTGTTGAAATAAAATGCATATACGACTAGGCATCTTACCGGTCTTATGATTGCTTGCCTAATATTGTTCCTCTGTTCATAAGTTCCAAAAAAGGAATGATTTGATGTAACTAGAAAAATTAATCACTAGCAATAAAGGGAAACAGAAGAAAAGAAAAAAATTAGACATGTTTGAGGTATTAAATACATAAGTAGTAAGGTAGAGTGTTGCACGATCAAATGTGATAAAAAACGTGGATGTGATAGAGTGATGGAGTCAATCAGAGGATTCAACAGAAGCAGTTTGGAAGGAAAGAAGTTATTCATAGAGCATTAGTTTTTTTTAAACACTTTTATTGAATTATCACTTGTGACACTGGCAAAACTGCATTCATGTAAAAGTAATAAACTATATTAACCTAGCAAACATTATACTTCACATATATTGCCATATATCACATAACCTAAGCAATATTACATCATCATCATCTTCTTTCGGCTGTTCCCATTACGGGTCGCCACAGCGGATCATCTGTTTCCATTTCTTCCTGTCCTTTGCATCTTGCTCTGTCACACCAACCACCTGCATGTCCTCTCTCACCACATCCATAAACCTTATGTTAGGCCTTCCTCTTTTCCTGTTACCAGGCAGCTTCATCCTTATCATCTTTTTCCCAATAAACTAAGCATCCCTCCTCAGCACATGTCCAAACCAAAGTAATCTTGACTCTCTGGCTTTGTCTCCAAACCTTCCAACCTGGGCTGACCCTCTAATACACTTATTCCTAATCCTGTCCACCCTCGTCACACCCAGTGCAAATCTTAACATCTTTTAACTCTGCCACGTCCAGCTCTGACTCCTGCCTTTTTGTCAATGCCACTGTCTCCAACCCATATAACATAGCTGGTCTCACTACCCTCTTGTAGACCTTCCCTTTCACTCTTACTGGTACTCATCTGTCACAAATCACTCCTGACACTCTTCTCCACCCACTCCATCCTGCCTGTACTGTCTTCTTCACCTCTCTTCCACACTCACCATTACTCTGAACTGTTGATCGCAGGTATTTAAACTCATCCACCTTTGCCACCTCTACTCCCTGCATCCTCACCATTCCTCTATGCTCCCTCTCATTCACACACATATATTCTGTCTTACTCTTGCTGACCTTCATTCCACTTCTCTCTAGAGCATATTTCCATATCTCCAGGGTCTCCTCCACCTGTTCCCTACTCTCACTACAGATCACAATGTCATCTGCAAACATCATAGTCCACGGGTACTCCTGTCTGATCTTGTCTGTCAACCTGTCCATCACCATTGCAAATAAGAAAGGGCTCAAAGCTGATCCTTGATGTAATCCCACCTCCAACTTAAACACATCCATCACTCCCACTGCAGATGTCGCCACTGTCGCACTACCCTCGTACATATCCTATACCACTTTTGCATACTTTTCTGACACTCCTGACTTCCTCATACAATACCACAACTCCTCTCTAGGCACCCTGTCATATGCTTTCTCTAAGTCCACAAAGACGCAATGCAACTCCTTCTGACCTTCTCTACACTTTTTCATCAACACTCTCAGAGCAAATATTACATAAATTATTCAATCCCTGCCTTTTTTAAACAAGAAGCATCTTTATTAAACCATCACTTACTACACAGGCAATCATATACATGAAAATATACTACACCAACACAATCCTATTTGCAAGCATTTTACATTACAAACCATAATTGACACACTCCCAATTGCAAAAATTATACATCACTTATAAGCTACCCAATCTTTTCACTCAAACATTACATAGCTCATTTAAGTCCTGACGTCTTTTAGACCTCATTCCTCCATTGTATGTATTGTTTCCACAAGCAAACCACATAGGAAAAAATTGGGAATTGTGGGAACAATACTACAATGGAGGAAACTTAATGGCAGCTTCTGTTCAAGATTCTATTAAAAACTCTACCAGTGCTGGTCTTTCATTTAGGACTTTCCTATTTCTTTCTCTTTGCCCATACTCTGATATCAATCCCTGATATGAAAGGCAATGTCTAACCTGCAGTGCAAATAAATTCTTGCCATCTTCCGATTCTATCATCTTTCCCTCTTTAGTTATTTGCTCCCAATACCTTGGTTCCTTTGCCAGTTTTCTCCAATAAATTCCTGCCCCCTCTTGCCTATTGTCTATATCCCTAATTGCAGTAAACTCTATTGGCAGAATCTCCTTTCTCCATTCCCATGTTGGCTTAGTTTTTAGAATACTTTCTGCTACTTTATGGATATAATATTCTGCATAACTATTGTTATTCTCCTTAAAGACCTGCATCCAGAATCTCAGTATCTCTTTGTTTCTTGAGCTACCCCCGTGTTTCATCATCATCCCTTTCCACTTTGATTTATAGTCTTCTGCTTGAACTATGTATAGGAGTCTTAACTGTGAAATACCCCATTCAAATTGCGCAATCCCAATCCGCCCTGTTCAACTGGAAGAATCAGCTTACTCCACTTGACTCTTGCCATCTTCCGCTCCCAGATAAAGTCCTTCAGCTCTTTATTAATTGCTACCCACAACTTCTCCTCTTATTGATAAAAATATGCCTGACCTGTATATGAAACTAAATGGACAAAAAACATTTTAACTGCTTGTATCTTACTATCCACATCTATACAACAAAGCTTCCATTTTCTCAATTTTTGTAATATCTTTTGTTTAGTCTCTTCCTAGATATCCTTAGCTGACACACTAGAATCATTTTTATTCCATATTCCTAAATATTTAATTTTATGATGTCCCCATAAATATTGGTATTCCTGAAGCAGTTCATGTGTGGGTACATCATTTACTGCTATTACCTTTGATTTAGATTCATTAATTTTGTATCCTGAAAACATATGAAACTGTCTCAAATATTCCACAACACTGTAATATCGTTTTCTGGTTTTGTCAAGTACAAAATAATATCATCTGCAAATAAAGCCAGTTTTTCTTGACTACCTTACCAATTATATCCTTGAATTTCTGAGTCTCTTATTTTCTTTGCCAGTGATTCTAAATATAATGCAAATACTAAAGGGGACAGATGACACCCATGCCTAGTTCCTCTGCTCAAGCAGAAGTTATCAGTGAGGACCTCACCCACTTTAATTTTCACCTCTGATCCTTCATATATTCTCCTAATCAACCTTATAATTTTATATTTTTTTCAGGAAATGCAAATGCTCATAAAATCCCAGCTTACTCTGCCAAATGCTTTTTCTGCATCAAGACCCACCAACAACAATGCTATTTTCTTACATTCGGCTTCCCTCTGGATCATCAGTGTTCTGTTAATGTTGTCAAATCTCTGCCTCCCTTACACAAAACCACATTGATCCACAGCTATTGGTTTTCGAATTACTTTTGCCATTCTTTTAGTCATTACAGATATGAACACTTTATAATCATGGTTTAGGATTGAAATGGGCCTGTGTGAGACTGGATCTGATGGATCTTTACCCTCTTTAGGTATTACAGCTACCACTGCTTTCTTCCATGATGTCAGTGCTTCTCCTCATAAAATACTGTTAAACAAAACCTTCCAGATCTTTATCAGTTTTTTTCCTCCTAGCTTCCAAACTTTCACAGGAATACCATCTATTCTGGGGGACTTTCTTGTAGATTGGTTATACATAGCCATTTTTGTCTCATCCCTTCCTATCCTGTTAGTTACAGAGCCTCATCTGCCTCTCACCTTGACATATTTAATTCCATGAATATTTCATTTTGTATCTTTTCTTTGATTTTCATAATTCTCTGCTTTATAGAGACTCTCACAGAATTTACAAATTATTTCTAATACCGCTGCTGGATCTCTTATTACCGTCTTTGTTATAGGCGCCCTAAGTTTGGTGACAGCCCTTTCTAATTTCTATTGCCTGAGTCGTTGTGCTAAAATTTTTGGGGTCTATATTAGAACATCGAAGTTTCAGGTCTTCGAATGTTCTAATATCGACACCTAGTAACTGAAAACTGATAAGACCAAAAATTTAGAACATCGAGTTTTTTCCTAGGGAAAATATTTGATGTTCCAAAACACATACACACAACACAAACACACCAAACACACAGCAATCCACACACATACACCTAAAATCTTACATCTAAACCTACACTAAACTGTATATACACCACTATCTACCCTCTTACCTTAACCCAAACCCTAACCCTAAGGTCCGTCACTATCGCACACACACCTCACCCGCGCCCTAACCCTAACTCACCTATCCCACCCTAACCCTCATGTTCACACAATCGCACACTTACCTGAACCCGACCGTAACTTTCCACCACAGAGCTGAAAATAGTGAAGCGACAATAATAGACAACTGAATTCTTTCCTTAGGAAAGAACTGGGTTATCTAAAAATTCGCTATTTTCAACTTTTGGTTACTAGGTGTCGATATTAGAACATTCGAAGACCTGACACTTCGATGTTCTAATATAGACCCAAATTTTTGTGCTCTATTGTTATTATCAAACAGACAGTATTTGTTGATCTCAGGAAAAGCAAAAAACAGAGTAGAGAAGCTGTACTTTTCTGTTTTTCTGCAGAAAAATACACAGTTTAATCTTAATGCAGGAAAAAGGAAAACCAGCACATCTGACTGATATCAGAGAAAGAATGAGAAGAGAGTAAGTTACAATGCTACAAAGAAACACTTGGTTTTGAGTGGGCTCACCTTAAAATTTATTTTATATAATTATTACTGGATTCACTTTAGAAGCTTGAAATACTGAAATATCGAATTTCAGTATTTTGAGCCCATAAAGTGGAAACCTGAAAAGAATGAAAACTCAGAAGCGCGAAATTCAAAATCTTGCATACCGGAGATTTTGAATTAGCGCTTCTGGTGTTTCACTGTGGTTATGGATTCAGGTAAGGGTTTCCATGTTATAGCCTCAACATACTGAATTTCAATATTTCAGTATTTTGAGGATATAAAGTGAATCCAATTATTACTATATAACTTTAACTTTGGAATGTGAAACAACCATTGAAAGTTCTTAATGTGTAAGCTTAGATACTAAGAATATATCATTTTTAGATTATCATATGATAGTCGATTTCTGTTTTTTATTTTTTTGGTTTTACTCCTGCTTTTACTAAGTTTATTTCATATTTGTGTTAATGCTTATAGTAAGTTGCTAAGTCAGTAAAAGTAAAACTAAAACTAATAAAGGAAAGAACTGTACACTTACTGCATAACAGGCCTGAGGTACATTTACAGGTAAATACCAATTTAAAGTTAGGGGTAGTAATGCACAAAGATTTCTGCATGCCCAGTGTGTGCACTATACTGGTTTACAATGCCCAGTGTGGACACTATACTGGTTTATAACAGCTACATTAATAAGAGGAGGAGAAGGGAGACAGTTCATGGAGCTATAGTCATAGTTAAATCAGTCACACTGTCTTTAAGAATAAAGCTGGAAGCATTATCCAATACCTCAGTATGCAGCGAATATGCTAAGGCTAATCTAGTAAAACTGAGTGATGACCTGGCTTAATTGAAAAAGCCCCTTCCTTCTTGATGTCCCCACTGCTTCTGCAGAATCCCTTACTGTCAAATACTATACATATGTAAATAGCTGCTTATATGCATCTATCCTCCTTAGACCTACAAAATAAATAAACTCCTATGGAGGAACCCTAATAAAAACAGGCTTTGTAATAAAAGAAAAAGCTCATTACACACAGAAATAAATTTAACTTTCAAGATGGCAATAACGCCCTTGCTGAACTTATCAAGGAACTCCAGGCCATCATCAAATCAACCAAAACCAAATATTAGGTAAAAATAACTGCCCAGGTGAAGTATAACCACAATGCTTTCTTTAACTGGGTGTATGTCAGATGATCGACTTTTTGGAAACTCAAAAAAAAAATCAAAGAGACCATAAGATCGGGTTTCTGAAAACATGAACATCAAAAAAAAAAAAAAAAGACACACACAAAAATCTACATTTTTTATGTTTTTGTAGGGGGTTCCCCCTGCATCATCCAGTGGGGGGGTTGTGCCCCCCTCATCCCCTGCAAATTATATATACCAAATCTGATATCACACTACTGTGAGGTAAAGGGTAAATTCCCAATCCTCACTGTACTGTGATCTCCATTTAAAAGCTTTGTGTTTTCAAAAACTCAATCATATGGTCTTCACCATATGGAGTTCGAGTTTCTGAAAACTCGATCAACTGATAGAGACCCCTTTAACTATGTTATAAATCTCAGAAATAATGCCCAGCACTGTGTGGAGCTAATAGTAAAGAATATCATATACTTGCACCAAGAAGATGTAGCCAATCTGCTACCAGACAAACTTATTTCAAACTTTACCCCTTCTCATAGGTTCATGGGTTTGTAGGTTGCTATTACACTAATGACCACTAGGGCTCTTACAAGTCTAATCATGCACCTCAAACCATTTGAGTCGTGAGTGTCATAGACATCTATATGAGAGGGCATGTTAATAGGGAGGCAACTAAGGATTTGAAGATGGACTATTGGTTAGGCTAATACTTTTCTTATTGATAGCTTTTGTCCATAAGGGGCATGGGTGCCAAACCAGGAGTAAATTTATGATTTTACATCCAATTGTTAAGGTTTTATTTGAATCGTATTGGGGATGATCTCTGTTTTACATGGATGGGAATCCTATTTCATTGTGAGGGATCCTTTGATATACATATCTGTATCTCCAGCATGTTCTGTTTATGTCACAAGCGAAGCTGAGATCCTTGGATCTAGAATTTCTGGTGATGCTTGTTTTGTGCATGTGCAAATGATCCATCAAGGCTTGGTCTGAGGAAGCCCTGTAAGCCAGGCAAAGATCCTCACTCAGCAGCTTGCAGGAGACTGAATACAGAGACAGAGACAAAAATAAAGCCTTTTGGCGATAAGTGTAGGACAGGATATTCATGCTGGTGAGAAACCTTTGAGGGGGGTTCCAACTGTTGCAAGTGTCTAGTTAGAGATATAACAAAGGATACATTGTATTCAATGATAGGTCTGATAAGTACTGAGCACAGTGGTACTATAACTTCTTTGGACCTGGATGCCATATATGTACCTATAAGTTAGTTGACATAGAATGATTTTCTTACTATCTTAACTACTTGTTGGTCAATGG
Organism: Protopterus annectens; assembly: GCF_019279795.1. Classification (NCBI taxonomy): domain Eukaryota; kingdom Metazoa; phylum Chordata; order Ceratodontiformes; family Protopteridae; genus Protopterus; species Protopterus annectens. The sequence goes on along the minus strand of NC_056746.1, from coordinate 1,274,390,668 downwards.
CCAGATTGATGTTTACATATGTTCCCAGATCCTTTACTACTGCGCTGACCCTTAGGGCTGTTTTATCGATGGAGTAATTAAGTTAGATTGACAGTTTCCCAGATGGCATTATAATGCATTTTTGGCTTTGAGTTTTAGGCCATGGCTTGGCATCAGTCATTTCTTTGTGTTTAACTCTTATGTAAGATGCTGTTGCCTAGCCAGAGACATTGAACATTAGCCTTGACTTCTGAGAAGAGGATGCCAAACAGAAGTGGGCCCAGCATGGAATCCTGAGGTACTGTTCTGGTTACCAGTCTCATAGTGGAGGTGGTCTGAATGATCTTGACATCTTGGGTTCTGTCTGTGAGTCCCCTAATCCAACAATCCAGCAAGTTATATAGGGATTTATGCCTAACTCAGAAAGCTTGTCAATATTGCTTGAATGGGATATTGTACTGAATGCCTTGGTTAGGTCAAGCTGTGCAACATGCACTGTTTTACCCTCACCCATTGCCTTGCTGACCTTCTCAGAGAAGTATACCAATTTAAGTAGGCATGACCTTCCCTTCACAAAGCCAAATTGGAATGGGTCCAGTGTCCATAAGTTGCCAATATACTACTTTATCATTCCATGGTAATCTATATCTATTACATTGTTTTGCATGTTATGCTTATTAGGCTGATGGGTCTGTAGTTCCCTGAGTCAATTGATAGCCAATCCTTTTGGAAGGGAATGACTGGTGCAGTCCTCCATTCACTTGCAATATAGCCTGTTTTCTCTTCTTATATTCCCATATCACATACCTGCATCTACACCTTCCCTCAAAGTACTATCCAAGGCCAAGAACACTACATCTGTGGGGCAGGATAACATATCAGGCTGCCAACTTGTTACCCTGAAACATGAGTAGTCATACCTCCTACAGAGGTTATAGTCATACCCCCTACAGAGGTTATAGTCATACCACCTACAGAGGTTATAGTCATACCCCCTGCAGAGGTTATAGTCATACCCCCTACAGAGGTTATAGTCATACCCCCTGCAGAGGTTATAGTCATACCCCCTGCAAAGTTTATAGTCATACCCCCTGCAAAGTTTATAGTCATACTCCCTACAGAGATTATAGTCATACCCCCTACAGAGGTTATAGTCATACCCCCTGCAGAGGTTATTGAATATCAACCTCCATGTAAGCATCGTGCTAGATAAATAAAGGATAGCAACAGTCACCTCCTTACACAAACTTGGGGTGTCAGTGGGTCTGTGTGGAAATAATCATTATGGAATCAACAAATAAACTCCCTTACCAGCCTCACTAAGAAGCTGAGATCCCTCATAAAATCCTCCAAAGCTAGTTACGAAAATAAAATTGCCAAAGATTCCAAAGACAAGCACAAGGCATTCTATAACTATGTCAAGAATCTAAATGGCGATGCCCAGATATGCTCTGAGCTACAACAGAATGGCATTAAATATACGGATCCCAAGGACATTGCCAATATCCTGGCAGATCAGTTCAGTGCCAACTTCACCCCCCCCCCCACCCCCTAAACGGCCCATCTCAATACCGGAAGATTGCCAGATTCCAGTAATAATGACCACAGAGGTGAAAAACACACTCTCCAAAGCTAAGAATACAGCATGCATGGGACCAGATGACATCCAGGGCTGTGTACTACATGAACTACAAAATGAACTGGCACCTCACCTAAGTGTCATGTTTAATCATAGCCTCACCTCAGGCTTTGTGCCCACTGAGTGGCGCACAGCTACAGTTATCCCATTCCACAAGGGGGATCCACCGTGGATCTCAGGAACTACTGCCCCGTCAGTCTGACGAGGCTGATCTGCAAGGCCATGGGACGTATTATCATGGAACTTATAAACAAAGACATTGGCAACCTTCAAGCACTGGACCCCACCTAGTTTGGGTTCATGAAGGGCCAATCTTGTCTCCTGAACCTGACTGACTTCTTCAAATCAGTCTCCGGAGCCATGGATGAGGGTAAGGCAGTCCACACAGCCTATCTGAACCTCACCAAGGCCTTTGACACCATACCCCACTCTGGAATCATAGATAGACTTACTAAGCTGGGTATTAATCCCTAAGTCACTTGATGGGTTGCCAACTGGCTTACTGACAGAACCCACACTGTAAAAGTAGCCAACTCCAAATCCATCTCCAGACAAGTGACAAGTAGAGTACCACAGGGTTCAGTCCTAGGACCATTCTTGTTTGGCATGTACTTCTCCAAGTACAGGACTCTGGCTAACAAAGTTCGCAAACTGGGAGCCATTACTGAATCCCCAAATGATGTGGAGGATTTCTGGTGCATTTTTCCTCGGGCCTCCACTGAAAACAGGATCTGTGGAACTTAGTCGGACTTTCCTGGTCAACAAATGTTAAATAAATAAAATATGAAGACAAGATGATCAATTTCAACAATTGGCTTAAGTATTGGTGTCATTCAAAGGGGATCCAATGCCTGTCAGCCTGGGATGACATGCTCGACAAGCCACGATGCTTCACTAGGGACGGCTTGCACCTGTCACCCCTGGGCTTTCGGATATTGGCAAAGGCTCTTGCTACCCCCATAGTGCCTTTTTTAGGCAAGGCTCAAAAGAAAAACCCACCTCCATAGGTATCACAAGGGATAAGAAACTAAGAGTAATGCTACTCAATGCCAGAAGTCTAAACCTCAAGATGCACGCACTCGAAACTCTCCTTAGCATGGAGAACATTGATATCTGTGCAGTAACAGAAACCTGGTTCAAGGCTCCTGAGAGCACCCCAGCACTACCAGGTTATACCTCATACCATGCTTTTCGGCCCCAAAACTTGGACCGACCCACAAAAGGAGGGGAAGTATCAATATTCGTCAAAGATACCCACACCTCCAGGTTGGTGGCACAGCACGAAGCATCAGACACTATCCATGTGCAACTAACAGTGGGTAAACTGCCTTCCAGTTTATAGCCTGCTACAGACCACCCTCCCTAACCCAGGAACCCCACTTGGCCTTCCTAAGAACACTGGAAAATATGAAGGTCTCTCCAAACACCATTATATTGGGTGACTTCAACTACCCAAACATAGACTGGGAGCATTACTCTAGCTTTAACACCCTAGCCCAAAGGTTCCTAGAATTTATAAACTCAAATGTTATAGAACAACTTGTTACCACTCCCACAAGAAGGGAAAACATACTGGACCTGATCATCACCAACATGGGAACTCTATGCTCCAGACCAGAAGTGTATCCCTCACTGGTAAGATCAGACCATAAACTAATCTCACTGGATATTCACATCCCGACACCACCCCCTGCCCAGAAAACCACAGTGAAAAACTTCTCTAAAGCAAATTTCACACTCCTCAAAACCGAGGTGGAATCCTTCAAAGCCCCCGGGCCTGTGGAAAATACGGCCCAGACTGCAGAATCCTTTATAAATGCATTCTATGAACACCTTCAGGAATGCATGGATCATGTGATCCCAAATAAAACCAAGACCCAGTCCTCCAAAGGCAGACGTCTTCTCTGGTGGACCCCAGACATAAACAAACTATACAATAGAAGGAGGAAGCTACTAAATGATAGAGCAAAATTCCAAAAAGGGAAGGCATCTCTGATCAGTATTAGCAAAAAACTACGGGCACTCATAAAATCGTCTAAGGCCAGCTTCGAGAGAAAAATTGCACAGGACACTAAGGATAATCACAAGGCTTTCTTTAGTTATGTTAGGAACCTGGGTGGTAATTCCCAGATATGCTCAGAATTAGTCCAAAATGACAAAAAATACAGCGAACCCACAGACATTGCCAACATCCTAGCTGACAGGTTCAGCGCAAACTTTTCCACCCCCTCCCCACCAAAAGGGCAAACATCTATCCCAGCAGAGTGCTGCCCCCCTGACATCTTGGATGCTCAGGTAAGAGACGCCCTCTCCAAAGCAAAAAACACAGCATCAATGGGACCAGATGGTGTCCCGGGCTGCATCCTACATAAACTCCAAGAAGAGCTAAACCCAAACATAAAACTACTGTTCAATCTCAGCCTTACTACAGGATATGTACCCAAAGAGTGGCGTACAGCAACTGTGGTCCCTCTCCACAAAGGTGATGCCTCAACGGATCCTGGAAACTATTGCCCCATAAGCCTGACTAGCTTGGTCTGCAAAGCTATGGAAAAGATCATCATGGACCTCATAAATAAAGATATTGGGGACCTACAGACACTGGATCCTACCCAATTCGGCTTTGTTAAGGGCAGATCCTGCCTCTTAAACCTGGTTGATTTCTTTGAAACAGTCACCAAGGCCATTTGATGAGGGGAAGGTGGTCCACACAGCCTACCTGGACCTTGCAAAAGCCTTCGATACAATACCCCACTCGGGCATTATAGATAAACTCATCAGCTTAAATATAAACCCCTATGTCACTAGATGGGTTGCAAACTGGCTCAAGGACAGAACCCACATGGTTAGAATTGCTGGAGCCATGTCAGACTCCAAACCAGTTACAAGTGGCGTCCCACACGGCTCAGTCCTGGGACCTCTCTTGTTCAGTATATATTTCTCAGAGGTACAGGCCAACATGGAAGGACTGTGGCTGATCATGTTCGCAGATGACTGCAAACTGGGTGCCATAATCAACTCTCCAGCCGACACAAGCATTCTCCAAAAGGGCCTCATAGAAACAGACAACTGGTGCTAGAGCCATGGCCTCAAGCTAAATGCCAAAAAGTGTATAGTCATCCCCTTTGGCAAAAACAAAGTGCACACAAATTACCACATAGGTGGTAATCCATTAAGTTGATAGCAATCTCTCATTTGACAACCACGTGGCCAAAGTGGTTAGAAAAACTTTTTATATAGCCCACCTAATCATGAAGGGATTCGCATCTAGATCAGGGGAGGTCATTGTGTCTCTTTACTCATCCCTCATCAGGCCCATAATCGAGTACAATGCCCCTTTTGGGATGTACCTTACCAGACACCTGCAGCAACTGGAAAGACCCCAAAAGTACCTCACCAAGAGGATCAAAGGGCTCAAACAGATGCCATATGCTGCCCGGTTAAAGAAACTCCAGCTCTACTCAGTGGCATACCGCCTGTTCAGAGGCGATCTGTGCCTGACATATAAAGCCATGTCCAACCCGGAATTAATGGACATGCTGCACCTCAAAAAATCCAAATCCTATCGAGCTACCTCAGCACTGAAATAAATAGGACATGCTGGAGGGACAGATTCAAAACCCAGAGGCTCCCTTCACTCTGGAATAAAATCCCAGTCCAGGTTAGGCAGAGTCCCTCATTGACTCTCTTCAAGAGGAATCTTGATGAGTGGATGGGAGATCATAGGTTTACCCCGGGTATCACTTCTGTGTCACTGTTAGACAGAGGCACAGTATACTAACCTCAAAAAAGGGCATAGCAAAATTAATTTAAAATGGGTGGCGAAAGCCAAACGCATTCTGGCTAGGCTTATAAATGCCCTAGGGCAGATAGCCTAGTATGAACCTATGAACCTATGAACATATAAAAAAAAAAAAAAATGTGGATACTCTACAAAAAGGCCTTACAGAAACAGATGCTTGGTGCCAGAGCCATGGGCTCAAGCTCAATGCCAAGAAATGTATAGTTATCCCCTTTGGGGAAAAAAAAACATGTACCCATGAATTACCACATAGGTGGCAGTACACTAAACACTGAAAGTGTGATAAGAGACTTAGGGACACAGGTGAACAGTGGTCTCACCTTCGATAACCACATAGCTACAACAGTCAGGAAATCCTTCAATGTGGCACACTTCATCACTAAGGGCTTTTCATCCAGGAAAAAGGAGGTCATTGTCCCACTGTACTCATCCCTCATTAGACCCATTATAGAATACAATGCCCCATTTGGTATGTACCTCTCAAGACATCTGCAACAACTGGAAAGGCTGCAGCAATACCTCACTAAAAGAATCACAGGCCTAAAGCAGATGCCTTATGCTGACCATCTTAAAATACTCCAGCTATACTCTGTCGCATATTGTCTACTCAGAGGCGATCTCTGCTTAACATACAAGGCCATGTCAAACCCAGAGCTGTTGGACATGCTACACTTAATGAAATCCCAATTCCTCAGAGCCACATGCTCCAGGGATCTAAACCTTGTCATCACAATAAAGAAAACATGCTGGAGGGATAGGTTCCTGACCCAGAGACTCCCCAGACTCTGGAATAGACTGCCCATACATGTCAAGCAGAGCGCTTCTTTGGCCCTCTTCAAAAGGAACCTTGACATTTGGATGGGAGAAATTAAATTCACCCTGGGGATCACGTCAGTCGCCCTGCCAGACAGGGGTCCAGGGAAGTAAATAGTGTGGGAAGAAATAGCCAGGGAATTATTATGACTAGGCTTATATATGCCCTAGGGTCGATAGCCTAGTACCAACCTATGAACCTATGAACCTATAAGGACATAGGCACCTACAAGCTATTGACCCAAGCCAGTTTAGATTCATCAAGACCAGATTCTGGCTGCTTAAACTGATCTACGTCTTTGAGAAGGATACTGAAGTAGTGGATGAGGCCAATCAGCACCTTTTCAGTAGACCTTTCAAAGGTATTCAACATCATCACAAACTCGTGTATCATAAATAAACCTCCCAGCTTAATGCAAATCCCTATGTGACTCATTGGATAGCAAACTGGCTCAAAAGATAACCCAGAAAATTAGGGTGGGTGACTCTACCGCCACAAAAAAAGACTGTCACTAATGGTGTACCCCATATTTACTATTGTAAGGCAGTCCTTTTTCTTTGCACAGCTGATATCTAAAGCTACAGTGTCCGGGTCTAAGGATGTAATCATTGCACTGTACTCAGCTCTCATTAGGTTGATCACTGAATGTAATGCCCACTTCTCACTGGTGTGACCACAACACTTTCTCATTAAACAATATAAAGGGCCTACATAACAAAAAGCTGTGCAGACACTCTCAATGCCTTGTCTCTATTCTCGGTATCATACTGTCTATTAAAAGACAACCTCTGCCTAGTGTAAAGCTCCCCAACCGCCCCTATCCTGTCAGAACTATTACACATTTGTAAGTCAAATGACAGAATGAACACTGGCTCAAGGGATGGTCTTCTCTTTTATGACATAAATATAATCTTTTGAATAGCTAGGCATGTATCACACAGAATACTTATTTTATAGAACCATCATCCATGCTGCATATAGCAAAGAGTTTCTCTTACTCTGTTCAAACATACTTTGAGTGAGTGGATGGGAAACCACAAAATTCACCCCTGGTTTAGCACCCAAGACCTTCATGGATAGGGGCAAGTAGTAACTGTCTCAATATGGGTTATTCATATGCAAAATATGAGGACTAAAATTTCCATGGAAATGTAAGGATAGACTTCTTAAGATTTGCACAGATCAATAGCCTAGTAAATACCCGTGAACATATGAAACTCCAGCCTAGAACTCAAAAAATGTCTGTTTGTGTGTGCACCTGTTTTTTTTTTCATTGTATCTGTTTCCTGAGTAGTTTTAATGCATCAAAATCACTCTTTGCGATTTTTATAAAATTGTAATATGTTTTTGATAAAGCGGGACTGGTGGTAGGGCTCAGTGTTGTTACAAGATATCCAGTGAGTCCCATGTTGGAAAATGTATACAGCAGAATGTTGCAACGGGGCCTAGCAAACTACTGTTATATAAGTCTGCAGTGATTAAATTAACAGCTTTTCTATATGATGTAACAGAATGTGTACCAAAAAACAAGGAAAAAACAGCAGACAAATGTAGAAGTGAACTATGAGAAGTCGGAAGATAACTATAATATTTGTAACTATACTGAATCAATAACTTGATTCGAGAAGCAGTGCCATTTAAATATGCAATATATAAATAGTAAAATGCATATGGAAGAATTAAGCAGGATGGAAGCTTTCATAAAGAAAAACTGCGAAAAAGTTAAGAAGTAAAAGGATTCTAGCATGTTTAAGGCTACATACAGGTCTGCAAAACTTTCTTATTGCCACTATTCATGTAGCTGGGTCCTTCCTAGTTTGTGAAGAGATTCTGTTTAAATTCCATTAAGACAGACAGGAGTGTGAGGCCCATATGAAGTTTGTGAAGGCTGCCCACAGCTTCAGGGCCAATAAAAAGGGGGGCATCTTCAGCAGAAGATCCACAAGTATATGGTGGATGTGCAACCACTGACATCTCAAAGTCCCTTCTAAATTCCACATCGTCAGAGAGGCAATGGCACCATGAAGATAATAGTAGCTATCGAACCTAGAAGGCAGAGAATGTCTGAACCTCAGCATTATTGTCTGAACTCTGCTATACCGACAAACGCATAACCTCATGTGGCTTTTCTAAGGGCAAAAAATGATTCACACTGAAGAGGTTTTAGCTCCTTAAAAATGAAAACAGTCCTCTGGTCATCTCCACTGAAGGCAACTACATAAGGATCTACTCCAGGGATGCTATCAGTGTATGTGAACAGCAGGTGTCAAGTATTGAGAAAGAAGAAGTAGGCCTCCTGATGGAGGCTGGCATAATGGTTAATATATTTGCCTTGCAAACACAAGGTGCAAAGTTTGATTCTCACATGGATTAATTGGCCATGCTTAAAATGACCCCTAAGGGCAGTTAGCCTAGTACTAATCTATAAACCTAAGAATGTACAAACAGAAAGGAGAGCATGTGGAAAGTCTTCTTCGGCAATCCCTCAGCCAATGTAATTAGCATATTTGTAAAGAGATAGAGAAGAGGAAGCCCAAGTTACAACACTTTAAAAAGAAAGGGTTTCCTCACCAGTGCATCAAACTGAATGGACGTCCTGTAAAAACTGTGGACTCTGATGTGTCCAAAGGTATTTGTCATGTCTAGTGACATAATCCAAGCCATGACATGAAGCTTTGCAGAAATGGAACCTGAAACTTTATAAACCAGAAGTATTCATTGAATTTATCATGATCAAGCAGAAGATGGAAACTGCCTGCCTCCATCAGAGCTAGAAAGAGGTATGAATAGAATCTCTGCTCTGACTTCGAATGAGGGATGGCCTCTACAGTGCTTTAAGGAATATGTGTGAAGGCTCTTAGAGAGCTAATTATGCTAGATAATCCAACAGCTGTAAGAAGTCTGATTGCTGCTACATTCAGAACTCATTGTTCCTTTGCAATGGCTATCTAAGCTTGGATACACTTGGAAAAAATCCACTGCAGGCAACAGCAGACCATACAAAGGCACTGACTGCTAGTCTGAAGGAAGTGAAGTCTTTATTGATTTGGCAAAGCCTGTATAACATTTTGTCATCTGCAAGGCGTCATCGTCTTCCTCTGTGTCTGGTCAGGCCTGAGAAAAGAAGAGCAAAGAAGAGAGAGAAGGATGGCGTTAGCATCATGATCAAACCTGGAAAAGTCTTTCTTCATATTCAAGAGGTCATCTTCAAGGTCCCGAGAAAGGTGGCTAAAAAGAATTTTGTCAATAAAAGGGGTATTAAGGTGTATTTCTTGAATTCAAGCTTAAGGAAGGAAAGTGTCAGCCAAGCCATGTAGTACAGGTACATGCCTGAGAACAGAGTTCTAGCAAAGCATAATCACAGTCCAAGCTGCAGTGGCTACAGTAATGCCAAGAGTTGGAACTGCAGATGAAGTTTTATAACTTCCACTCCTGGGCTCAAGGAGGAAATGGTTAATAATTCTCCAGTATCTGCTCTACTAAGGAGTACCGGAGGCTGCAAATGTTTAATAAATAGCTGAGAACTCTGCACCGTTTAATAAATAGCTGAGAACTCCGTACCGTTTAATAAATAGCTGAGAACTCTGCACCATAATGTGGCAGCAAAGTTAATGTTCATGGAAGTCTGCCCAAGTCTTCAGACTCCTTGTTCATGATATTGAGGTAAAGTACTATGACCTCTACCTCATTAAGCATTCATCCCACTTAGCTGAGATAGCCACAATTTTCTCCCAAACACTTTTCTTCCTCCTATTTCCCATCAACCCCCTCTCTAGTTTCTGCATTCCCTGACACGTAACATCTCTTCTCTCTTTTTCTCAGTCTGCCTTCCATTGCTTTCCTTTTTCAGATTTCCTTCTCTAATGCTGCTAGCTTCTTTGGGTTCCTAAAATAGTTTAATAGCACTGTGCTCATTCCTTTTTACAGCCGCACTCTCTCTCTCTCACACACGCACGCACCCACGAACGCGCACACGCACACACACGCGCAGGGATGCACACTCGCGCGCGCACATACACACGCACGCACACACACACACACTAACTCACTCTTTTTTTCTCTTTAGTGATTTTCTAATTTTTAAAAACAAGATGTTCAGCTGAATCAGGACTCAGTGTCAAAGTCTGTGGCTTCTGTTTATTCACCATTCCTCGAGAAACTCTAAAGCCTTGAAGTCTTCATTTTATTTGATTATATCTGATATCGCTTTGCTGGCTTCCTTTTGTTATTTACTTTCCTAATGTCCCTTGTATTTTTCAAGATAGTTTGCATTCTTACTTAACCCTTCCTCATCATTTTTTTTTTTACCATCTCAATGCCCCCCCCCCCTCTCCCCTTGCAATACACGTACAAGAGTATTACAAATGCTGTACACACTACAAATAGCAAGAATTTCTTTACTGCATGGAAATTTAGCAGAAACCTGGAAGTTTTAGATATAGATAGTGAATGTAGTCAATACGAGTGGATTCACCAGAAAGCAGGACAAAGTACAGTGTGCTACTCTCCTGCATGTCATGGGGGAAAACAGTTTGAAGGTTTTAAACTATTTTGTTTTTCATGACAGGGGTCAAGGGAAGTAAACATTGTGGGAAGAAATAGCCAGGAAATTGTTATGGATAGGCTTGTATAGGCCCTAAGGCCGATAGCCTAGTACCAACCTATGAACCTATGAACCTATGAATACTAGAAAGGGAACAAAGCGACATTTTAAGAAATAATCAAGAATTATTATGAGCTTAGGACAAATATGCTGTTTATTAACCATGTCTTGTCTACAGGAGTGCAAGGTCCCACAGACACTATAAATGCTTATGTTACTAAGCTGAAAATTAGACATAAAGATGCATAATTTGGAGAGTTGCATAATTCATTATTAGGAGACAAGTTATTTGCGATATTAGAAATGATGAAGCAAGTGAATGGCTGTTAAGAGAAATGACTTGGCTTGAGTTAAAAGCTGCAGGTGAATGCAGAACAAGTAAAATTATTAGTACATCGTTAAAAAATAACTGACCAAAAGCACAGCTGCAAAATAAAATGCAAGTCAAATAAAAAGTGAACAGAGCGAGAAAGAGAGAGAAAGTGAGGATGTGCCGCTGTAGAAATGTATAAAAACTTTGAGATAAGTCATGCAATTGAAAATAAGTGTCTGTTGTTTTCTAACATAAGTAAAGACTTGACAAAATAAAATCTGAAACTGCTTCTAACCCATTTGAAGCAAAGAAAGAACACATTTCAGATGGATGTAAGGAAATGTAAAGCATGTATAAGAAAACTACTGCATTTAATCTAGATAAAAGTGCAGAGTGCAATATTTTAGCTGAACATAATTTACAACAATGTGTTTATTAAAGATCAAGTACAAAGGTGTTTTGTTTGCCGTTTCTTTTGTTGCAGTAACTATGCTCTTATCATGCAAAGTGAGCTTTTTGGTTCTAAAATATGCAATAATTGTTTCTTCAATGAAACAATAGTTGTTAAGCTTAATGAACTTGTTTGATTGCCCCTTAAGCTGAGCAGTTGTGAGGTGCTTCCTGATTCTGAGTCATTTGATGTTCATGATGCTATACCAACAAACAATGGCCAGACACAGCTTCCATTCTATGTCCTTGTTTAATTTTTGGAAATTCTAAGAACAGATAATGCAACCAATAAAATGTTATGAAATATCTTTACTTGTTTCTGGTATAGTGATACTTCCTTCAATTCAGTAGCTCAAGGTATTGAACCATAGACTGTTTTCCTTCTTATGACATCAAGAGAAGGTGCTGTCATATGAAACAGAATGAGGAATTAATTGGAGAGCTGCTTAGCATATAGCACATAAAAACTGAGTTTTTTAAACTTCATGAATATATTTACTTTCCCAGGTAGAGCACTGGTCTCCATGGAACTTTTTAAGACTTAGGGAGTGGTATCTGGTTAACTGACTTGCTTAAAGTCACACAGGTAGGCAATAGAGGCTGAGGGGATTGAACCTTGGACCACTGAATCACAGGAAACAACTCTCTAACAAATCCTTAATTGTCTAAGCCAACTACCTGACACTAAAAGCTGATGAGAGTATAAGCAAAGTATAGCTCAACCAATATAACTAAAGTTAAAGATATATATTTTAGAATAAGAAAGCCCATTTTACATGATGATGACATCATAATTTTAGCAAACAAAATTGGTAAGAAACTTTGCACTTGATCTTTAAGTATAGAACAATGAGCTGTTTGCATTTTATAACCATATTCTAGTCATCAGGTGGTGTTGGTGGGGAAAACTTCTGTGATATAAATTTAAAAATAAGAAAGTCAAAGTCCTTTTTTTAAACTATATCATTTAAGGAATCCAGTTTCCCAAATTAGGATGTTGGCCTGCAACTAGATAGGAATGGAAGAACAAATTCACAGTGTAAAAGCAAAGACTGCACATTAAGGAATCAGTCACATAGTCACGGAGACATACCACATATGGAAGAAAAAATTCACAGTGTAAGAGCAAAATCTGCACATTAAGAAATCCTTCACATAGTCACAGAGAAATACCACATACAGCACAGCATCAGGGCACTGATATCTGAAATAACTCTACTGATTTATTTGCATGCATAGGAATTTTACCAAATATAATACAGACATAAATGTGTATCCTACATCAGTGACACATGGTCTAGAAAAGTAAAAGTATCTCTGCAGAATAAATACAGAGTAGTATTTAAGCTGAAAGGAAAGCCTAAGTGTTGTTAAGTGGCAATCAGAGGGAGAAGAAGGAGTGCATATCATGGTTATTCTTTATAAATGGTAAGATATATACCTGCAATGATTTGTAACGTCTCAGAAAAGTGATTAAAAGAATGTATTATTCATTCTTAAGAGGTGAAAAAGTATTTTTCTGAAAGCAAATCACTAGAACGGGGATTTAGAAACAGTTTTATACCATGGCAGTTGAGATTACAAGATGATCAGCCATGCACCAGATGAAGCAATTCTGAAAACCTTATTCCATTCAGTGCAGCTGGCAGTAGGCAAGGAGGACTGTGTTACTAGAGATGGGGAGTCTCTTTAGACAGATGTGTCAGCATTTTCCTAGTCCTATTTGGCATTCTTTTTCTTGAGGAGGTAGTATGACCATCGAATTACCCCAATCTATTACTGACATTATGACCCTTAACTTTGCTGGTTTGTGGCCACCACCATCATTGGAGCCAGGCATTTCCACTACATCAGGCAGGCCTACATCCACAGTGGAGGACAGTTATAAAACTGCACTTCTGAAAACACCAAAATGTTACCCAGTCTAAGGATGAACTCTTTACCAACATCCACAGCCCAGTGAAATGACTTACATGTAACAGAATGCTACTGAAACATATGGTTAATATACGTTGGGCAGATTACCTTTGGACTTGTGGTCCTAAAGATATTGTTGAACAAAGGAATCTGACTTGAAAGTTTTATGAGCTTCAAGTTGACAATTTATGCAGATACTAATTTATGCTCAGATAGACTCACCTGAAGTGTCACCAGTGGATATCAGTGGTGTCATGTGCGACCCAACACTGACATCTAACATTCCACAGTGAATTGAAGAACTGTTTATAAGCCCAGAATGAGATGCCAGGAACTCCCTTGTGTTGCTCATAGGGGATCCTGTTGGTGAAGCACATTCCATAGCCCTCACTCCTGTGCCAGGTGCATGGCCTGTGTGTATGTTGTGGCTACCATATTGGTTACCCTTTTTTGGACCTATGTATAAGTTTGATTTTGGTCACTGACAGCATTGATATGTATGATATTTTGCCAGGCATGAACAATGAAAGCCCAACCAGATACCTCATGATAGTGCAACTGAAGACCATGGTCAGAGAGGACATGTAGCAAGATGTCGTTCTGTGCCTGAGAGAAGTTACTGTTATGGAACTTTACACCACTGAGTATGACAATCTGGAATAAAAAAGAAATATGCATGTAAGGTCTTGGGAGGTCACACAATATATGCTTACACAGCTCAGCCTACAACTGAACAGTGTTGGCAATACCCATGCTCCATTGCAATGTGGGACTACCCATATGAACGGATGTCATCTGTGTAGAGATGATTTATGTATTCTTTTTCCAGGTGTTGCATTGACATGGTGCAGGGGTGTCAGAGTATTCTGACTTGCGGGATATAAAGTAAGACCATCTATATGGGCATATGTCACAGAGGTAAATATCAGGCCTTCATGAAGACTTTGTAGTATTACAGCTATTGTGTCATAAATCATGTTATTCTCCCTCCTACTGTAAAGAAGCCACATGCCCATTACATGTAGTGACTACTATTCTTCAAAACCATCCCTGCCAGTGACATACATGGCTGCTATTTAGTGCAGTGTATATAAGACCACTGAGCAATCACCCAATATAGAGAACAGTATAGTATGTGGGTGAAAACAACAGGTAGACATGGGCGCATTATGGTGCATCCCATAAGATGAGAGTGCAGTAACCTACTACTGTTCACAGACAACTTCCTGTGTGGATGTGTGTGTAGGCCATACCCCAAAACACAATGTAGTTTAGGCAAGATATACAATATGTTGGTATAGAAGAAGGAAAGGGATGACCTGAAGCTGATGAATGGCAAAGGTGTTAGCATCCTATTGAAGTATTTTTGATACAGACAGGACATTTTTTTCTTTAATAGAACCCATAGTATCCCTAGACTAAATGCTTATTGTTGCGCTGCTACTCAGGATACAATAGAAGAGTCTTCACGGGTTCTGTTCAAGCAGCTTTATTATATACAAACACATCACAATAAAAGTTTACTGACTTTAACTGAAGCAACTTACGTACAAACTAGTTATTGCAATGATACATGCTCAATCTCTGGCTGCACTCTCAAAATAGCACTGGATATAGCACGTGCCTGCTATTTATATGTGCACATTCAGTCCTCGATATACTTCTTAAAGATACAGCATATATACTCTGATCTACACCCTCCCTCTCTGAGAACTAAATCATGCAATGTTATGAATCGGATTTGGCATGCAGATAATACAGATAATTCTTTGTCATGCAATTATACAGAACTAGGTACATATATACAATTATGTCACTGTCGCTGTGTATTTCCCACTGGGCCTTGAGATACGACCAAATCGTGTGACATAAAACTGAGAATTAGATTTAGCAACTGGAACTGTCTCTACAGAATGTTCAATCTTGGGAATATCTGGAACACCCTCAGGAATCCAAGCCACATTCTGGGATGGAATTAATGTCTGACTTGCCCTGAGATCTACAGTTTGTATCACAGGAACAATGCTACGATAATGATTCTGGTACAGGAAGATATCTGCAATTTTTCCTGTACTCCGCACCCTCAGATTCTACAAAGTACGATCTCAGCTCAGCACATATACCTGTAACTTGACCAATCCAGTTGAAACCTTTCGCTGTTTGTATCATCACTGTCTCTCCTTCTTTTAACGGATGAAGAAATCGGCTCAATTTATCATAACTGGACTTCTGGACAGAATGCTTCTTGAATAATTGGGCTTTGATGGTTCTGGTGTTCTTTGCTTTAGGCCTCAGTAAACTGGAATTAATAGGTAGTGTTGTTCTGGTTTCCCTGGATAGAAGTCTTTGAGCAGGCGAGCCAAATATATCATCACGTGGTATGTTTCTGAGATTAAGTAAATTCAAAAAGACATCAATATTGTCACGCTTTGACCTTTCAAGTAAATGCTTTGCACTCTGCACTGCACGTTCAGCTAGTCCATTTGACTGTGGATATTCAGGACTGCTAGTAACATGTTCAAAGTCCCATTCTCTTGTAAATTTCTGAAATAAGTGACTAGTAAATTGAGTGCCATTGTCAGAAACAACTTTGTGTGGACTACCATGGACTGAATAATGACGTTTCAACTTAGTAATGACAGTAGTGATGATTAGTGATCAGCAGTATGGTTTTATGCCGGGAAAGAGCACTACAGATGCAATGTTTGCTCTGAGAGTGTTGATGGAGAAGTACAGAGAAGATCAGAAGGAGTTGCATTGTGTTTTTGTAGACTTAAAGAAAGCATATAAGAAAGCATATAACAGGGTGCCTAGAGAGGAGCTGTAGTATTGTATGAGGAAGTCGGGAGTGTCAGAGAAGTATGTAAGAGTGGTACAGGATATGTACGAGGGTAATGTGACAGTGGTGAGGTCTGCGGTGGGAGTGACAGATGCGTTTAAGGTAGAGGTGGGATTACATCAAGGATTAGCTCTGAGCCCTTTCTTATTTGCAATGGTGATGGACAGGTTGACAGACGAGATCAGACAGGAGTCCCCATGGACTATGATGTTTGCAGATGACATTGTGATTTGTAGTGGGAGTAGGGAACAGGTGGAGGAGACCCTGGAGATATGGAGATATGCTCTAGAGAGAAGAGGAATGAAGGTCAGCAGGACTAAGACAAGAATATATGTGTGTGAATGAGAGGGAGGATAGACGAATGGTGAGGATGCAAGGAGTAGAGGTGGCGAAGGTGGATGAGTTTAAATACTTGGTATCAATAGTTAAGAGTAATGGTGAGTGTGGAACGGAGGTGAAGAAGAGAGTACAGGCAGGATGGAGTGGGTGGAGAAGAGTGTCAGGAGTGATTTGTGACAGACGAGTACCGGTAAGAGTGAAAGGGAAGGTCTACAAGAGGGTAGTGAGACCAGCTATGTTATATGGGTTGGAGACAGTGGCATTGACAAAAAGGCAAGAGTTAGAGCTGGATGTGGCTGAGTTAAAGATGTTTAGATTTGCACTGGGTGTGACGAGGGTGGACAGGATCAGGAATAAGTATATTAGAGGGTCAGCCCAGGTTGGAAGGTTTGGAGACAAAGCCAGAGAGGCAAGTTTACGTTGGTTTGGACATGTGCTGAGGAGGGATCCCGAGTATATTGGGACAAAGATGCTAAGGATGAAGCTATCAGGTTACAGGAAATGAGGAAGGCCTAAGATAAGGTTTATGGATATGGTCAGAGAGGACATGCAGGTGGTTGGTGTGACAGAGCAAGATGCAGAGGACAGGAAGAAATGGAAACAGATGATCCGCTGTGGCGTCCACTAACGGGAACAGCCAAAAGAAGATGATGAATAACAGTAGTGGATGCTAGATTAGGTAGTACATCATTCTCAAACCAGTTCTAATAAGAGTCTACCAATACCAAGTAATGTTGAGATATCAGTGGCTACTGTTGACCAAGGTAGCTCAGGAACTTGACTTAGCTGAAGTTGTTCTCTTTGCAAATGTGGTTTAGTACTATTGAATACTGAACAAGAAGAAAGTACTTCATCGTTGTCTTTCAGTAATGAGGGCCAAAATACTAGTTCCCTCACCGTCCTCTTAGTATATGTAGAACCTGGGTGACCACCATGCAAAACTGGGATATATTCATGTTGTAAAGAAGCAAGAGCAACAATTTTAGGACCTCTGAAAATAATGCCATCTTCCATCAACATCTCATCTCTGTGGGGAAAATAGGTTTGCACTTCAGGTGGTACACTAGATTGCTTTGATGGCCATCCAACATTAATGTAGTGGTTGAGCTTTTGCAAAATTGGATCAGTCTTTGTGCAATCTCTAAGCTCAACAAGTCTAGAGGAGAAAAATTACACACTGCCATCACATCAAAGTCAAACTTCTCTGAGTCAGGCTGTTCCATTTTATTTCTGGGCAATCTGGATAAGGTATCAGCCAAATAAAGTAGTTTGCTTTTTGTATAGACCATTTTGAAGTTGTACTTTTGCAATTTGAGCATCATTCTTTCTAAATCCTTGTCCCTATTTGTGTACTCACTAAAAAGGGACATGCTTTACTACTTGATTTTTTAATCACCTTTAACTCCATTTTACTTTCCTTTTATTCCTCCTTTCCTATCTATTTATTTTGTTTATTTTATTTTATTTTACATTTGTTGACCGGGCTGGTCCAACTGGATTTATGTCCATTTTCAGCAGAGGCCCGGGGAGAAAAGCTCCACATGCAAGCGATTGTAATATCAGGTAAAAATATTAGACATGGTTATAATATATATGACAAAATCATTAGATATGAAGGCAGAGTTGGAGAAAAAATAGTGAGTGAAATTTGTTAGGAGTTTCTAGAGCTAGAGAAAGTAAAAAAGAAAAAAAAAATGAAAAGAAATTTTTCTAGTACCTAGATAGCTGAGGAAAGGAAGTTATTTACAGCAGAGAAGTTGAGAGTACCTAGATACCAAGGTAATCTAGTCAGGGTTGCTACAGGGGCAGAGCCAGTGGGTTTTGAGGTGTGTTTTGAGTTGGGATTTGAAGCAGGGAAGAGAGGAGATTGCTGTGAGATTGTGAGGAAGAGTATTCCAGGTTTTTCCTACTGTGTTGGAAAACAATGATTTGCCAGCTGAGTTATTGGGTTTACTAGTTGATATAAGTAGTTTGTCTGAGGAGCGAAGGCTTTTAAGATTGCAGTATGGTGTGATAAGTGATGTGAGAATGGGTGTGTTTAAGGGTTTGTAAAGGATTTTGTGGGCTAAAGAGATCTGTTGAAATAGAATTTGGTTTTGTAGTTCTAGCCATTGTAGTTGCCTTAAGTTTTGGCAGTGGTGAGTTCTAAAAGTAGAATTGGTGGCAAATCTGGCAATATTGTTGTAGGCAGCAGACAGTTTGCTGAGGTTAGCTTTGGACAATGAAGTATAGATGGGAGAGGCATACAGGAGAGTAGAGATAAGATGGGTCTGGGCAATGGAAGTTCTGGCATGTGGAGTAAGGAATGGTTTAATTCTATAGAGGGAGCCTAGTTTTCTGTTAACTAATTTTATAGTATTGCAGATGTGTGTGTCAAAGGTCAGATTGTTGTCTATTTCAACTCCGAGAAGTTTGGTAGATGGATCGGGTGAGATGTTTGTGCCATTAGTTGATGTGACACTGAAATTCAGTGGAGAGGATTTTCGGGTTGGTGAAAAGAGTAATAATTTGGTTTTTTTGGGGTTCAAAATTAAGCATCGTTTGAGGAACCAACATTCTACGGTTTCAAAAGTTTTTTGGGTGAGAGAGTGCAGTACAGAGGGGGATGAGGGAGAACAGATTAAAGTGGAATCATCTGCATATTGTATACAGGTGGCAGGAGAAATATGGGTATGGAGATCATTAATGAAAATTGAAAAGAGGAGAGGGCCAATAATTGAGCCCTGGGGAACTCCTAGAGTAATGGGGAGGTGGTTGGATAAGTTATTTTGCCATCTCACAATTATATTATACAAGTTCTGCTATTAATCCTTTTGAACATCTAATTCTTGTCAATATTTTATATTTTTTTTATACTCTATATACCTATGACCACTTATATTGTCTTCGTAATGATGAATGTAACTGCATCTGATATATGTACTTCTGTAGATGTCTACTTTAGTGAATCTGTTTTGGAGTTTATCTCCCGGGCCTCTACTGAAAATGGACATATATCCAGCTAGACTAGCCCGGTCAACAAATGTAAAATAAAAATAAAATAAAATAAATAATCTTGCTGGAGCTGAATGCATAGGCTTCTCTAGAACAGTAACTAGAGGTTGGTGATCATTTTTAATCTGAATAGCTAGATAATCATGAAACTTTGAACATGCAAATACTATTCCCAGAAGTTCTTTCTCAATTTGAACATACTGTATTTCAGTTTGGGTAAATGTTTTAGATGCATAGGCTACTGGTCTGCCCTCTTGAAGAATAACTGTGCCAAGACCAAATTTTGAACCATCACAAGAGTTACTGGTTTATTTACATCATAGTATATTAGTGTAGGTGGGGCAGCAATTTTCTGCTTGCGGTCTTCAAATGCCTTCTGGTGCTGTTCTAACCAAAACCATGCAACATTTTTGCGCATCAGCTCTCTTAAAGGTGCTGTCAACTCACTGAAGTCTGTTATGAACTTGCCCAAATAGTTGACCATTTCTAGGAAATGCTGTAGAGCTTGAATATTGTCTGGTGCTGACATCTCAAGAATAGCTGCTTGCTTGGTCAGGTCTGGCCTCAAGCCAGTACTGGTACATATGTAACCTACATATGTAAATTCTGGTAGTCTGAATTTACACTTCAGAGGATTGAGCTTTAGGTTTACTTCACTTGCTCTGTCTAGAACTCTATTTAGGTTTCTGTCATGCTCTGCTTCACCATTGGCTCCAACCAATAAATAATCTACTATTGTGGTACAAGGATAACAGTTTGCTCCATTGCATGCTGAAAGACTTCACTTGCAGAATTTATTCCAAATGGCATCCTTAGGAATCTGTATCTGCCAAACTGTGTACTGAAAGTAGTGAGTAATGAGGATTTGCAATCGGGCATCACTTGCCAAAATGAACTTTTTGCATCCAAGACAGAAAAAACAGTGGCATTCAGTATCAGAGCTGCGACCTCTTCGACTGTATGGATGGGATGATGTGGTCTCTTCAATGCTTTTTTCAGATCTCTTGGATCAGTATCTATTCTGATTTTGTCTGAGCCTTTATTGTGAGCTGCTTCCATGGACAACACCCATTCAGTTGGTTCTGTAACTGGACAAATTACACCTCATTGTACCATTTTATCCAACTCAACTTTGACTTTATCCTGCATAAATATTTGAACTTTTCTTGCTGGTCTGATTACTGGAATGACCTCTGGGTCTAACTTCATGGAATACACAACTGGAAGTTTGCTCAACTTGTCATCCAAAACATCAGCATACTCTGAGAAAATGGCTTCAGAAAAGTTGAAACTAGGATATGCACTTATATGATTAACTTCTTTGGTAAAAGAAAGCAGATTCATTCTCAAACTGTCTTTGAGACCCAATAATGACTGCACCGGTCTTCGAACTACATAGAATAACAAGCTGTAACAGTTCTTAGCCAAATCACATGAAAGCATTACTGAGCCCTCGGTTTGAATTTCTTCACCTCCATAAGCAACAAGTCTCGCACTACCAGCCACACTGAGTTGCTCATTAGTTCTCACTTTAGCAAATATGTCTTCTGATATAACATTACACTTTGAACCAGTATCTACTTTAGGATCTGTGAATTTACCATGATCTGGACAGTACAAAACACTTCGCTCTTTGCCAGTAAATTCACTGCATCAACTATTTCACCAATTACTGATACACCATCTACATAGAAAGCAAACTGCTGCAACCCTACTTGATCAATTTGCTTTTCTGAGTGACTCTTTTTTACAACTGTGGGGGGTTTACTTGATCTGCAAAACTTTAGAAAATGGTTCCATTTTTTGCACTTGTGGCATTGCTGACCAAATGCTATGCATTTCACTCTTTTAGACTCATGATTGACACCACAGTTGTGACAGTTAATAAAACTGGACTTGGGTTTTACTGACTCACTCTTGTTCTGCACTGAGCATGCTCCTTTAACTGAACTAGTCTTAGAACTTGCTGGAAACGTACGTGGTTTCCCTGGTGAACCAGCAGGGGTTGTAGCTGCCATGTGCTTAGGCCTACTTCTGTTTGCCATGTGTTGCATGCTATCTACATTTGCTCTGGAGCCTGCTGAAACCATGCTCTTGTCAGTTGCAAGCATACTTGTGGGTTTTTCTGTAACTTCATGGATTTGACAACTCTCAATGGCTTTACTCAAAGTTAAATCACTGTCCTGAAGCAAAATCTTTCTCACAGCAGCATATTGATAGCACACATGACCCTGTCTTTTATTAACTCATCTTTTAAGTCACCAAACTGACACATTTTGTTTTTGTTTCTCAGGTTAGTAATATAAGCTGCAAAAGTTTCCCCTGGTTTCTGATCTTTTGTGTAAAACAAATGACTTTCTAATGTAATATTTGCCTGGGGGTTACACATTTCCTTCAATTTGTGCTTCAAACACTGAGGGTCTTCCCTTGATTCAACCTGTGCAACAATATGATGATTTTTACCTTCTCCCTCATATGCTATGGGTGCATACACAAATGAACACTCTCTTTCAATGGCCTCTGACCCAGCTAGGTTTAGCAAAATGAATGTCCTGGTGTGTGCATCCTTGTCTGAGTAAGCTGTATAAAAATATTGTACTCTTGTTCAAATATTCTCCAATTCTCTGCAATATTCTGATCAAATACAAATAGTAAGGGCTTTTGAATTCCATCTGCCATATTAACATATACCAGTGAAGGATTTAGCAAATATGTACGAACACATACCCATACACATATTCCAGAAGTTTATGCCAGTATTTGTAACTCTGCCCAATAGCACAACAAGTCTCTATATAACTGAACTTTGCAAAATAAGTCTCTCTGGCATTGTAATACTCTTGAAATTACTGTACTGCAAGCAATCACTTCATATCAGTATAAGAAACCTTTTCAAATAACTGCACGATGCGAATGAACTGAGCAAAAAAAGCTCAGAGTCAGAAACATTTCAAAGTAATTGCACTTTGTGAATAAACAATACACGGCACAATGTAATTTCCCCAAGATGGCGGTACCTTGCTAGATAATTCTTTACAGTGCAAGAAACACTCTGTAATGGTGGCACTTTGCAAATAGACACACCCACCACAAGAAACTTTCTGAAATGGCTATACTTTGACTGTACTTCACAAAATAGTTGCACTTTACACACATATAAACTGTTCAAAATACATCCACAGGAATAAGCACACACTGTAAGCACTTTTACACACTTTCAGATACTTCAAATAACTCTAGTTATGCCCTTGATACAATGCAAAGTCATAGTTATGCAAAAACACAGCACTTTGCCAAAGACATGCAGTCGCCTTTCTTTATTTTTGCTTAATGTGTTCTTTTTTTGCTCTTATTATATTCATTTTGCTCGTTTAATCTGTTTTCATGCCATTGCACTGTTCTTGTGCTCGTTGTACTCTAAATATGCCCATTTTGCCTCAGATATACTCATTTTCCTTTAAACATGCTCATTTTGCTTTTTCTGATAATAGTTTCATTAAATATCTTAATATTAAACATTTCCTTTAGTTAATAAACCTTTTGTGCCTCCTGCTTGTTCAATAATGAGGTTTGTGCCCCTGTAATGTTCTGTTTTATCTTTTTTATAAAATAAGCTGTTTGTGCAAGTTTTCAATACCTTTTGCTCTTTTCTGGCTGTTTTCTTTGTTCGTTTCTTAGTCTACCTTCATCGTCATCTCTGCACCTCGTGGCTCTGAATATCTATCTCTTACATCCCACTTCTGACACCATGTCACTCTCCTACTCAGGATATAATAGAAGTGTCTTTGTAGGTTCTGTTCAAGCATCTTTATTATACACAAACACATCACAATGAAGTTTACTGATGTTAACTTAAGTAACTTACATGCAAACTAGTATTGCAATCATAAATGCACACTCTCTGACTATACTCTCAAAATGGCACTGGGTATAGCATGTGCCTGCCATTTATATGGGCATGTTCAGTCCTTGATATGCTTCTTAAAGATACAGCACATACACTTGGATCTACACTTATTACCTTCAGTGATGCTTATGTTGAGGAGCTTTTCCTACATCTGCAGTCTGTAGGATGTGGGGATGTAACAGGAGTGTGGACAGAGCAGTCAAAAAGCACCAATAAAAATGAACGTTTACAACAAAGTCACTCTATGCCTGTATGAGGACTTTGCTTAGTGTGCCCATAGTCACCAAACAGACACAATGCACACAGTACTACACTCATAGCTGCTGCATCAGGGCTGTCAACAACTACATATTTTGCACTTATAGTAGTAACCCTCCTTTACAGGACACAGCAACATTTCTGCAACACATGTGAATTTACATATAAACAAGCACAATATCTTCCAACAACTGCAAAACAATACTGGCTGGAACACATTCAGTCCTCGGTCTACAGCTTGGAGTGTGTTACCTGCATAGTATACAAGGCCATAAACCTCAAGTATGTGTATCACCGCACCTGCCATATCCTCTTTGCTGCTCCTACTAAGGCAGTGCACCTTACCCCTATATATGGTCCCCTACTCAGATTCACCATTGTGGACACTTATGCCCATTATTATATCTCCCTATGGTACAAAACGGTCATGTTTACCCTACGACAGCACATACATGAAGCATTAGGAAAACAGCACAAATGAACAAGTGCTATTTCCAATTCATTTAATTTGTGTGCATATAAAATCCAGCTTTACAGCTTGCTAAACAGCACTCTTCCATAATGTGTAGAGCTCAGCACTGGCCCCTGCTGCTTTCATCATGCAGTTTTAAGGCTCTTAGCATGGTCCCTATGTTGAGGCTCATTCAAATGAATATATTTAAATTGTATATCTATCTTTATGTGCAAATCACCTGTGCTGTGCTAGATGGCTGAGGCAGTTTTGTGATCTCACTAGAGTACCTGCAAAGTGTAATGGGCATGTTTGGTGAGTCAATGACCCTGGTGAGGATGTGGTGAAACATTGCAGTAAAATGGCTTTTTGAGGCACAGATGAGCAAAAGTGTTAATAAATGTAGGCACAGAGATCCTGTTATAATGTTTCCATGATACTGTTCAGACCCTACACCATAATGACGCACCATGTATTGTCTTGACCTTTATTCCTGACCTATTCCTGTGCGAAATGGTAGCACTGCATATGGTCATGTCACCTAGCAATACAATGATGCATGTCACATGTTGATATGATGCATGTCACATGTTGACATCAATGTGTGTCACTATGAGAGGTCTACCATATTTTTCAGAACTGTGGTGGTGAATGGATATAGCTTCCAGGCTCACTAATGGCGACAAGACTTCTAGAAGATGCCAAAAAAATGGAGGATCTTTTTTCTTCACTTACTGCACAGGAACAATTGGAAATACCCAAATGGGAACTCTTATGTGCATCCCAGGTATAAGATGGATATCAGGCACAGTCTTGGCTGACTCTGGTGAGCAACAGCATCACCAGTTCAATAGCCTGAAGAGACACTATCCTCATCTTCTGAATCAATATGAAGAAGAGGTCAAAGAGAGACTCTTTGAGATTCATTGTAAATATGCAGGGCTGAACCTTCACCTGTTATTGTCTTTAAAGATAAATGGGCCCTTATTTGATGCGTATTATAGTTATTGTACTTGTATGTCAGCAGGACATATCTGAGAATATTCTCTTGTAACAAAAGAGAATGGAACATTTCTCCAGGCACATGGATTCAGTATTTCATTTTTATCTATTGTTCAGATATATTATTGCATCTCAGCTATTACCACTGGTAGAGTTTGTGTAGACAAAGGTGACACAGCTATATCACAGTTAGTTGAACAGTAGCATAGATTCTGTAAATATATGATGCATCGCACATCCATGTACAAAATCCACATTTCTGTGGTATACAAGGAATACTTATTTATAGGAAAATGCTCAGTCTGCTCTGTCTGTCTGGACAGCATACCTACTGCCTCACTGCCACAGTTTAGGTCTATGTGGGCTATAGAGGATTGCCTGAGTTGAGTGAGTCCATGTGATGGGTGGGAGTTGGGGTTGTGGTCCATGGTGAGGGGGATAGTGGCACATGTGGGGTTTGGTGTTGGAGAAGGAGTCTGTCTTGGAGCAGTGAGGCCCTTGGCAGCATACTGCATCAGTCCATCATATTCCTGTATTGGTGACACATTCACATGTAATACACCTGGCTACTGTGCAACATCCATGATGATTGTCTTGTTGTATATCAAAGTATGCTACAGTATTTACAAAGCACCTGTTAACAGCTGTGTCTTTTGGCTGTGACTACTCCTCTACATGCATTATAGCACAGGGCCTTCATAAGGATGCGGGGTTGCATAAGTATTTTCACTGTGCATGTCTACATGGCATGTCGTTGACCATATCCTGAACAGCATATCCACAGAGACACAACCTCACATCCCTATATGGTTTATTACATTTGCTTTCTGCCATTGCACCCTCCACCCCACCTAAATCTGGCTATGGTGATGGTGGCATTGCATACCTGTGCACATATCATACCACAGGGACATCTGAGTTTATGCATGTATGTATAGTTGTGGCAGAACTACCAAAGCTGACCTACTAGCATATGTAGCAGCTGTATAGTACACCAGTAGATACCAGTATGAATTATGCCATTTTTCTTTGTCTCCCTCTCTTTGACTCTACCAATCTTCTTTTACATTTTATTTCATATTTGTTATTTTATTTCTATATTTTGTATGTTACCATGTTTGCACCTGTCACTGTGTGGCACAGGTCCCCATCCTGCCAGTACATCATCTGTTTCCAGGTCTGCCTTCCTGTCAGGTGCAGTCTGGAGTGATCTGAGGCATCCCCTGTGACCTTTGGTGGTCAGTTACCTAAGGGTGTGCTATTGTTCCATGTATTGGCACTACTATGGGGGGGGGGTCACAATTTGTTATCCAGCAGGAGTTGGCAGAGGAGGTGGAGGAGTTATTGGACCAGTGTCTTGATGCAAATATTGGCCACCTGGAAAGGATCTGTGTGTGACTTCAAGATTTGCAAAGCTACCTGCTGCTACTAGCACCCAAGCACCATTATCACAAGGAGGGCCCAGTGGATAGGGCAGTCTAGGTGGTGAATGACCTCTTCTTGGGTCTATCCCAGGCAGCATGTTATCAGTAGTGAGTTACCCACCCATTTGCCCTCAATTCTGTTTTGTTCCACCTCACTTGTGATACTTCCCTCCTATTTCATGTACAATCTTCCCCATCAGCAAATGTCCTCCCTCTGTTTATATGTCAATAATTCTATTGTCAAATTCAACCACTTTGTGTCAGCATTTTTCCTGTCAGCGTTTGTGTTCTATGTTTGTTCTTTGTGCCTCTGCTTCCATACTTCTATCCTCCTCCCATTCCTTGTCTTCCCTTTACATCCTTCTCCGTTTATCTTTCTTGAAAAGAAGAAAGGTGGGACTGTTCATCAAAAAATATGCCTTTCCTCCCCACTCCCACTCGCAGTCTTATATTTTCTAGGTGTCCATGTGTTTGTTACTCTGCTTCTTCTTCCTGCTGTTCTTACATTCCTATACACCCATTTCCTTCTATTCAGAATATTAAAACTATATATAAATGTTGTTGAGAGTCAATTGCTGTGGCTTCCAGCCATTCTTGTAGCATTGTGAGGTAGCACATGAGCACACCTCTAGGCGGATGCATGCTACTTGCTCTAGCAATGTATGCAAGAACCATTCTTTCACCACCGAGCCTGTCATTTCCATGAGGAGGTTTCTTATTTAGTTGCTGATTGGGCCTAGAGATTCCTTCTACTTAACTTATAATAACATTTGATCTACATTTCTCACTTTGGCATTTCCACTATAGCCCTTGAATGATCACGGAAAGTGTGTTTCTGAAATCCGTGGTAAGTCCTTTTTGGTACTAGCAGTAAAGTATTACTTCTGGCAGCTAAAGGAAGATAAAACAATATCCAGATTGTGTGTATATGATAAGTTATTAGCAAGGTACATATTCCTTAGACACCCAATTGATGTTTCCCCAGCACAAAATGTATTCCAAAGAGTTGCTGCACAAGTAATTGAAGACTTTAAAGGTATTATAAACTCTACTGATAATCTTCTAGTATCAGGCCAGACAAAAATGTATCATAAGAGACTGATAAAGCTAATAAATAGATTAGTACAATTAACTTTCAAGTTAAATAAGGGTAAAGGTAATCTAAGCGCAGCGATTCTGAATTACATGAACCAAGCAATATGCTACCACTGTTCTAACACTGGGTGGACTATAGCCTAATGCTGACTAAGTCAAATCAGTTTTGCACATGCCAAGGACAGATAACAAGCATGCATTAAAAAAGTTTTATAGAAATGATAATGTACCCTGTAAATTTTGCAACCAATGTTTCCGATATAACTTGCTCTGGGAAAACTGTTAGAGCAAAATATAACATGGGAATGGAGCTATACAAAAGAAAATATTTCTGAAATACTTGACAAACTAGTCAGTAGTGTTGCAGTGCTAAAATGGCATGATCTGAATATGCCAGTTTGTTTTAAATACACAGCAGTCAATGTGGCATAAGTATTGTGTTCTTCCCAAGGAACACACCACATACTTATGAATGAAAAGCATTTAGAGATGCATAAAAGGATACATTTAGACTGAAAAGGCAATGATAGCAAAACTATATGGATGGAAGGAAGTCCATTAGTATGTGCCAAGTAAAGAAGTTCAAGAGGAAAAAGACGAAAAAAAAACATATAAAGCACTGTTCTCTTTGGGAAGTCCACAAGGTGGCCTAGTTATTGGTCAATGCAATATATCAGCAGCTACCACAATTATCAAGCATGTGAATTATGGTGAAAATTAACAGAAAATAGAAGAATTTATAGGGATGTTATACAAGCTAGCTAACTGCAAAAAATATTAAGGTTTTTCCCTAATAACCCAAAAAAACAAGATGCACACAGCTGAACACATTAGTGTAGTAATAGCTATTAAAACTAACCTACTATCCCATAAATGGGTATGATGTCAGTATGGAGAATGAGCTGAAAGGCCTTGTACAGGTCACAATATGCTGTGTGTACTACAAGGCCTCTGTCTATGTTACTCTTTTGAAGAAGTTCATCAGACTCAGAATGCATGACCTGTCATTCACAAAATCAAATTGTTGTGGGGGGTCAAGTCAAATAAGGTTCTAGGTATCATTGTCATACAAAATAATGGAATTTCTGCTATAGAGAGATCATTGACAGCACTGAGGAATTTTATGTGGTCATCAGGGACAAAGAATGTGTTCTGTGAGAAGCTATTAGTTGATAATAAATCTATTCAGAGTGATTTTTAGTTAAGTTTGTTCAGTTTGTGGGTTTATGGGATTATATCTGGAGGTAATATGTTTCTTGAAAAAATGGAGACTCTACTACAGTTGTTATCAGGATATGAAAAGTAGAAGACAAAGGTATAGAAGGGGATGTTCTATTTATATGTAAATAAAGTCTCAATAACTGCACAGACACACATTTAAAATTGTAGGAGTGTCTCAAGAGATGCAGCAGTTTATTGTTTAGACTAGTGGTACTCAGGAGTGCCACCTTAATGTGGCCTGATTTTGAGAGTGATATATTAGTTATGTTGTTATGTCTATCAACTGGACTCTGCTAAAAAAAAGCACACTTGGGACAACAAAGACTTTAGCAAGTATGCAGAAGCCATGGCATGAGAGGTGGAGGCCATCTTTGATGACATGAGCTGGATGGTTGATCACCTTGTTATGTGCAGAAATATACTGGATTCCCCTGAATGATGCCAGCCATTTTATTCATTACAGTTGAGTGATGTCTCCAGGCATACCTGCAGTTACCTCCACATGATGCCTCAAGGCGTCAAATAATGTTTTTTTTATATATGCATTAATAATTCTAAAACCATGCTAAATACAAGGCATTAGAAGATGACAAACACAACTTTATTGATGTTTGACCTCCATCTAATGCAAATAAAGAGATATTGAAAATTATTTGTGTGGTATTTAATTGTATTGTAATAATGCTCATATTTTTGTAAGTATCTCAGCAATCAACGGACACAGACAGGCCTGCTTAGCCTCATATGAAAGCTGCCAGCTATAAGAAGAAAATGCTGCCAACAGTATGCGAGTTGCTTCAATGGCTACTGAAATATCCTTATGTTGTTTATGTAACATTACATAATTCATATTTAATGTGGTTACTTTGGCTTCTAAAATCCAGTTTAAGACATAGAATTGAATGGATGCACCCATTGTAAAGACTGCTTTGTGCTAAACAGTTTGCCATTCACAGTTTTCTAGTAACACTTATGGTTCTGGAGATATTAAAATTTTTGAACTATGAAGCAATAACTTCATTTTTTAAAAAGGTCAGGCCACATCCATTATGAGTTAAGAGTAGAAGCTCAAATGAGCTCCATTGGAGGGAATGAGTTAATCAACTATTGAAAACAGTTATTCTGTTATTCTTTCTTTGTATATAGGCTTGATTCAAGGTAAAGAAATGATTCTGCTCAGGACCACTATCATGCCTGCATTTGTAACATGCATAGAAAATTCTGACATGGCTATCTGCATGCTTGTCAGGGTTTTATGTCTCAAGTCATTCACTCTCATATTTTAGTCATATGTGTCAGGAAATAGGTCCTTATGTAATGTCAGAATTCCTGACACATAGAAGACAAGTTAGTGTAACTCTTTCCTTGTCCAGCCTTGTGACTGATGAGTCGGTGTGCCTGGCAATAGTCACCCACCAATCACTAAATATTTATGTTGCCTCCCTTCACCAGAGTAGTGGATTTAAATGTTTTTGCTCTGGGTAATATATTTATGTTTTTTTTTTTTCTAGGAGGCTTTGTTAGTGATGTTGTAATAGCCTCAGCATAAGATAACTTCAGAAACAAACTTTCACATGTTCTGAGTCATTTTTCAGATGCGTTCCAACTTCCATAACTATGGCATAAATTAAGAGCCAGCTCAATGAGCCAATGTTATGCATACGCCACCATTCATAGATGTTATTGTTAGTATAAGACAAGTGGACACATAGAATTTAACCACTACTCAATCGTCATCCACCACTATATAACCCCACCCTAATTATCACATGTAACTCCATCTCTAGCCTATACAAACTTACAGAAACCAAACTAAGAGGGCTTAATATTCATCCAGTTTTATCACCCATTATTTTCCTTATTATTTCAGATGACAGAAACCCAAATCCTGGTCCCCAAAACCACTTTACAACAAACAATATTCTCCTGTAAGGTATATCTCATTAATAAAAATGGATCCTATGCCGTTACATTAGATATATTTTGATCAGTTGATAGTACCAGTTCCATTGAGTATGGAACAGTAAACTGAAATGGAGAAAAACAAGTTTTGCCGAACCATGAAGGTAAGTTTTTTGCAGCCCCCCAACACACACATACACACAAACATACACACACACACATACACACACACACACACACACACACACACACACACACACACACACACACACACACACACACACACACACACACACACACCACTCAATGAAAGACAGGAACCCATTATATCAATAGTCCAAGAATAAGCAATAAACTGAACTCCACAGGAACTTCAAATGTCTCAAAATCCTAGCTGAAATTTACTCACTGTCCATCTTCTTACATACAATTTAAATGCTGCTTATTGATCAAAAATATTATACACCTCCCAGGGAGCAGAGATAGTACTGCATATATCCCTATCCCAATTAACGTCTCCATTAAAGAAGACACATTACAAAACATTGTCATGGTGTTAAAAATGAGCTAGGTTGTTCTATTAGGGGATTTTTATCTTGAGATGACGAGTCCCAAAAAATGATAAGTCGCTGGACTCCTGTCACAAAATGGAACTCATAACCTATAATTTCAGCAGCCAGATACAACCCTGCTTATTATATGCTACTAAACTACACACCCTCCTTGATTTATAATTAAAACTATTCCTGACAAAACTTAAAGCAGAGCTATCCTAACTTATTAAACTATTACTGTCCTATCTGCAGAATTTAATACTTTAATTCTCATAAACCATTGCCCAAAAAAATAATCCAGACACTTTCCAGAATCTAAGGAGGAAGACTTAGATTTGAACTCTACTCCATTGACTGGTTCTTTCTCTGTTAAGAAAGCAGCACTAATAAGGGCATTGGCTTCTTGAACAACATATTGTTCCTACACTCAATTAGATATTCCTCTTTAAGAGCAGAAGACATAAAAGGAACAGGTGCCCCTGTATAACATCTGCCATTAGACAAGTTTTTAAAGTTCATGACCTAGTATGGAAAACATGGAAAAATATCTACCCTTCAAGAAGAGTAATCCACATTCCTATCATGACGAAAGAAATGCAAACTCTCAGTCAGTAAATTGAAGGTGCACTACCATAGAAACAAGTACAAAATACTGTCATCTAACCTTCAAGTTCTCTAGCTAATTATAAAATAAATTTTCAGTACCTACTCTCAAGACACCTTAAAAATAAATCTTGTAGAATTAACAGTATCATGCAATCAACAATTTAGAGATCACACTTCAAAAATCGCATTTTGTTCTCACCTGGAACTGGGAGGTTGCCATAAAGGATGAGCAGCTGCTAAAATGGTTAAGGTGTTTACCTTACAAACACATGGTGCAGGGTTTGATCCTTACATGGAGTAATTGACTAGACTTAAAATGGCTCACAAGGGCAGTTAGTCTAGTACTGACCTATGCACTACAAAGCACTCTATTACATTTGCTCACTAAGCATCCTCTGTGAACTCAATGCCTAAACTATGTTTCAAACATCATTGCAAAAATTGAAAAACAAGTTCAAAAGCCAGAGAAAAAACACAACCCCAGTCCTTTTGCTCTTCACCCACTACTTCTTAAAACAAGTGTACCAGGAAACTGCTTATCATTTTATGCATATTTTCAACCCATCTTTCACACCTAGCATTGTTCCCTCACAGTTCAAACTTGCTCTCATAGTCCATCTTCCAATGACCCCCGTCCATTCAACCACATGACTTCAAGCCAATCCCTATGGCCAGTAAATAAACTCTGTAAGAGGGTAATATATAACCAACCCCAACAATATCCTACTCTATCATCTGCCCCCTGATGTCAAAGAAATGGAACAGATAACTTCACAGCAATCTGTAACTACTTCTCTTGGAACAAACTCCAGCATAACCCATCCAAATCTGAAGTCAAACTACTTACTACCTCACCAAAGCTGAAGAGAAACACACACACACACACACACACACACACACACACACACACACACACACACACACACACACACACACACACACACACACACACACACACACACACACACACACACACACAAAAAAAATCCTATCATTGCCTTGGACTACATCTAGATCCCTCAATGGACATCTCATACCATATGGAACACTTAGTGGACAATGTAGTCTCATAATCAAAACCATACTTCTCAGTTTCTACCCATCTCATCCATGAATCCAAATCAATGTTAGCCAAGGGTGTGATGATCCCTAGCTTAGAAGACTGTCTTCCCCTCACTGCCTTAGAACTTGTCTTATGACACAAATCTTTTGCACACCACCATAAATAAACTTTGCAGATTGATAAGTCTTGCTCCCCACAGAAAACATCACTGTCATACTCTAAAGAAAGGTAACTAGCTCTCCATAAATGTAAGTGTAAGGGCTATAAATTGATCAACTACAGATACTAGTCCTCTCTTTCATAACAAATGTCTCCTCCTATGACCTTCAGGATGACACAGATGGTACCACCACACAGGTCACTTCTTAAAAAGGCCTTTCGTAAAAAAAAGAGCTTGTATAAAGTGTTCTCTACAAACTGGAATCATTTATCCAAGGAACTCAAAAATGAAATGAAATACAGACATTTCATGGAAAAACTAAAAAGAGAAATTAATTAAACTTAATGAATGTCACTGTTTCATATCTGTACGGTAAATAATCTTTGCCATTCTCATATACTGCCCACTGATTGTGCTTGTCTCTAGGCTTGGCTCTAGCCACACCTACATAGAGTGCTGTAAACTTGCATAACCCCCGTCCCACCAATTAGACCTCTGCAGGAGGTGACATTACCTACTGGGACTAAAGGCCCCATTTTCAAACTGTTTTCTTCCTTGCTGCTGACTCCTTAGCTGCGTTTCCTTGCTGCTGACTCCTTAACTGCGTTTCCTTGCTGCTGACTGTTTAACTGCGTTTCCTTGCTGCTGACTCCTTAACTGCATTTCCTTGCTGCTGACTGTTTAACTGCGTTTCCTTGCTGCTGACTCCTTAACTGCGTTTCCTTGCTGCTGACTCCTTAGCTGCGTTTCCTTGCTGCTGACTCCTTAACTGCGTTTCCTTGCTGCTGACTCCTTAGCTGCGTTTCCTTGCTGCTGACTCCTTAACTGCGTTTCCTTGCTGCTGACTCCTTAACTGCGTTTCCTTGCTGCTGACTCCTTAGCTGCGTTTCTTTGCTGCTGACTCCTTAGCTGCGTTTCCGTGCTGCTGACTCCTTAACTGCATTTCCTTGCTGCTGACTCCTTAACTGCGTTTCCTTGCTGTTGACTCCTTAACTGCGTTTCTTTGCTGCTGACTCCTTAACTGCGTTTCCTTGCTGCTGACTCCTTAACTGCGTTTCCTTGCTGTTGACTCCTTAGTTACGTTTCCTTGCTGCTGACTCCTTAACTGCGTTTCCTTGCTGCTGACTCCTTAACTGCGTTTCCTTGCTGCTGACTCCTTAACTGCGTTTCCTTGTTGCTGGCTCCTTAGCTGCGTTTCCTTGCTGCTGACTCCTTAACTGCGTTTCCTTGCTGCTGACTCCTTAGCTGTGTTTCCTTGCTGCTGACTCCTTAACTGTGTTTCCTTGCTGCTGACTCCTTAACTGCGTTTCCTTGCTGCTGACTCCTTAACTGCGTTTCCTTGCTGCTGACTCCTTAGCTGCGTTTCCTTGCTGCTGACTCCTTAACTGCGTTTCCTTGCTGCTGACTCCTTAGCTGCGTTTCCTTGCTGCTGAACCCTTAGCTGCGTTTCCTTGCTGCTGACTCCTTAACTGCGTTTCCTTGCTGCTGGCTCCTTAGCTGCGTTTCCTTGCTGCTGACTCCTTAACTGTGTTTCCTTGCTGCTGACTCCTTAACTGCGTTTCCTTGCTGCTGACTCCTTAGCTGCGTTTCCTTGCTGCTGACTCTTTAACTGCGTTTCCTTGCTGCTGACTCCTTAGCTGTGTTTCCTTGCTGCTGACTCCTTAACTGCGTTTCCTTGCTGTTGGCTCCTTAGCTGCGTTTCCTTGCTGCTGACTCCTTAGCTGCGTTTCCTTGCTGCTGACTCCTTAGCTGCATTTCCTTGCTGCTAACTCCTTAACTGCATTTCCGTGCTGCTGACTCCTTAACTGCGTTTCCTTGCTGCTGACTCCTTAACTGCCTTTCCTTGCTGCTGACTCCTTAGCTGTGTTTCCTTGCTGCTGACTCCTTAACTGCGTTTCCTTGCTGCTGACTCCTTAACTGCGTTTCCTTGCTGCTGACTGTTTAACTGCATTTCCTTGCTGCTGACTCCTTAACTGCGTTTCCTTGCTGCTGACTCCTTAACTGCGTTTCCTTGCTGCTGACTCCTTAGCTGCATTTCCTTGCTGCTGACTCCTTAGCTGCGTTTCCTTGCTGCTGACTCCTTAACTGCGTTTCCTTGCTGCTGACTCGTTAGCTGCGTTTCCTTGCTGCTGACTCCTTAACTGTGTTTCCTTGCTGCTGACTCCTTAACTGCGTTTCCTTGCTGCTGACTCCTTAGCTGCGTTTCCTTGCTGCTGACTCCTTAACTGCGTTTCCTTGCTGCTGACTCCTTAACTGCGTTTCCTTGCTGTTGACTCCTTAGTTACGTTTCCTTGCTGCTGACTCCTTAACTGCGTTTCCTTGCTGCTGACTCCTTAACTGCGTTTCCTTGCTGCTGACTCCTTAACTGCGTTTCCTTGTTGCTGGCTCCTTAGCTGCGTTTCCTTGCTGCTGACTCCTTAACTGCGTTTCCTTGCTGCTGACTCCTTAGCTGTGTTTCCTTGCTGCTGACTCCTTAACTATGTTTCCTTGCTGCTGACTCCTTAGCTGCGTTTCCTTGCTGCTGACTCCTTAACTGCGTTTCCTTGCTGCTGACTCCTTAGCTGCGTTTCCTTGCTGCTGACTCCTTAACTGCATTTCCTTGCTGCTGACTCCTTAGCTGCGTTTCCTTGCTGCTGACTCCTTAGCTGCGTTTCCTTGCTGCTGACTCCTTAACTGCGTTTCCTTGCTGCTGGCTCCTTAGCTGCGTTTCCTTGCTGCTGACTCCTTAACTGTGTTTCCTTGCTGCTGACTCCTTAACTGCGTTTCCTTGCTGCTGACTCCTTAGCTGTGTTTCCTTGCTGCTGACTCTTTAACTGCGTTTCCTTGCTGCTGACTCCTTAGCTGTGTTTCCTTGCTGCTGACTCCTTAACTGCGTTTCCTTGCTGTTGGCTCCTTAGCTGCGTTTCCTTGCTGCTGACTCCTTAGCTGCGTTTCCTTGCTGCTGACTCCTTAGCTGCATTTCCTTGCTGCTAACTCCTTAACTGCGTTTCCGTGCTGCTGACTCCTTAACTGCGTTTCCTTGCTGCTGACTCCTTAACTGCCTTTCCTTGCTGCTGACTCCTTAGCTGTGTTTCCTTGCTGCTGACTCCTTAACTGCGTTTCCTTGCTGCTGACTCCTTAACTGCGTTTCCTTGCTGCTGACTGTTTAACTGCATTTCCTTGCTGCTGACTCCTTAACTGCGTTTCCTTGCTGCTGACTCCTTAACTGCGTTTCCTTGCTGCTGACTCCTTAGCTGCGTTTCCTTGCTGCTGACTCCTTAGCTGCGTTTCCTTGCTGCTGACTCCTTAACTGCGTTTCCT
The DNA here is from genome assembly GCF_019279795.1 of Protopterus annectens. NCBI lineage: Eukaryota > Metazoa > Chordata > Ceratodontiformes > Protopteridae > Protopterus > Protopterus annectens. Next base: position 1,274,354,036 of record NC_056746.1, on the reverse strand, counting down.
TGCTGCTGACTCGTTAGCTGCGTTTCCTTGCTGCTGACTCATTAACTGTGTTTCCTTGCTGCTGACTCCTTAACTGCGTTTCCTTGCTGCTGACTCCTTAGCTGCGTTTCCTTGTTGCTGACTCCTTAACTGCGTTTCCTTGCTGCTGACTCCTTAGCTGCGTTTCCTTGCTGCTGACTCCTTAGCTGCGTTTCCTTGCTGCTGACTCCTTAACTGCGTTTCCTTGCTGCTGACTCCTTAGCTGCGTTTCCTTGCTGCTGACTCCTTTACTGCGTTTCCGTGCTGCTGACTCCTTAACTGCGTTTCCTTGCTGCTGACTCCTTAACTGCGTTTCCTTGCTGCTGACTCCTTAGCTGCGTTTCCTTGCTGCTGACTCCTTAACTGCATTTCCTTGCTGCTGATTCCTTAACTGCGTTTTCTTGCTGCTGACTGTTTAACTGCGTTTCTTTGCTGCTGACTCCTTAGCTGCGTTTCCTTGCTGCTGACTCCTTAACTGCGTTTCCTTGCTGCTGACTGTTTAACTGCGTTTCCTTGCTGCTGACTCCTTAGCTGCGTTTCCGTGCTGCTGACTCCTTAGCTGCGTTTCCGTGCTGCTGACTCCTTAACTGCGTTTCCTTGCTGCTGACTCCTTAACTGCGTTTCCTTGCTGCTGACTCCTTAACTGCGTTTCCTTGCTGCTGGCTCCTTAGCTGCGTTTCCTTGCTGCTGACTCCTTTACTGCATTTCCTTGCTGCTGACTCCTTAACTGCATTTCCTTGCTGCTGACTCCTTAACTGCGTTTCCTTGCTGCTGACTCCTTAGCTGCGTTTCCTTGCTGCTGACTCCTTAACTGCGTTTCCGTGCTGCTGACTCCTTAACTGCGTTTCCTTGCTGCTGACTCCTTAACTGCGTTTCCTTGCTGCTGACTCCTTAGCTGCATTTCCTTGCTGCTGACTCCTTAGCTGCGTTTCCTTGCTGCTGACTCCTTAGCTGCGTTTCCTTGCTGCTGACTCCTTAACTGCGTTTCCTTGCTGCTGACTCCTTGACTGCGTTTCCTTGCTGCTGACTCCTTAACTGCGTTTCCTTGCTGCTGACTCCTTAGCTGCGTTTCCTTGCTGCTGACTCCTTAGCTGCGTTTCCGTGCTGCTGACTCCTTAACTGCGTTTCCATGCTGCTGACTCCTTAACTGCGTTTCCTTGCTGCTGACTTCTTAACTGCGTTTCCTTGCTGCTGACTCCTTAGCTGCGTTTCCTTGCTGCTGACTCCTTAACTGCGTTTCCTTGCTGCTGACTCCTTAGCTGCGTTTCCTTGCTGCTGACTCCTTAGCTGCGTTTCCTTGCTGCTGACTCCTTAACTGCGTTTCCTTGCTGCTGACTCCTTAACTGCGTTTCCTTGCTGCTGACTCCTTAACTGCGTTTCCTTGCTGCTGACTCCTTAGCTGCGTTTCCTTGCTGCTGACTCCTTAGCTGCGTTTCCTTGCTGCTGACTCCTTAACTGCATTTCCTTGCTGCTGACTCCTTAACTGCATTTCCTTGCTGCTGGCTCCTTAGCTGCATTTCCTTGCTGCTGGCTCCTTAACTGCGTTTCCTTGCTGCTGGCTCCTTAGCTGCGTTTCCTTGGTGCTGACTCCTTAACTGTGTTTCCTTGCTGCTGACTCCTTAACTGCGTTTCCTTGCTGCTGACTCCTTAACTGCGTTTCCTTGCTGTTGACTCCTTAGTTACGTTTCCTTGCTGCTGACTCCTTAACTGCGTTTCCTTGCTGCTGACTCCTTAACTGCGTTTCCTTGCTGTTGACTCCTTAGTTACGTTTCCTTGCTGCTGACTCCTTAACTGCATTTCCTTGCTGCTGACTCCTTAACTGCGTTTCCTTGCTGCTGACTCCTTAACTGCGTTTCCTTGCTGTTGACTCCTTAGTTACATTTCCTTGCTGCTGACTCCTTAACTGCGTTTCCTTGCTGCTGACTCCTTAACTGCGTTCCCTCAGCTTGCTCTCTAAGTTTTTTTACTTGTTTACCTGTTTTATTTTGCTCTTCTCCCTACAGCTGCATGTGTAACTAACCCTTCCCACTATGGTCCAGGAAATAACCCCTAAAGGACTTCCATTACGGGACACTACCACGACCTTCTAAGGAACTTCCAAACTATAGCCCCATCAGGATAAATTATAAAGTGTATGTACTGCAATCTTTTACTAGTGCTCAGCACCGTGGTTCTTGTGCTTTACCCCATGCTTGCCAAGCAGACTACAGCGGTCCTTAACTCCCTTACCTCCTATGCTACCTCATATATATATTTACCGCTAGGTGGCACTGCTCTCCCACTTACTGATTAAGATCTCCTAAATCTATTTTCCTTCTCTCCCAAGCTATCCCCCACTCCCATTCATACTTGCCCCACTGGCCTGCTTTGACTTGACTTAAGCTGTATTTCACCACCTTACTCCCCTCAGCCTCGTTTTCCCCTGCTGTCCCTGTACTTCATTCACAAAGCACACTTTTCTGCTTCAGCTGGCTGATTGATTTCAGCCAGCCACCTTCTCTTTAGCTATTCTTGCTCCATTCGCTCTATGGGCTCAGTCCGCTCCCCTACCCTGCCCCCAATTTCCGCCCGTCCCCAGTACTCCTACCTTTATTGGAACCCTAAACCCCTCCCTCTCTCTATCAACCAATCACCTCCTCCACAGCCCCACCCCCTTTCTCTCTATCAACCAATCACTTCCTCTACAGCCCCACCCCCCTTTTCCTCCATCTGCCCATCTCAGTCATTCCTCCCCTCCCACCTAACTCCCTAATTCATCTCCCACTACTATATCTTTACACTTATCCACCATGCCTGGACTCCTACCTCAAACCATTCTCAACCCAACTATCTGCATTTTAGTCTTACTCCCTTTATATCTCACTACCTCCTACTCCCACAACCTACTCCACCCACCTTCCTATCCTAGCCCCCCACTCCCAACCTCCTTTCTTATCACTCAAAAATACACTTCCACAACATGCCCGCTTCACTAGTTCAACCCAACCCACTCCACTACTTCAGAATAAAATTATTTCCCCCCTTAACTAAGTACTACACTCCTAAGCTAATACTTTACTTCCCACAACTACTAAACACCAAATCAAAAATACTACTATCCTTCATCAACTACCTAACTTAGCTGGACACATACATCCAAATCCTGGACCAAACACTACCTGTACTGCTAATCTCCCCACCTCAAACTATAAAGCTAACCATAAATACCTCAAATTCTTCACAAATAATGCACAAAGTTTTAAAAATAAAGTAACTCAATTCTGATGAGAGCCACACATAGTGGTACTTTGACAACCTTAGTTCTGCATAGCACACCTTTACTTATAAGCTGAGCCACATAGGATTTCCTCACTCCCATAGTCACATGGTATTCAAAGTTTGGATTACTATCTGAGTACCCAGATCTGTCATCACTGGGTCCACTCTTAGTGGAGTACTATCAATGTTGCAGTTTGCAGGGGAATTTGATTTCCCAAAGTGTATTATTATGTATTTCCTTACATATAGTTTGAAGCCATAGCTCTGACAACAGTCATTAGTCTGTATCAGATCTTTCTGTAGTGTAACAGCATTGTCTGGGCAGTCAGCGATTGCCCCCAACTTGCAGTCATTAGCAAACATGGTCAGCCAAAGGACATCTACATTTGCCTTGACATATGAGAAGTATATCCCAAACAGGAGGTGGCCCAACACTGAGCCCTGTGGTGCTCCACTAGTAACTGGCCTCTTGCGGAATGTGGATTCCCTTACTCTAATAAAATGTGTCCTATTGGTGAGCCATTTGGTTATCCATCTGCTGACGTGGTGGTTTGTGCCAAATTTTGTGAGTTTATCTATAATATCCAAACGGGGTATTGTGTCAAATGCTTTGGCCAGGTCAAGGTATGCGGAATGCACTGACTTACCCTCATCCATGGCCTCGGTGATCTTTTCAAAGAAGTGCTCCAGAATGAGAAGGCAGGACCTGCCCTTGACAAAGCTGAAATGGGCTGGGACTTGAGTCTGGAGATTTCCCATGTCATTGGTAATCAGGTCCAAGATTATCCTTTCCATAGCCTTGCATATAAGGCAAGTCAGATTTATGGATCAGTAGTTGCCCAAGTCCATTGATGGTCCTCATCTTGTGCAGAGGGATGACTGTTGCTGTCCTTCACTCTACTGGGACAAAGCCTGTTTGGAGATTGTGGTTAAATAGAGATCCAAGTTGGCACACTAGGTCATGTTTCAAGCTACTTAATAGGCATCCTGGGATTCCATCAGGGCCCATTGATGCCATGTTTCTAGCTGTAGACAGCACATTGATGGCCTGTTATTTTGTGATAATAGGCAAATGAATGGTAGGGGTTATTTCATGAGGAGTGACCAGAGATGACAATTGGCTGAAATGTGAGCTGAATTTATCAGCCAGCAAGTTTGCTATTACTTCTGGCTGAGTATAGGTAGTGTTATCGATAGTAAACTCAGCACATTGTTGAGTGTTTCCCTTAAGATTCAGACATAACTAAAAAAATTCTTTATGGTTATCCTTTGCTTGGGAGGCCTATTTTAGTAATGTATTTAGCTTCTGAGAACTTGACTTTGCTGACTTTGAGGGAACATGGGTGAAATTCTTGGCTATGCTTATAAGGGCCTCTGGGCCAATAGCCTAGTATCATCCTATGAACCTATGAACCTATGATTAGTTCACTGATTTGACTGTTGAGATTAATGAGGGCTTTTTGTCTCTGTTGTGCACCCTCCCACTTGCTTCTAGACAGGAATTTCTTCCTTCTGTTGTATAATCTATTTATGCAAGGTGTCCACCAAGGTAACTTGTTTTTTTGGCTGGACCTGGGTTTAGTTTGGTCAGGTACTTCCATTTCTATGCAGTAGTTGAAGTGGTCGTACAGGGCACTCATGCACACTATAGTGCCTTTTTTAGGAAAGGTTCAAATAACAAATTCACCACCGTAACAGGTACAAGCAAGCAAAATTTGAGGGTAATGCTACTCAATGCTAGTAGTCTAAACCTCAAAATGCATCGACATCTGTGCAGTGACAGAGACCTGATTCAAGGCTCCAGAGAGCACCCCTGCATTACCAGGCTATAATTCATACCACACCTTTCGGCCACCTAACATGGACTGAAACACTAACATTGGAGGCATGTCCATATTCAATAAGGATATCCACACCTCCAGGCTAGTTGCTCAGTATAATGCATCCAAGATTATCCAAGTGCAACTAACTCTGGGCAAGACTGCAATCCAAATTGTAACGTGCTACAGATCTCCCACCATGCCCCAGGATTCCCACTACTCAATTCTTGATACACTGGAAAATATTAGGGTACAACCCAACACCCTAATAACTGGCGATTTCAACTACCCCCCCCCTATTTACTGGGAAAACTACTCATGTACCAACTCTTTTGCTCAACGTTTTCTGGAATTCATAAATTCCAACTCCTTGGATCAACTTATCCACACCCCCACCAGGGGCAGCAATATCCTAGACCTGTTCATTACCAACATGGGCGACCAGTGTTCCACACCAGAGGTCAATTCCTTGTTGGTCAGATATGACCACAAGCTAATCAGCCTAGACATCCACATCCCGCCCCCACCCCCCATTAGGGAAACCACCGTAAAAAATTTCTCCAAAGCCAACTTCATGCTTCTTAAGACAGAAGTGACAAACTTCACGACACCCATGCAGACGGACAATAGAGGTACGACTGTTGAATCCTACACAAATGCACTTTATAAGCACTTACACAAGTGCATGGATCATGCTATCCCTAACAGAACCAAGATGCTATCCTCCAAAAAAAGGAAGCCAATCTGGTGGTCCTCTGCCATAAACAAACTTTACAACAGAAGAAATTAACTGTTGCAAAAAAAGAGTAAAATCCCATGACTGGAAGAACTCCCTTGTCAGCCTCATTAAGAAGCTGAGATCCCTCATAAAATCCTCCAAAGCTGGTTATGAAAACAAAATCACCACTGATTCTAAAGACAACCACAAAGCACTCTATAGCTATGCCAAGAATCTCAATGGCAACACTCAGATCTGCTCTGAGTTACAGCACAATGGCACTAAATATACAGAACCAACTGATATTGCCAACATCCTGGCAGATAGGTTCAGTGCTAATTTTAGCCCCCCCTCATCCCCTAAAGGGCCCATCTCTATACCAGAAGAATGCAAAGTTCCTGTAATCATGGCTGCACAGGTAAAAAACACACTCTCCAAAGCCAAGAGCACAGCATCCATGGGACCGGACAACATCCCAGGTTGTGTTCTACATGAACTACAGAATGAACTGGCACCCCACCTAAGCACCATGTTCAATCATAGCCGCCACAGACCCCGGGAACTACTGCCCCATTAGCCTAATGAGCCTGGTCTGCAAGGCCACAAAATATATCATCATGGAACTTATAAACAAAGACATTGGTAATCTTCAAACTCTGGACCCCACCCAGTTTGGATTTGTAAAAGGCAGATCATGTCTCCTAAACCTTACTGACTTGTTTGAAGCAGTCAGCAAAGCTGTAGACGAGGGTGAGTTGGTTCACACAGCCTATCTAGATCTTGCCAAGGCTTTTGACACCATCCCCCACTCTAGAATTATAGATAAACTCACTAAACTAGATATAAATCCCTATGTCACAAGATGGGTTGCCAACTGGCTCATTGACAGAACCCACACTGTGAAAGTAGCAGACTCCAAATCTGACTTCAGACCAGTGACAAATGGAGTACCACAGGGTTCAGTCCTGGGTCCTCTCCTGTTTGGTATCTACTTTTCTGAAGTACAGGCTAAGACAGAAGGTCTTTGGCTAACAAAGTTTGCAGATGACTACAAACTAGGAGCCATAATTGAAACTCCTAATGATGTGGACATCCTACAAAAGGGCCTCACTGAGACAGATGCCTGGTGTCAAAACCATAGCCTCAAGCTCAATGTCAAAAAGTGCACTGTCATCCCCTTTGGTAAAAACTCTGTACCCATGAGCTACCACATAGGTGGTAGTCTACTCAACACCGAAAGTGTGATAAGAGACCTTGAAACACAGGTGGACAGTAGTCTCTCCTTTGATAATCACATCACCACAGTAGTTAGGAAATCCTTCTGCGTGGCACACCTCATCACAAAAGGTTTCTCATCCAGGAAAATAGAGGTCATTGTTCCCCTTTACTCGTCACTCATTAGAACCATTATAGAGTACAACACCCCTTTTGGTAAGTACCTCACAAGACAACAACAACAACTGGAAAGGCCACAGAAATACCTCACAAAGACGATTACCAGCCTCAAACAGATGCCCTATGCAGACAGTCTCAAAAAACTCCAGCTTTACTCCATTGCATATCACCTACTCAGAGGCAATCGCTGCCTAACATACAAAGCTATGTCAAACCCAGAGCTGTTGGACATGCTCCACTTAAAGAAATCCCAATCCCTCTGAGCTACATGCTCTAGGGACCTAAACCTTGTCACCACAATAAACAGAACATGCTGGAGGGATTTATTCCTGTCCCAGAGACTTCCCATACCCTGGAACAAACTACCTATCTATATCAAACAAAGCTCCTCATTAGCACTCTTCAAGAAAAATCTTGATGATTGGATGGGAAATAGGAAATTCACCCCGGGGATCACCTCTGTGGCTCTGCTTGACAGGGGCACAGGAAAATAATTTTCTTGGGTGGCGAAAGCCAGGGTACCTTTTTGGCTAGGCTTGTATAGGCCCTAGGGCCAATAGCCTAGTACCTACCTCTGAACCTATGAATCTATGAACTTCTGCACAGGCTTTCATATTTTGAGGGTTAAAGGGAGTTTTAAAATTAAACCAAAGTAAGGCAAAAACGAGGTGATTAAAACCAAACAAGGAAGCAGAGAACTACCTTGAGAAGTGAAACAATAAAGCCTTGGAGGGAATTAATGCAGCAAAACACTTTTATTGAAGTATAAAAAACACCATTAATGTAGAAAACTATTCTAGCCGGATATGCCTGCTGTTTTGGCATCTTCTAGTAGTGTGACCGCCATGGTTGTGTCAAGTTTCGATTCTGTGTTCATAGGTTCATAGGTTCATAGGTTCATACTAGGCTATCTGCCCTAGGGCATTTATAAGCCTAGCCAGAATGTGTTTGGCTTTCGCCACCCATTTTAAATTTATTTTGCTATGCCCTTTTTCGAGGTTAGTAAACTGTGCCTCTGTCTAACAGTGACACAGAAGTGATACCCAGGGTAAACCTACGATCTCCCATCCACTCATCAAGATTCCTCTTGAAGAGAGTCAATGAAGGACTCTGCCTAACCTGGACTGGGATTTTATTCCAGAGTGAAGGGAGCCTCTGGGTTATGAATCTGCCCCTCCAGCATGTCCTATTTATTTCAGTGCAGAGGTTCAAGTCTCTCGAGCGCGTAGCTCGATGGGATTTGGATTTTCTGAGGTACGGCATGTCCATTAATTCCAGGTTGGACATGGCTTTATACGTCAGGCACAGATCGCCTCTGAACAGGCGGTATGCCACTGAGTAGAGCTGGAGTTTCTTTAACCGGGCAGCATATGGCATCTGTTTGAGCCCTTTGATCCTCTTGGTGAGGTACTTTTGGGGTCTTTCCAGTTGCTGCAGGTGTCTGGTAAGGTACATCCCAAAAGGGGCATTGTACTCAATTATGGGCCTGATGAGGGATGAGTAAAGAGGCACGATGACCTCCCTGATCTAGATGTGAATCCCTTCATGATTAGGTGGGCTATATAAAATGTTTTTCTAACCACTTTGGCCACGTGGTTGTCAAATGAGAGATTGCTATCAACTTGGGTCCCCAGGTCCCTAATTACTTCTTCTGTACTTAATGGATTACCACCTATGTGGTAATTTGTGGGCACTTTGTTTTTGCCAAAGGGGATGACTATACACTTTTTGGCATTTAGCTTGAGGCCATAGCTCTGGCACCAGTTGTCTGTTTCTATGAGGCCCTTTTGGAGGATGCTTGTGTCGGCTGGAGAGTCGATTATGGCGCCCAGTTTGCAGTCATCTGCGAACTTGGTCAGCCACAGTCTTTCCGTGTTGGCCTGTACCTCCGAAATATATACCGAACAAGAGAGGTCCAAGGACTGAGCCTTGTGGGACACCACTTGTAACTGGTTTGAGTCTGACATGGCTCCAGCAATTCTAACCATGTGGGTTCTGTCCTTGAGCCAGTTTGCAATCCATCTAGTGACATAGGGGTTTATATTTAAGCTGGTGAGCTTATCTATAATGCCCAGTGGGGTATTGTATCGAAGGCTTTTGAGGTCTAGGTAGGCTGTGTGGACCACCTTCCCCTCGTCAATGGCCTTGGTGACTGTTTCAAAGAAATCAACCAGGTTTAAGAGGCAGGATCTGCCCTTAACAATGCCGAACTGGGTAGGATCCAGTGTTTGTAGGTCCCCAATATCTTTATTTATGAGGTCCATGATGATCCTTTCCATAGCTTTGCAGACCAAGCTAGTCAGGCTTATGGGGCGATAGTTTCCAGGATCCGTTGAGGCACCACCTTTATGGAGAGGGACCACTGTTGCTGTACGCCACTCTTTGGGCACATATCCTGTAGTAAGGCTGAGATTGAACAGTAGTTTTATGTTTGGGTTTAGCTCTTCTTGGGGTTCATGTAGGACGCAGCCCAGGACACCATCTGGTCCCATTGATGCTGTGTTTTTTGCTTTGGAGAGGGCGGCTCTTACCTGAGCATCTGAGATGTCAGGGGGCAGCACTCTGCTGGGATAGATATTTGCCCTTTTGGTGGGGAGGGGGGGGGAGTTTGCGCTGAACCTGTCAGCTAGAATGTTGGCAATGTCTGTGGGTTCGGTGTATTTTTTGCCATTTTGGACTAATTCTGAGCATATCTGGGAATTACCACCCAGGTTCCTAACATAACTAAAGAAAGCCTTGTGATTATCCTTAGTGTCCTGTGCAATTTTTCTCTCGAAGCTGGCCTTAGACAATTTTATGTGTGCCCGTAGATTTTGCTAATACTGATCAGTGATGCCTTCCCTTTTTGGGGTTTTTCTCTATCATTTAGTAGCTTCCTCCTTCTATTGTATAGTTTGTTTATGGCTGGGGTCCACCAGACAGGACGCCTGCCTTTGGAGGATTGGGTCTTGGTTTTATTTGGGATCGATGATCCATGCATTCCTGAAGGTGTTCATAGAATGCGTTTATAAAGGATTCTGCGGTCTGGGCCATATTTTCCACAGGCCCAGGGGCTTTGAAGGATTCCACCTCAGTTTTGAGGAGTGTGAAATTTGCTTTAGAGAAGTTTTTCACTGTGGTTTTCTGGGCAGGGGTGGGGTCGGGATGTGAATATCCAGTGAGATTAGTTTATGGTCTGATCTTACCAGTGAGGGATACACTTCTGGTCTGGAGCATAGAGTCACCATGTTGGTGATGATCAGGTCCAGTATGTTTTCCCCTCTTGTGGGAGTGGTAACAAGTTGTTCCATAGCATTTGAGTTTATAAATTCTAGGAACCTTTGGGCTAGGGTGTTGGAGCTAGAGTAATGCTCCCAGTCTATGTTTGGGTAGTTGAAGTCGCCCAATATAATGGTGTTTGGAGAGACCTTCATATTTTCCAGTGTTCTCAGGAAGGCCGAGTGGGGTTCCTGGGTTTGGGAGGGTGGTCTGTAGCAGGCTATAAACTGGAAGGCAGTTTTACCCACTGTTAGTTGCACATGGATAGTCTCTGATGCTTCGTGCTTTGCCACCAACCTTGAGTTACAAAAGGACTGATGGAAAACATTTGACTGAATTTTAATGGATCTTCATTGGATAATTAATTTATGATGTCATTTATTTTTGAGTATTTAACATGATGAGTTATGCTTCAGCCCACATCTGACGCAGTTGTTGAAATGAAAACAGATTTTTAACTACGTTAATGGTGTTTTTTATACTTCAATAAAAGTGTTTTACTACTTTAATTCCCTCCGAGGCTTTATTTTTTCACTTTGCGAGGTAGTTCTCTGCTTCCTTGTGAGCTTTAAAATTACCTATGCTATCACTTAATAGAAGGAAATTTGTCTTAGAAAAATGATTTAGGGTTTTACTGTTTGATGGTAGGAGGTCTACCATTGCATATAGTTCAAAGGAAAGTGATTTATGATCTAATCTTACCAATGAGGATATTATATGGAAGGGTGGGGGTGCAACACACCTCCATGTTTGTGAGTGCTATGTCAAGGATATTTAAACCCCTAGTGGGAGTGCAGACCAGCTGTTCCAGGGCATTTGCATAGACAAAGTCCAGAAATCTCTGAGCCTGCATGTTTCTGGTCATGTATGTTTCCCAGTTTATGAATGGGTAGTTAAAATCATCTATGAATAGTGTCTTGGTCTCAATGCCAAGTGATTCTAGTAACTTCAGCATGTGGAATGGTTTTCATGGTTCATGTTTGTGGACTTGCAGCTAGCGATGATATGGTGGTGGATTTTGCTATGGTCACCTGGATGTGGAGAAGCTCAAGCAAGTCATCCTACTTGACCAACCCTACAGAGTGATTGTTTTTTATGTAAATGGAAACACCTCCTCCTTTCATTTTTTTCTTTTCAGAGGGTGGTTTAAATGTCTGTTAGGCATTGTAGCCTTGCACACCTACTGAGGTGTTTTCTACAGCCTTGAACTACGTCTATATAACTGCACAGATGTCAACATGCTCCAGGGCAAGGAGAGCTTCCAGGGAGTACAGTTTCTTGTTAAGACTCCTAGCAGTGCAACAGTACCTTCATTTTGGCATTAGGAGAATTTATGTTGGTAGGTTTATTGGTTTGGCACTGCTTAAAAAAGGCACAATAGGGTTGGCTAATGCTTTGGCCAATATTTGTAAGATTAGTAGCAACAGGTGCAGATCAATCACCTCTGCCAAAGCAGCATGGTCTGTGGATCATCTCATCCTAGGCTGACAAATACTGGATCACCCTGGGCTGATACCATTGGCTAGGTCAATTATTCAAGTCAACCATTTTCTGTTTGCATTGTGATATCAGTCTTGGTGAGGGTAGAATGCTGTTCAATGTGAGGCTCATACACGCCTGCAACACGCATTCAGAGAAGTCCATCATGTCTGTCTTCATATAATCCAGGGGAGGTACATCTCAGGTCATTCACACCTACAAGGACTATGATTGAGTCATACTGGTGCTTATGGTTAAGGGACCTGAGTGCCTGTATGATCTGGTGAATCCTTGCCCATGACAGGCAACTGACTGTAATCCTCTCTTTAATCAGCCTATTGAGGGGGGCATCCATGTGTCTCATGAAGGAGTTTCCTATGACCAAAATGTTTGAATGTGTGGTGTTTTGCCTTACGAGCTTGCTTGTGGAGTCACTGTGATGTGTATTTTTATGTGTAGTGGTTGGTGTTGACTTAGTTTTGTTTACAAGTGGTTTCTGAGAGCAGCATATAGGAGGCCTCTGAGGTTTTGATAAGCTATTTGTAAGTACCTCTGCATATGTGGATTTATGTGTCAAGAACTTATTTAGTGAGGGAGATGATGTGCATGTGATGACAACCTCATTGTCATTTAATTTGTCAGTACGTGAATGTCCTGTCTCAATTTTCATAGTGTGACTACATCTCTCGCATCGGATTAAATGGTTGTCAGTATACATGAGACAATTTCTACATTGCCTCAGGATACCAATGTCACCCAAGCTGGTCACAGTAATAGCAAGAAAGTACCTATGCATGGTGTCAGTTTTTTTACTACGAGTTTAACTTGGGAGAAAAATGGGAACACAGACAAAGCATGAGTGTGATACTCAGCATGAACTGCAGATATACAACAAGGTGTTGCTTCTCTGTGCAGAATTCAGATGCTCCTAGAGCAGAACGGGGAATGGGGAATGTTGCAGAGATAGTTATTTGAAGGGAAATTTAACTTGAAAGGGTTTTTGTCTATATAGGGCACTGCTAACTGCCACTGTCAAGAGAGCAGCTAAGCAGAAGCAATGGGCTTATATAGAATCAGAAAAATCAAGTTTTACAACAGCAAGGCCTACAGACCAATCAGGGAAACATACAATACGCTTTCATCCAGTAGTCCTCAACTCAAGTTTGCTGCAGCACACTTCTGCCACAAAAGTGCAGTCAGAAAACCCTCCTAAAGTAAAAATGCTGGTTTTAGAGCTCAAGTGCAGGGAAACCACACAATCTAGATACTACATAATATAATTAAGTACTACAGCAGCAGTGGAAATGCAACAAATAATACAGAATTCTTCTGAAATACAGTACAAATAATCAACAGAAGTGCAAAACGTTACTTATTTTTTTATTTGTTTAGCAGTGGATGGCTTTAGATCAAGCATAAGCACTGGACATGACTGGGATTTGAACCCTGGACCTCTCACACCCAAAGTGAGAATCATACACCTAGACAAATAAGCCACTTAAAAAAAAGGAATGATACATGGAGAAAATAATTTTGGAATTTGCTGTATCTCATACAAGGCCAGCTAAAAATAAGTAGGTTGAAAAGAGAATTACAGTGTGCTCCCATGCAGATACACTACAGAATAAAAAATTAATAGCAAACAAATAAATTGCTACACAGTACGGTAGTATATGCAACTAGTACTAAAATATGCAGGCATTCTTTTCTGATGCACGATTTTGTTAAATGGTAAGAAGAAGAGAAGAACAGAATCAAAGAAGCAGACTTGTTACTAGCACATTCTACAGTGTTTCATTTCCACATCTGTAGAAAGGTAGGCATGAGCATTAGTTAAACCGTTCATGGAGAAAAACTCACACCATAAAGAGTTAATGGGAAGTTTCATATGCAAATGGCTATAATTTAGCAGCCTAGGTAAAGCTGCTTAATGAAATGCCACATTCAGCTTGTAAGATTCATTCCTCTCCTATTGTACATTCTGGATTGATGACTCCTGAGAAAAGGAAATTAAAAATGTGCAAAAATCCATTCACTATTAATTCTGCTCTTTTTATCTTCTTTAACCAACATGGACATTTATCAGAATGAAATATTAGACTGGCACAAATGCTTTGTTTTACAGTAAAGCTCGAGATCTCGAAAGAGAATAGAACATGGTACTTCAGAGCTGATAAGAATACAAAATGGAAGCCTGACTGCTTTATAAAACATAGTGCATAAACCGCCGACACAGATTTCATGGATCCTCTGAGAAAATTCATAATCATGTGCAATATATTGTCTGAGCTTCTAGGCCATCCATTAAAACATACTTCAGTTTATCAGGTTTCTGCTGGTCAAATTGTATATAAAATAAACTGTGATAGTAGCTGTCGACATTGAGTTTATACTATAAATTCCAAAATTATTTTCTCTTTGTATTATTCCCTTTTTTCAATTTCACTTGTTAACTAGCAAAGGCCCCTTGATCTAAATACCTTTCTCAGAGTTGACTTGTTCAGAGTGACACACAGGCAAATGGTAGATGAGAGAATCAAACTCCTGGACTACAGGAGAAAACTCATTAACAGCTCATATTCTTAACCATCTTTTCTAACTAGCAGACTTCCTGTTGCTTCATGTAATATGTTTTTCAAAAAACATACATGTCTTTTGTTTAATCGGTGGTAATAAACAAGTTTATGAACATAAAGTAAGTAAATACAAAATAAAATACAAATTTATTAGGAGAAAAACACGCAATGAAAGTTTTATAAAAATACATGCATAATGGTGCAAAATACAAAAGAATGCAAATGCAAATAATAATAATAATAGTAATAATGCATGTATCACACAAAACAGCAACATGGTTAATGTATCACTTTGGAAGAAAAGTATTAAATATTGCATTTTATCTTTTGCTGTGTCATGTTTAGATTTTAATACTTTAGCTTTTCTGCCTTGCTTTATGGGAATCTCCAGTAGTGTGCTCGCATGTAAGAACTACCTGCTATTGTTTTTGTTTCTGATTCTTATTGTTATTTTTGTAAAGTTCATCCTAAGGGGATCATGCAGTGCTTCTGTAACCACTCTGCCTCCCCAAGAACTAACGTATATGTATCCTATTGTAAAATAAAAATATATCCTAAGGCTACTACTGTTGTATATTAACCCTGCGTGCATTCGCTAGCAGTCTACCATGGATTTTATGTTCCTTTACTCTCCTAGGCTCTTTCCCCCTCCTCTGAGTGCTCATAGCTTACAATTGTACTTGCTCAGTTACGCCACCAGGTGGCATTGTTCAACCCTACCTATCTTTTAATACAAGCCAAAAGTACTGTAACTGTTCTATTAATTTACCAGTGCCCTGTTTTAGCCCTATTAATACTTACTATAGTCTACTAAACTGCTACTGCCCTGTTTCCAGGTCCTATCCCCAGTCAACCCTCTACCGCCTTCTAATTTTGCACACACAGTGCCCACTACTCCTACTTTTATTTCAATCACTCCTCACCCACTCAAGGCAACCATCAAGTCAAAGCCTTCCACTCTTTACCCCTCCTCCTTTCACCCACAGTCAACCATCCAGTCAAAGCCTTCCCCTCTTTACCCTTCCTCCTTTTACCCACAGTAATTAAATACATCACTAATTAAATACATCTCTCTTTCACTACCCTCTCTCATCCCACCGCTCTTCTCTCCCACTACAAATCCTCCCATATTAAACTACCTTTTTCTAACCATGCTCTCCTTACTGTTCTTAACATTCCAAATCCCCATCTCCCTACTACTACTCCTAACAACTTTATACCATGCCAGCTCCTATACCTCCAATCAGCTTCCACTCTCTGCTCCTTACCATACTCCCACACAAAACCATCTCCTCCCTCACACAAATAATAATTTCTTTTCAATCTCCTCCTCTCTATTTCAGCTCAACTCTCAGCACCTTTTTAATCCTAAAATTATTTCCACTACTGCTAAGGCACTTACTCTTAAACAAATACTAAACCATCCAGAATACCCTAAATCCAAACCAAAACACACTAAAATAACTTCCTTCAATAACCTCGTCTTAGCTGGAGACATTCATCCCAACCCCGGACATAAACCATCCGCAAATAACAATTACCCTCCCCTTCCTCTAACCTTTCATTGCCCTACAATACTCTTACATTTTCACACTCAATGCCCAGAGTCACAACAACAAAGCACATCAGTTTCAAGCATGGCTAAGTCATAACCAACCTGACATTGTAGACATCTCTTAAACTTGGCTCAAACCCCACATCCCTGACTCTGGAATCCTACCCTCTGGATTTTACACTCTTAGATGTGACTGCCCAAAGAAAAAAGGCGGAGGCGTTGCATTAATCTATTCCAATCTACTTACCTTAATTTCCCTAGCAAACCCCATTCCTAAATTCGCCAATGCAGAACTAACTGTCTGTATATTAAAAATGAATAATCACGAAAGCCTATGTATCATCTCTCTTTATATCCTACCCGCCGGAAATAATGTCTCAGCCCTTGAAGACATACCCCAGTGGGCCTCAGCTGAAATTTACCTTGAAACTTACATACTAGACGATGTAAACATTGACTGGAATAAAATCAACAGTCCCATAACCTCCCTGTCCATTAACATATTTAACTTTACTCAAGTAACCCACGCCACCACCAGACCCAATAAAACAAATCCCCCAGGATCCACTCTTGACTGGATCTTAGTCACCCATCCAAATAAAATTACCAACTCTGACACCATCCCTGACTCTATTAGTGACCACCTCCCAGCTTTCATTTACCGTGCAACTACCTCCCATCCACACCAACATCAATATATTCAGACTCACAACCTTAGTAAATTTGACCCCAAAACATTCTCTAGCTATCTCAAACAAATGAATTGGAACATTCTAAAAACCCTTCCACTGGATAAAGCTAAAGACCACTTTAATTCTACTTTCCGAGACACTCTAAATTCCCCAGCTCCACTAAGGAAAAAAAGAATAAAAACTATAACTGCTCCTTGGCTCCCCAGCTCCACCAAGGAAAAAAGAATAAAACTATAACTGCCCCTTGGCTCCCTAGCTCCACCAAGGAAAAAAAGAATAAAAACTGTAACTGCCCCTTGGCTTCCTAGCTCCACCAAGGAAAAAAAGAATAAAAACTATAACTGCCCCTTGGTTCCCTAGCTCCACCAAGGATAAAATAAATAAAAGCTGTAACTGCCCCTTGGTTCCCTAGCTCCACCAAGGAAAAAAAGAATAAAAACTATAACTGCCCCATGGCTCCCTAGCTCCACCAAGGAAAAAAAGAATAAAAACTATAACTGTCCCTTGGCTAACCAAAGAAGCAAAGCACATTATGCATGAAAGAGACAAATACTGGAAGCTTTACCAAAAGAATAAACTTCCTGAAACCCTTCTCCAATATACACAGCTCCGTAACTTTGCAAAAAAAACTAATCTTCAAAGACAAAAAATCCTACTACACTAAGATCCAGTCCAACCATCCTCAAAAACCTAGGCTTTTTTGGAATTCCATAGACTCACTCCTCAACCCAGGCTCCAAAAATAACCCCTGTCCAGACCCAAGTAAATCTGACCTCGAATTAGCCTCACTATTCAACTCTTTCTTTATAGAGTCAATATCCGACCTAACGAAAACTTTTCCAACAACAACCCATCTCTCCTACATTCCACCTCATCTAAGTCCCCAAATAATTTCCCCCCCCTACGTTTGAGCTTAAACCTGTCTCCACTAATGACATAACAAGACTTCTATCCAAACTTACACCCTGCTCCAATGCACCTGACAACATCCCCTCTTCCTTTCTCAAGTCTGCTGCTGATGGTATAGCTCTCCCAATTAGTATCCTAATTAATAGATTCATAAAGGAATCCAATGTCCCTAAATTCTGGTGTTCTGCCTTTATTCTTCCTCTCCAGAAGGGAGGCAAAAACACTAACATTTCAAACTTCCACCCTATAGCTCTTCTCTCTCCAATCTCCAAAATCCTAGAAAAATGCATCCACCTCCAAATGATGTCTTTTCTGACTAGAAACCAACTTCTTACCCCTACCCAACATGGCTTCCGACCAGGACATAGCACCATGACAGCTCTACTCTCTTGCTTAGAAACTGTCAATCAAGGCCGATATTCTGGGACCTTAGTATCCACAGTGCTCCTAAATCTCTCTAAAGCATTCAATACTGTTCCCCATACGCACCTTCTAAGTCACCTCTCAAACCTAAATATCTCCCAGAACAGTCTTTCCTGGTTCTCAAGCTATCTGTCAGATAGATCCCAGGCTGCGAAATGGAAAAAAGGCACCTCACCTTTCTTACCCACTCCTACCGGAGTACTAAAGGGGTCCATCCTTGGACCAATGCTGTTTATTATCTTTATCAATAACTATTCTGCTATTCTCATGCCAAAGTCATCCAATATGCAGATGGTTCTACACTTGTTTGCTCTGCCTCTAACCTCCCTGAACTCCTATCTAAAACTCAGACTGCCTTCACAACTACTGAGATCTGGACGCACCAAAATCACCTTTCTCTCAATGCTAACAAATGTAAAATACTACAATTCATGCCCTCAAAATCTTTCTCTTTTGATAAAAATTCCTTCCCAGTCCTTAGCCAAAGCAACTCTCCAATCGAAGTTGTTCCCTTTGCCAAACTACTCGGTGTACCTATAGACAAACACCTCAAGTTCGACATCCATATTCAGCAAAATATAAAGAAAACTCACCAAAAACTAGGTATGCTATACAGGAACAACCACATCCTCTCTACTTCTACCAGGCATACTCTGGCCTCCTCTTACCTCCTTCCCTCCCTTCTGTATGGTGCCCTTTTACTAACTAACCTATCATCTTCCATCACTTCCAAACTTGAAAGTTGTTAACAAAATTTCTAAATTTGCCACCAAAACCAAGCATTCCTCTCATCACTGTGTTACCCTCTAATCCCTCAACTGGTTAGAATTTACAAATTACCTGGACTTCCTTCAGCTCACTATAGCACATACACTAATATTTAATCCAACCAAATGCCCCACTCTAACTAACATCCTTCCCCCATACACCCTAAATTGAACTCTCAGATCTGAACACTAAAACTTAATTACTGTCCACAAACCTAAACGTCCTGCTGGACAACTTCTCTTCTCCTTCTCCTTAGGTAAGAATGGAACTCTCTCCCTTCCACACTAAGGACAATGTGAAATACAAACAACTTCAAAATACAGCTTTACACCTGCCTCTCCTCCAAATGGAAATGTAACTGCATTCTCCGTACCTAGAACTCTTTAACAAAATCCCCTGGGAGGATATCCTCCTGCATTCCTAAGCACCTTATAGCTGGATATAACCTTCTATAGCTAATTCCCATAGGATCTCTCACACTCTGTAAATATTGTAAATAGCTTCTGACTTTTGACTTCAACTGTGTGAATCTGTTAAAATGTATCTGCATGATATTTTTCCACTATGGGCAATATTGCTCACACTTTGTATTATTATTTGATATGTATTTGTACTTTTATTTTTATTGGACTGCTATCGTTACTGTAATCTGTTTCATGGAGCTTTTCTCCTCGGTCCTCCACTGAAAACAGGCTCTCTGGGCCCAGTGGACTTCCCCGGTAATCAAACTGGAAATAAATAAATAAATAAATTGTCCACCCTAGAGAGTCTAAAAGCTCATTTATTTTGAACTTGACCATACTCGTCTTCCCTTATTGTTACAGTCTCTATTTGAACTCTTTCATCCTTGCTCCAGATGCTTAAAAACATAGGAACATAGGAATAATTTTAGGCAAGCAATCATGAAGACCGTAAGATGCTTACCCATATAAACATTTAAGTAGATAAACTTAAAAGTTCTTGCCACCCTGTTTAACTCCAAAATCAAGCCGGGCCTTACATTACAGCCAGATGTAAATGTGTCTCTGCCCAAAATCGAGCAGGGCCTTACATTATAGCCTGATGTAAATTGTTTCGGCCCAGAAATCAAGCAGGGCCTTACATTACAGCCTGATGTAAATGTGACTCTGCCCATATGTTTATCAAGACTATACTTAAAGGGACCAAAGTAGTACTCTGACATGTATCACCAACATATTCCATAGGCTGCAAATACTCTGTGATAGGAATTCATCCCTCCAACTAGACTTGTTTATGCTTTTGGGCTAGTTTTAGGTGTCTATTGTGGTTGTTTGTAAAGGCACTGGTTTTGTGAAGAAATAGGAGGTCAAATAGGATTTGGTTTTTCATGGCTCAAAAAGCTAAACACAGGTCATCACTGAAGCAGCCATTAGGCTATTGTGCAATAAGGACAGTTATGCTAACCTTTCGGGACAGATGAAGGATTTAAGATCATTAATTTTCTTGGTCAGAAATCTCTGGGGTCTTTACAGCTGAGTGATATGCTTGGATTTGCATTGCATTCAGTGATGAGTCTGATAAGGGAAGACTGCAGGATGACTTATTTGGCTCTTGAAGCTATTCCCTTGGTAATTAGCTGGGTCAGATCAAAGGATTTCCTGATTGTGGTGGAAACATGATGATCAAATGTGAGAGAATTGTCCACATAAGTGCCAAGGTTTCGTACGACCTTCTCTGTCTGAAGTGGAGTACCATTTAAAACATATGAGGTGGGAGCAGCTTTTTGTAGAACACTACTACATTGTACTTTTTTGCATTTAACTTCAGACTGTTTTCAGTACACCAGGTCTCTGCACATTCCAACCCTTGCTAGAGCAGTTTAGCATCTGCGGATGAGTAGATTACAGTACCAAGCTTGCTGTCAACAGAAAACTTGGTTAACCACACCTTTGGAATATTGACTTGGATGTCTACAAAATAAATGTCAAATAGGAGATGGCGTAGGTCAAGTTCCTGTGGCACACCATCTGTTACATTTTTTTATTCGGACAGCGTACCAACAATTTTTACAACTTGGTATCTGTTGGACATTCAACCTGCAATCTAGTGCACAGTACAGGGGTTTACATTAATTTTTCTAATTTTTCAGGTCAAAATAAGCAGTGTGCATACAGAAATCACTGTCCACAGCCTTTGTAATCTTTTCAAAGAAGCTTACTAGGTTCTGGAGGTAGGACTTGCCTTTCACAAAATAAGACTATGTGGGGTCTAGTTCATTCAGGTTGCTTATGTCTGCATAAATGAGTTCTGTTATGATACGCATCATGACTTTGCATATAAGGTTGGTGAGGCTGATGGGCCTAAAGTTACCTGGGCCTGTAGAGGGGTCACTGTTGTGTAGGGGAGTCACTGTGCCTGTTCTCCAGGTATCTGTCTCAAATCCCATAGACAGACTGAGGTTGAACAATTTAAGTAGAGGCTCACATAGTACATTCTTGGCACTGATGAGAATGTAGCCTGATATTTTTTTTATTTTATTTTATTTTGTTTTAGATTGTTTACTGGGGTAATACACAGATCACTAGAGACCGTTTGCAGGCACAGCCATGGTGTCTGGTCCCATGGAAGTATCATTTTTAGTCTTTTACAAGGAGTCTAAAACTTGTTTCAAGGTGATTTCAACAGAAACTAAATTTTGAGTGATACTGAGGACAATAATGTTTGCAGGTAGGTTAAAGTTAGTATTTAAATTCATCTGCTAATATATTGACTATATCCTTGGAATCATAATGTTTGATTTTACTGCTACTCCTTTCACCATTTCTGGTTTCTAAAAATATAATGGTTTGTTTTATTACCCTGCTTTGGTCATGGTCTAGAAAATGTTTTATCCATCTTCTGTCTGTGCTTGCCCCTTATAAATACCTCACTAGGAATCCACTGTGAGCTGGAATCCTTTCTTGTTCACTGCCTGCTCTCTGGAGCTTCCTCTGCCCTCACAGTAGATGGCCTCTTCTAAGATTGTACTTTCTCTTTCTCTTTTATACCAGTTCTCTGTAAAACGTTCCATATCTCTGCTTTTGTTTCTAGTTATGTACAGTTCTTCTAAACAATTAAATAAATTGGTCAGGACAAACTCTGATAGATTACCGTTTAGGCAATGTAAAGCAATGCAAGGGTCAAAATAGTCTTAGCTTCTCCAAAACCATAATCACTTTTTCTGCAGGAAACAGAACAACAGCAAGGTTTTAGGCTGAAAGTAAATTGTTGAGTTGTTAACGTTTTTTTTTCAAAAATGTTTATTTTGCTTTCAAACAATACAATACAATGTACTGATAATTTAAAAAGTACAATGTTAGGTGAAACAGTACACAGTGAGTCAAACCTTAAAACATATAAAGATCATCAAATAAAACAATATCCCTGTAAATAAAACTATTTACACTATAATACAGGAAGTGCTACAAAATATCTATGTGCTATCAAAACAGAACCAGATAAGCATACAGATTAGTTATATCTTTGAACAAGTTTACTGAACATTTTAAATTTACTCTTTTAGACTATGTTTTAGGAGAAAGTTCCAATATTGTTGGTAATATAGTCGTTTATTTGTATTCTTAGTTATAAGTGGATGTGAAAGTAGCAGAATCCAAGTCAGACTGTCGACCAGTCACAAGTGGAGTTCCACAGGGATCGGTCCTGGGTCCTCTCCTGTTTGGCAGCTACTTCTCGGAAGTCCAGGCCAACACAGAGGGACTCTGGCTGTTCAAGTTCACCGATGATTGCAAGCTGGGAGCCATTATTAACTCACCAAGTGAAGTAGGCATCCTACAGAAAGGCCTCACTGAGACCAATGACTGGTGTCAAAACCATGGCCTTAAGCTTAATGCCAAAATATGCGTCGTCATTCCCTTTGGGAAAAACTCAGTTCCCACTAATTACCACATTGATGGTAGCCCACTGAACACTGAAGGCATTATAAGAGATCTGGGGACACAGGTTGACAGCAACCTCTCCTTCGACCACCACATTGCCACTGTGGTCAGAAAGTCCTTCTATGTGGCACGTCTCATTACCAAGGGTTTTGCATCCAGGAAGAAAGAGGTCATCATCTCTCTCTACTCTTCCCTCATTAGACCAATCATCAAGTATAGTGCCCCATTTGGCATGTACCTCACTAAACACCTGCAACAGCTGGAAAGGCCACAAAAGTACCTCATGAACAGGATTCTAGGCCTTAAACACATGCCCTACATGGACAGACTCAAAAAACTCCTGCTTTTCTCTGTCTCATATCATCTATTAAGAGGCGACCTCTGCTTGACTTGCAAAACCATGTCTGACCCAGCCCTGCTAGAAATATTACACCTAAAGAAATCCCAATCCCTCCGCACCACATGCTCCAGGGACCTCAACCTCACTACCACACTGAACAGAACATGCTGGATGGACAGGTTCATAATCCAGAGACTGCCCATGCTCTGGAATAGACTTCCCATACATGTCAAGCAGAGCACCTTACTGGCCCTTTTCAAGAGAAATCTTAATGAGTGAATGGGAAATAGAAAGTTCACCCCAGGGATCGCTTCAGTGGATCTACTTGATAGAGGCCCCGGGAACTAATTGCGTCATGATGCCAGGACACTTCTATGGGCTAGGCTTGTAAAGGCTCCAGGGCCATTGACCTAGTACACACCTAAGAACCTATGAACCTATGTGAGGATATATATTTAACAGACATTTTTCTGAAGCCTGACCAAGAAAGTTTAGAAAGATCCAACCAATTTTGAGTGATATATAGTTTGATTAAGGCAAACAATGAGAACAAGATATGCAACTTTAGTTTAGGTAGTTTATAAGTGGTAATATTTAAGATAGCAAATTCCCAGGACAGAATTGACTTTTCATATCCCATTTTTTCAAGTTTTACTTTCAAAGAACACCAGAGTTTGTGGGTGTATGTGCAGAACCATAAAATATGTAGCAAGTCTGCTTTTGGGAATATGCAATAAGGACATTAAGAGGTGATTTTTGGATTAAAGGTATTAAGTTTTACTGGGGTAAAGTTGTTAACATGTTATTTTTGAGTTTTCTCTTGTTTGTGGTCTGTATAATCCATCACATTCTGTGTCAAAGATGAGTCCAACGTTGTATGACCTATCTTGAACACTGCTGTGTGAACAGGGACATCAGACATGAGTTTGTAGACATGCAATGTCCTTACAAGAAATCAGATGGGATGGATGGAATGCATCTTACTGTGGGCATAAGTATGTATGTGTAGCATTAAAAATCCTTGCTATGGAGACATTCCAGCAGCCATAAAAGATACACTAGGAATTTTGCAGGCATCTACTTCACCTCTTATGAACTTCAGAGGACAGAAACAACAATGAACAGGCATTTTATGAAATGGATGGATTCCCTGAGTTTGTATAGGCAATTGACCACACCCATATTGCAATTAAACCCTGCCTAGGCAAAATGGTTTCTGGTATGTCACCTGGAAGGGCTTTTGCTCCATCAAGTTCAAGGTGTTATGTAATGCACAAAGTAATATTTCCAGTGTGTCTGTGTGCCATCCAGACAATTCTCACAAATCCCACAACTGGCACACAACTGAGTTTACGAGCACTTTGTGCTAGATGATAATCTATGGGGAAATCTAACTGATGAGTGTACAATTCCTCCACCCCCTGTGCTCCACTAAACAGCCAAAGGTGTGCAGACCACAGTCCACTCAAATTTGTCCAATATCTCATTTTGCAGGTGATGCTGGGTGAACCCTGGAGCCATGAATTGTGATACATATATGCAACCCTCAGAATGTGGATGGAATATAATTTAACAATACACTGATCTAGACTCTTGTCAAGCATTTCTTCAGAGTGCTGAAGACCCACGTCCATTGCCGAGATATCGCTGCTCTGCTGTAAGCTCTGAGGACCTGCAGTGGGATATTTGTTGCAAATGATATGCTTTTCAACATGGTTCTATACAAGCATCTGTAAAATGGATTCGCCATTGGAATGCCAGATGGACCAGAGCCAACAACAGAAGAAGAGCTGAGTGAGGAGTCACTGGAACTGGACGCAGGGGAACTCCTCATGAAGCTGAGGCTGGCTTGGTATGCTGTGGCACTGGCAAAGAAGCAGAGTCTGGTCAACAGCTATGGGCAACAGAAGAGACAACACAGAATAAAACTGATACATGCAGTGCTATATCCTGCCTATGCAGTATAGTGCACTAACTGGTGTGGATTAAATGTTACTTAACCCATATAACAAAGAAAGCATGGAGGGCATAGTCACCATCAATTGCATATCTGAGGTGGGGCAAAGTGGCAGGAATCAACAACTACATAGATGGAAGCAGTGAAGAGTAACAGAGGTGTTAAGGATATTCAGGTTCATGGCTGGGAGCTTATGGGGAGCTTGGTACAATGGATAACAGCAGGTTGGAGCTTCCAGACAGGTGGCTGGATATTCTATGTGGCCACACATTTCTAAGGCCGAGTGATGCGTGTACATCAGAATGAGCAGCATGGATATGCCATGTGTATTCAATCCACATGTGGGTAGGAAGTAAGCTGTGGATGGCTGTAGCTATATGGTTGACTCTATCATGGAATGGCACCATCACAATCACCTGGTGGCAAGGATGTTGTAGAGCAGCATAACCTTGACTGTCTCACCATGCCATGTCTAGGACTGTTATAAAGGCCATGACTAAGAGGTATGGCCCTGCATGCTTATCACCTGTACCTGCCAGTGATGATGTAGCACTTTACAATCTTGACGAACCTGCCATGTGGGATGTATCCACAGTGGAGCGAGAAGGGAAATGCCCACTTGTATGGAGACAGAACATGCCTAGATGTCCTGGGAGCCCATATGAGATTGCAGCCATATGAGTGACATATGGTGCAGCCATAGCAAGCTGTGCCACCAGACCTCACAAAAGCTGTAATATCTGCAAAGTAGCCCTCCAATAACAAAGCGAGCCAGTGTATTTCCAGTCCCCATATGCAATATCATTATGCACGGATGTCAGGTCCTGAAATATGCCATCCTGTATGCCACATGCCATATTAATCATCTCCAATATGGCACTGGTGGCCCTTGTCTGTGCCTGCATCACCAACCTGCATATTCACTCATTTATGCCGTGTGTGACACTAACATCCAGCAATATACCTCTCCCTTGTGCTTTGTGCATGCTCTGTTGTGATGACAATGGCCACCATTGTCACATGTGCTGTACATAATTGTACACCATGTGATAAGCTGACTTGAATGGCATGTCCCTCTAGAGACACTGGGACCTCATCTGCAGTGCAAACAGCTACCACGAGCGTGTCAGTAAACTTGAATTTTACTGCAACAGCAATGCATGTAATATTTTAGAAGCTGAAAGAACACACTAGTTCCCTGTTCTGCAAAATGTGGTAGTGGTAGACGCCTGGAACAGTTGGGGGTGGAGACAGGGGATATGGTGATGTTTATCTTTAGATTTCCATGACAATGGGGCTCTGCCATATACTTGTAGTGAAATACAAGCATACCGACCTGGTATATTTCTAGCAGACATACACAGCATCACCACTAGTCCAGCACCAACATCCGGGCCTCCTCTGTGTATAAGTGCCCTCTCATTTTTCCCAGACAGGGACACAAATGACTCCTTCATGTCTGTCAGGTTGAAGGTTGGTAGTTCTCCATCCACATCCACATCCACATCCACATCCACATCCATTCTTTCCCCAGAAATATCATGAGCTTTTTTGAGGGCGAGACCATTCACAACACTGACCATGTGTTGGACCTGCTCTGGTGTCCTATTATGGCCACCGGTGGCATTCATATCTGTCACCAGGTACTACCACACCCATTCCCTGAAGGACTTGTTAACCATGCCAATGTTCAAATTTCCACTTGCATCAGGAACAAAGGGACTTTAATACTACCTGTGTCTCTGCTGGGGTGAACACCTCAAGCTGTTGTTGTTGTTAAGGTACTTTTGGAATGCTTGTACACTTGAACATACAGCTATCATCAGTCCCTGGTCACAAATGTGTCTACCATCCCTCAAACTGTCCACTGTCCCTACTGCAGCTCTGACTGCAACATGCAACATGCTTGCTGTATAGTGTTGTAACTGGTTATTTCCAAACTGCAAGCCTACAGTGGCAGTGTGGAAACAGGTGGCCATTAATAAACTCTACAACACAAAGAAGAAACTGTTGCAGAAAAAGGTGAAGTCCCAAGACTTGAAAAATTCCTTTATTAACCTCAACAAAAAGTTGAGATCCCTCATCGAAATGTCCAAAGCCAGCTATGAAGGCATAATTGTGGCAGACACTAAAAACAACCACAAAGCCTTCTTTAGTTATATCAGGAATCCCTATGCCAATACCCAGATTTTCTCTGAGTTACTGCACAATGGTACCTCCTATACTGAGCCAACAAGTATTGCCAACATACTGGCCGACAGATTCAGTGCCAACTTTACCCCTCTCTCTCTGCCTCTAAAGGACCAATCTCAATACCGGAAGAATGTCAGGTACCCTGCATTACTGCAGCACAGGTTAAAGTTGCATTGTCTAAGGCCAAGAATACAGCTTCCATGGGACCAAACAATAT
Source organism: Protopterus annectens (assembly GCF_019279795.1). Taxonomy (NCBI): domain Eukaryota; kingdom Metazoa; phylum Chordata; order Ceratodontiformes; family Protopteridae; genus Protopterus; species Protopterus annectens. The sequence continues at coordinate 1,274,326,561 of NC_056746.1, read as the reverse complement.
CCCTGGCTGTGGTATACATGAATTACAAAGTGAACTGGCACCACATCTGTGTGCTCTGTTCACTCACAGCCTCACCTCAGGCTTTGTCCCTACCGAATGGACAGTCATCCCTCTCCATATAGGAGGAGCGACTACATACCCTGGAAATTATTGCCCCATTAGCCTGATGAGTCAGATATGTAATGCTATGGAGGGCATCATCATGGACCTAATTAACAAGGATATAGGGAATCTTGAAACTGTTGATCCCATGCAATTTGGTTTTGTGAAAGGTAGATCATGCCTGCTCAACCTGGTTGACTTCTTTGAGTCAGTCACCAGAGCGGTGGATTAAGGTAAGACAGTTCATACAGACTACCTTAATCTGCCCAAGGCCTTTGATACCATTTCTCACTCAGGAATTATTGATAAACTCACCAAACTAGGCATCAACCCCTATATCATTAGGTGGGTTGCAAACTGGCTCACAGATAAAACACACAGTGTGAAAGTAGTGGACTCCAAGTCAGACTGCTGACCAGTCATGAATGGAGTCCCATAGGGATCGGTCCTGGGTCCTCTCCTGTTTGGCATTTATTTCTCAGAAGTCCAGGCCAACACGGAGGGACTCTGGCTGACCAAATTCGCAGACGACTGCAAGCTGGGAGCCATTATTAACTCCCCAACTGATGCAGACATCCTACAGAAAAGCCTCACTGAGACCAATGACTGGTGTCGAAACCATGGTCTTAAGCTTAATGCCAAAAAATGCATTGCCATCTCCTTTGGGAAAAACTCATTTCCCACTAATTACCACATTGATGGGAGCCCACTGAACACTGAAGGTGTTATTAGTGATCCGGGGACACAGGTTTACAGCAACCTCTCCTTCAACCACCACATTGTCACTGTGGTCAGAAAGTCTTTCTATGTGGCACATCTCATTACAAGGGTTTTGCATCCAGGAAGAAAGAGGTCATCACTTCTCTCTACTCTTCCCTCATTAGACCAGTCATAAAGTATAATGCCCCATTTGGCATGTACCTCACTAGACACCTGCAATAGCTGGAGAGGCCACAAAAGTACCGTATAAGGAGGATCCTAGGCCTTAAACACATGTCCTACATGGACAGACTCAAAAAACTCCAGATATTCTCTGTCTCATATTGTCTACTAAGAGGCGATCTCTGCTTGACTTACAAAGCCATGTCTGACCCAGCTCTGTTAGAAATGCTACATCTAAAGAAATCCCAATCCCTCCACACCACATGCTCCAGAGACCACAACCTCATTATCACAATCAACAGAACATGCTGGAGGGACAGGTTCATAGCCTAGAGATTGCCCATGCTCTGGAATAGACTTCCCATACATGTCAAGCAGAGCACCTCACTTGGCTCTCTTCAAAAGAAATCTTGATGAGTGGATGGGAAAAAGAAAGTTCACCCTGGGGGATCACTCCAGTGGCTCTACTTGATAGAGGCACTAGGAACTAACGATGGGTGACACAATGCCAGGGCACTTCTATGGGCTAGGCTTGTAAAGGCCCCAGGGCCATTAGCCTAGTACACACCTATGAACCTATGACATTACATGTCACTTGCTATATATATATATATATATATATATATATATATATATATATATATGTAAAGAGAGAGAGAAAGAGCAAACAAGAGAGAGATATAATTATATTATATACACAGTAATACATTTCCTGCATGTTTTACTTTCTTTTTATTTTTCTTATTGACATTTTATTAATTGTATTTTGTTTATGTATATATACAAGCTTGGGTCCTCCAGGCAACACCTAATTGTGTCCCATGTGCACATCTCTGCAGCCTGATCCATATAGCAGGTGTGTCTCCCCTAATGTCCATTTCTGTGTTTGTTAGCTGGTCCTCTGCAACATTGTGTGCTCATAGTCTCACACCATCCAACTCTATGTTGCCACCATATAGTAATCCCTGACATTACAATATTGCACAGGTGGGTTGGGGACACACAAGACCTGTGCTCATAATGCTCCTCCCCCCATACTTTTCTCAGCTCCTGTGAACAGTGGTTGCTGTTGCACCCCCACCAACACACATATTACAGTCGCTCTTTCATATTTCTACATACTGATAACTCCTTACCACAGCTGTTCTAGTTAGTTTGGTAATTCTATGTATATTGTAAGACTGTTTGTAGAGAAGTGAACACTGTGATGGTGACCATGGATGAAGTTATTCTGCACAAGTGCTTCTGCATCACACTTATCATACCATGTGATGTTAGCTTTGTATTGTACTACAGGACCAGGCCTGCCAGTGCACATGCCCTGGTAGCCCATCACATAGTCTGTATATGTTCAGGCAGATCCATTATTCCCTTGCAGCCATAAGGTTTTACAACATCAGGCAACTGGCTCTCAGAGATTCAGTGCCACATGGATCATACAGGTAGTGGTGTGTTGCTATGTCGATCAACTGTGTACAAGATGGTACTGCTATGCTCCCAAGTGTGAAGGCTGAACAAGTGCAATCATCTCATTGCACATGTTATTTGTAGTTACACTAATGTACACTGCCATCAGGCTATCGATATGCCGTACTGGTACATCAATGTCTTCCTCTGCATCTCTGATTATATGACTAACATATAACTGTACTAAATGCATTTGTAATTGTGCTATTGACCTTACTTCTGCCAGTCATTCCTAACAGTGCTGTTTTTAATGCCAAATGTACTGAGCTTGTTTGTTTCCAGTGCATTTAGGACCGTGTTGTTCCTCTGTGACACTTCAGCATTTTATCAGATGCTCCTGGCTGTGTGATTACAACTGTATGTGTGCTGATTGCCCTTGTCTGATTGGTCATTTGTAATACATTTGTACTTGTGTCACTGTCCAATCACTCTGCCAGACTTACTTATTGATTTTATCCCTCAGTGATTTTCCAGAAAATGAGAAATCTTCCATTGAAAAACCTAAAGCTTGTTGCTAAACCTCTCTCTTATCCTGTATGAATACCCATCAAGCGAGCCATATCGAAGGATTCCTACATTATGGAAACA